>NC_030681.2:81264383-81612245 GCF_000004195.4 Xenopus tropicalis | reverse complement strand
TGTAACATTACCAGTTACCAATAATTACAGTTTTATATAAGTAAATATTTCATAAAGTATACGAGAGGGGTTCCTGTGTGTGGGTGCGGTGAGGTAGATTGTCTTGCACTGGATCTCTTCATAAACCATTACCAAAATTATAATTCTGTTAATGAAATGTGTATTGCAAGTGTAGCCAGTTGTCTTACCTTCCCGTGCTTTCTGGAGTGTAGAATGCCACCGATACAGAATTCCTATTCCGAACATATCCAATTCTTTTTAATGCAACAAGTTCTCTCTTGTCCACTTCACCCAAAATTAAAAACCATCCTTCATCTTTGGCTTTGGGAAATTTAGGGGCAATTGCTTTGCTGTCCTGTCTTCCCTATTAAGAGAAAATTAAATGGTCTAGTATTCAAAAATTATAATTACACATTCCATTCACTAGGAACAACCTTAAATGAAAGGGAAAGGTACAATGCACCTTTCCTTCTCCTATAATGCTAACTGGGAAAGGCAACATTGCTTCTCTGTAGGATACTTTGTAAGAATTAATATAGTGTGGCAGCAGAATAGGGAAATAGTAGTAGTTGAAACTCAAATCACATATCTAGTTAAGATTAGAGTAAGGGGTGGGAATGGTGAAGGGAAAGAAAAAGAATCAAACCTAGTTGGCAGGGGAAGGAAATGCAAGCACTGGGAATATGTGGGAGAAATGGAAGCCAAGGGCTATGGTAATGTAAGGGGTAAGAAGAACTGATAGAGAAGTATGACTGGAAGGGAAGGAAAAGGCTGCTGTGGGAAGGAAAGGAACCACAGTCTGGTGATTAGGGAAGTAAAGGAGCCACATGCTAGACAAAGATGGTAAGCTGACAAGTAGATGGCACAGGGTGGAGGGAAAAGGCAAAAATAGGTAGTTGTGTTGTGCGGGAAAAAAGATGTAGAAACAATGATATTGAAAGATAGAAGGAATTAGTGAACATGGATGGTGTGAGCAGAAAAGACACTGTTGACATAGAATGTGATCATAATGGTGATAAGGACTGAATGAAGCAAATGGGTAGGAGGTAGTGATGGGGTTGGGTGCAGAGCAAAAACCAGGAGAAGATTACATACAGAATTACCTCAGCAACAACGAGATAAGTTTAACTGCAAAAATTGATATAGTTACATCAATGGGGCACATTATAAAGAGTGAAGAAATCTGAGCAGTAACCCATAACAACTTGTCAGTGATTAGTCTTTTCGGCCAGCTGCAGGTAGAACAATGGAAGCAAACATTTGATTGGTTGCCCTGCATGTCTGCCCAGTGTTTATAAATGACCTCCAGTGTGTTTAAACCATAGAGTTCACTTCTTTGTATGATTAAGAAAGTTCATTAGATTACATTTACAATTCAAAAGGGTAAACTTTGGGCAAAGTCAAAATGGCCTTTTTGGCAGAGATATAAAACTAATAGGTTTTACAGGGGGCGTGACAGTGTTACTTTGGTAAGAACTCTAGTTGTTACTTATAACTAATTAAAAATGGAATATTATTTTTATTATTACATAGGTAATACAGGTCTCATACCTGTACATGAGCAATATAAACTAGACACATACAATATAAAGAAAACTTAAGGATTCCCACAGTCACTAAGTTATGTACCTTTCTGTATCCTGTACGAATTCTCTGCAGATTTACTTGAAGCACATATTCTTGATCGGCATGAAGCATCATCCATTTTTTGTCTTGTGTTCCTGGGGGTACAGTATGAATAGGCAATGTCTGGCTTTCATTCTCCCACCAGCCTTTGATACAGAGACTAACGTCAATCACTGGAAGGTTTGATACAAAATTCCATGCCTAAAAGGAACAATGAGAATTGGTAGCATTGTTAATGAAAATGCCCAACAGATTTATAATCGGAAAATATTCTGATTTAGTGCAATTTCTGTTACTACCTTTCCTTATTCCCAAATGTTCCTGCTTGTCTGTTGCTTAAAGGTCTATGCTCTTGTTTTTTGGGTCATACACTGCATATTTTCAAACCTGTTTTGCTGTTCTTATTAGAGAACAGTAATGCTGAAGTACCACAGACAATGCCTCTACCTAATACATAGACAGGGTTGGACTGGTGGGCCCTGCACCCCCTAAGGTGCCTTCGCCGGCCACGTCCCCCGCTGCGCACCCCTAACCCCCTGCAGGGGCCACTGCCCTACGTCCTCCCCTGAATGCGCAAATATGAAATGTGTCAGGGAGGACATTGGCCAAACCGGAATGTGTGCTTATTTATTAAAGAGCTCAAATATAAAAAACTTGATCGAATGAAACCAGTGAAATTCTATTCTTCTTATCATTTTCAATCAGTAAAACTCTCAAAAAAAAAGAAAAATCACCTTACATTTTGCTAGGACAAGTCCCATTCTACAATCCCAAAAGCTTTTAGATGCCAAAGCTTTCATTTGAGTTTTCTGCACGTAATAAAAATCGAACATTTGAGCTTTGAAAACACTTATTTGAATTTCTGAGTTTTAGCAAGAAAAAAAATCGGGGTAAAAATTTAAATTTGAACATAGATAAATCAGCTCCATAGAAAAAGCAGAAATACTAAATCAAAAATGCACAGCCATATAGCTTATTTAAAATGAATGGCCACACAATATGTTTATTTGCAGGAAAGGTGCAATCTTTTATACAGGGGTACAAGAAACATTACAAAAACATAAAAAATCCACCCCATCTATCCTTTAAATGATATCAGTGCATCAAAAATATTCTCCAAGCCATAAGTACAATGGCGTTTGTGTGAAGCGTCCGCTACAAATACCTGCCAGTGCTGGAAGAAAACTGCAACATTTAGTATTTTCCTAACAAAATTATACAACCCCTTTAATACAGATCAAATAGCACATTCAGGTTTTGAAATGACAGCACTTTTTGAAGAATTTGGACCAGATCCTGAGCTCCAGGTCCAACCAAATCTGAACCCTTATTGTAATGTGAGCACTGGGCAACAGGAAGCCATATGTAACTATGGATATGTTGTATCTCTACGAACAGCACAGTGCACACATCTGTATATTTACAAATCAACCCTATATAGCTTTAGCTGATGGATTATTCACATTTATTAAAATGAGAACCATATCACTTCTGCCTTGCAACACTTGGGTCCTGAGTTCAATCCCACCAGGGCACTGTCTGCAATGAGTTTGCATGTTCTCCCTGTATCTGCATGGGTTTCCTCCATACTTCAAAAACATACAGGCAGGTTAACTGGCTTCTAGATACAATGACCATAGTGTGTGTGACTTGGGGGCAGGGATTGATGTGAATGATGAATAATCTCTGTAAAGCGCTGCGGAAGTGTGCCGGCACTATATAAATAACAGGAATAAATAAATAAAATAATAAATTCATGGTCCTGCCATGTACAGAAAACATTACTGTCTTTTTCAGCATTATGACACATACAAAGAAGATACCATGATGTGTACCCAATAAGCTACACATAGTAATTTCTTGTCTTCTTAAGGCATAATAAAGATTCAAGTAAAACTGGTAAATCTGATTTACTTGAATAACTGCTGCCCCACACAAAAAAGTAGATAACATTTTTTTTTATTAGATGCTCCATTGGAGGCTAATACTATCCTTATGTCTATTGGACAAGACTATAATTTTACCAAGAATACATTAAATCATAAAACCATTTGTATTTATTACTGGGACACTTCATATGAGTGATAAAAGGACATAAGTAGTGCATGTAAAAATGCTTATATTTGGTTTATATTAACTCTATCAAGTGAAGTGATGCTAGATCATTGTAATTTATGCTGGAAATGGCATGTGCTGGGCATACTGATAACTCTGTTTAGGACATAGTTTAGGACAAAATCACAAAGGCGGGATGCAATAAGAAAATGTATGAATTGATGTATATATACCTGTTTAATTATGAAATATTTCCTAAATGCATACTTACAGAGTCCACATATATGCTCACACGCCAGCTATTATTGCAGGTACTGTGAACACCAGCCAAACATATTTATCCGAGGATTAATCTTCATCTATTGAATCAGACACGAACACTGCCATGCATACAATTATTTAATTAGCAGCCAAATCCTCTCCTGGTTAGCAGGCGTTGCAGGCATACTGATGGGGCCGGAGATGCAAATCTCACAGTAGTACTGCTTTTTCTCATTACTACTGCAATTAGCACTTAAATTGATGCTTTAAACCTGCTAATTTCTGGAATAATTCAGAATTTTGATGTTACCTGGGATTGCCTCGCAGTAGAGACGCCACCAGATTGCTACGCAAATTGAAGTACTTTGGAGCCAAATAACCATCATCGTATCAGACAGAGCCAATTTGCATTTGGTGTTAAAGATAACAGAATGACAATTTATGCAAATAAATTAGGCAAGTTTACTTCTGAGTTTTCCCTGGACTAATTATAACAATGTTCTGATCATTTTTCATTATAACAAACTTGCTTTGAGCTCAGATTTTTTTTTTCATTGTGATAGAAATGTGGTAAGTGAATCCTTCTTTCAATTTCTTCAAATTATCTGTATTCTGGTCTTATATAAGGAATGGCGTGAGAAATGCAGATTTGTATTAAAATGCTATTTGTTGGCTCATTGTAGAAATGATGACCAGCAAATTAATGGCATTTATACTTTCTTAACTGATTCTGCATTCAGAGATACGGAAGAGCAGTAGGGCCACCAAAAAAAAAAAAATACAGAGACACAAACTGGGGAATAAACCCTAAAATGCACTTGATTCAAATATATACATTGATTTCTGATGCTTTTTCTATATTGCAGATAACACAAGTACATATGGAAGGGGCTTTACAGGGTGTAGTGTAAAGACTCAAACAAATGTAACCCATTCAGTTGAAAATGATTTAAGTTATATGTTCCAAAGTCAAAGTGCATTCTCTTGAATAAGGAAATCCAGCATTTTTCACTGAGATGTTAATTTTTTTTTTTTTTAAAAAGTCTCTGTGCTTCTAACAGCAAATGTTTCCTAAACAAATAATAGCACATTATAGTCCGCGGAGAAATTTTTTGTAGGGACAAGAGCTTAATGAATGTAAGCAATATAGTCTTGATTGCCTGCAGTATTAGATTATCTACCTAATGAAGAGCAGAGACAACAGTGCGGCACATTCTTCATGTAAGGTCACTAATACATACATTATATAAATGTACTTAGCTTAGAGAAGCCCCTAAAAATGCTGACCATAATTAATAAAAAAAAAAAAAAGCAAAAAACAAGCCCTATGGATAAATGATTCATTTGACTTTCACATGACCCAAAAGTACAAGAATAGTTGCCCCATTAAACAAAATGGTGCTTGGTACTTGCTAGTTATTTAGGGCTCAGTATTGTACATTTAGCACTGGAGCTGCTCTGTATTAATCTGCATTTTTAATTGTATGTATTTAAATTACTTTGCAGAGAACTATATTCTGTTGATAAATGCAATGTAAAAAAAAAATACACGGATAATGACATATATATATATATATATATATATATATATATATATATATATATATATATATATATCTACATATACAATAAGTTCAAGAATGGACAGCACACACTTTAAAGTGCAAAAGGTATATTAAAAGATCAAATTCATACTGTACACAAAATGCATTTTGTGTACAGTATGAATTTGATCTTTTAATATACCTTTTGCACTTTAAAGTGTGTGCTGTCCATTCTTGAACTTATTGTATATGCAAGGATATCGGAACCTGTTGGGGACGTGCACCACGTTTTGTTCTATTGCAGGGTGCTGTACTATTGCATTAAACAAGTGTTTATATATATATATATATATATATATATATATATATATATATATATATATATATATATATATATATACACACACAAACACACACACAGGAGGCATGAACATCCTCATAAATGGTGCTTGGTGATGTCATCAGTTATAATTGCTGCTTACTGATGTAATTCCTGTCACAACTCATTGAAATTTGTGTATTATAATAAATAAAGTACCCCTTGTTGTCAAATATAAGGATATTAGAAGTCACCTTAAAGTTCCATGACCAATACAAAAGCATTGGGCCTTCAGCCTCTTAAATGGTCCCGGAACTCCTCGGTGACTTATGAGATCCTTATAGTTGACAATATGGGGTGCATTATTCACACTATATATATATATTTACATGTGTGCCATAGCCCTAAGAGAAAAAGTTTTAGTTTAGCTGCAGAGCCTTGATAGGGTTTAACCATTGTTGTGCATACACTCATTTTTTGCTTATAGTATTTATTTCTTGCCAGCTTTGCTTGGATTAGCAGGAGTGTGTTTGGACAATGGCTGAGCATGAATGCCAACTGGTTTAGGCTTGGCTAAACTATCTTTTCGCTCTCCTAGCTGAAGGTCAGTTAAAGTGAGATCTAAAGGCTCAAACCCAAAATGTTTACAAACCACAATACACACTTTTTTTTAAATACAGAAAAGTGCATTGTTTTTTTTTCCTAATGTGGTTCAGTGATGCTGCAGTGGGCTTAATTAGATCAAAAGCTGTTTCTTTTAACTATAAAAGAGAACTGTGTCCAATCGTTGGGCATCTGTGGGACCATTTGCATTAACTCTGACATTCTGATAATAGTTATTTCAGCACTGCAAAAATAAACAAACAAAAAAATACTGTATTCTCTTCTCTTACGAGCCCAGTTACTTGGTACTTTTAAATCTGGCCCATACACATAGTAAATCCGCTAGCTTGGCAAATAGCCCCCTGGGGGGCCAAATTGGACTTCTCAAATCTCATCCTCCCAGTTCAACAACTTGTTCTCATGTAAGGGCTCTGGCACACGGGGAGATTAGTCATCCGCAACAAATCTCCCTGTTTGTGGGCTACTAATCTCCCCGAATTGCCATCCCAACGGCGAAAATGTAAATCGCTGGTGAGATGGCATACGCGGTGCCGCGATTTCAGTGAAATGGCGGAAGTTGCCTCGAGAGGAAACTTTCGCGATTTCAGTGAAATTGTGCCGCCGCGTATGCCATTCCACCGGCGATTTACATTTTCTCCGGTGTGATGGAAATTCGGGGAGATTAGTCGCCCGCGAACAGGCAGATTTGTCGCGGGCGACTAATCTCCCCGTGTGCCAGAGCCCTAAGACACATATAGACTAGCTGGCAGAGGATCATATTTGTGGCTCAGTGCAGTTCTCTGCTGATGGGATTTTCCTGTCGGCTACTGCTAAGTGAAGAGAGATACATACACTTCACCTAATTTCTAATACTGCGATGAATATTGTAAGTTAAATGCAGCTTTCATGCAATTGCAGTATTTGCAGAGATTTTGTTTATAGGCAGCCATACAATGGTTGATCCTTTATGTTATCTGATCAATTAGCCCATGGGCCAAAAGGATGGATACTGTATGAGGGGCCAAACACAGTATGGTCAAATTTTATATTTCTCATGTTTAGGTCCACAGGTGAACAATTAGAATAGCAGGAAGGAAAGAGGAGCAGCCTCAATGAACTGACTGCTAGCCATCATATGTGTACTGAGTATTGTAAGAAACATTGTTTTGTATGATTTTATTGGTACCTGTATGGCCACGTTGACATTTCAATTAAAAAAAATTGCATATTAGAATTAGGGTCCGAACTGGGAAGACCCGGCATTTCAGATACACCGAGGCCCAAACAGCCCACCGTAGCTCACTAAATAGTGATTATCTATGGCATCTAACAGCAGCCCCTCTGGCAATTGCCAATTTCTTACTTAAAACTGATTCTGCCAGAAGTGAAATTTGGCTTTAGGTTGTAATTTTTCACCTAAATAAATGGTTCCAGCAGGAGCAAAGCCATTTTTTTCTAGAAGCAATTTATGATTACAAAGGCACTTTTAGTTCTTTTGGTCTTAGCAACAAAATCAGTAACAATCCACAAAACTGTGCAAGTCAAGCACAATTTAACTGACTAATCTAAGTGAGATTAGCTGCATAAAATAAGTTGCTGCAGTTGCAGTCATTAGGAAACATAATATAACTAGAGAGTTTAAAGGAGAAGGAAAGGTAAAAACTAAGTAAGCTTTATCAGAAAGGTCTATGTAAATACAGCTATACGCACTTACAGTAATGCTGCACTGAGTCCTCTATCAAAAGAAACACAGGATTTCCTGTCTCTTTTTTTGTCAACATGATGTTCCAGTGTCTGACTTCTTCTCTCAGAAACATCCTTAATTCCCGGGGCCACAGTCTGCGCAGTTCTCTCTCCCCTCTCCTGCTCCCACCAGAATGCTAAGAACTCCCTTCCCCTCCCTTAGGAATGTGTGATCTGAGCTATAATAGCTAGACTGCCACTTAAAATGGCAGCTGCTATCTTAGGCAAAAGGAGAAAGCTTCTAAATCTGTTTACTCAGGTATGGTAATGGTTTCTGCAGAATAAATATATTGTTCTAGGTGGCACTAATGTGGCAAATCTATTGGCAGTAAAATGCCAAAATGACTTTCCTTCTCCTTTAACTAGCAGTGATGTATCCAAATTAATCTGGTTTTTTATCCTGGGACTATCTGTGCATTACTTTATAGAGTTCTCAGGATTGCTATATTACAAGAACTTTCTGGTACCTTATTAAGTCTTAACAAGATACCGTGAATACTTGCTAGGCTCTGAGAAAGCTAGAAAATATAACTACCTGCACATATATAATGACCATATCTAGAGTTTATATGAATACTTAATACAGAATTAAGTATTCAGGACAGATGGGTGAAGAATGAAGAATATTGCTTTTAAATTGTATAAATGTCAGGAGCAAGGGTTTTGTCGAGCTTAGTAATAATGCAGAATGGAGGAACATGATTACTGCAGCATTGTGTGTGTGTGTACAATCACATCCTCAAACTGACTTATACAGGGCATAATCACACTGAGGGATTAAATAATTGCAATGGTTAATGCAAACATATCTAAAACCTTTGCTGTATTAGAGCGCAGTGAATGATGGAAGTCTTGAGTTGTGACTATCGGTAATTAGCATTTCCATTCCTCAAATTGGCTACAAAAAAGAAGACTATTGCAGACAAATATTTCCAACTGGATGACTATTGACCTTTTTATGGCACCACGCCGAAAAATAACAAGAAAGGGAACGGACCCAGCGGCAGTTGGCAGCACGAGGAATGTAGAGTGCCAAATGCAATCTTTCCAAAATAGATCTTTAACAAGAGGTCCTAAAAAGTTTCTGCTGTGGGGCTCAGTAATTCCAGTAACTGCTGACACAGAATAGAGAATATCGTTTGCGGTTTCTAAAGATAAGGCAAAGATTTCTGGGATAGTATATAACTAGAAATAAAGCGTTGGATTGATCAGAAGCAAATACCTCAAGCCACTAGCAGGTAATTAGTAGATTATGTCAGATTATGTGTTGGAGATGTACTTATTATTACTCACTTCTCCAAACCTATTGTACTCAGAGACACCCACTGAACAAATCTTTTTAATCTTTTGCCATGTATTCTCTGGATTCACAAGTCAATAGAGTTTAAATTTACACAACTGTTCAAACAATGTAGGCTCATTAAACAGAACCTTAATTTCACTTTCAATTAGGCTTTATCTATAGGAGCTATAAAATGCGCTGGCTGCAGGGCATTGCCAAAGTCCATTACCTGGGATATTTGTGTCACTTGCACATCATGCTCTAGAATGCTGGAGAAAATATCTTCCCTTCCACCACATACAGCAATCAGCTCCGGGAGGCATTCAATGGGGCCTGTGAAATCTCCTGAGATAGCTTTCCGCTTTCCTTGGTTCCATTTGCTGCCATTTGTAGAAGAAAATCAAATGAATTTCCAAACAATACAAGGAGTGTTAATAAAAATATAAGAATCACTGTTACTTAAAACACATGCAAATCAATGTACAGTTTAGTCAGATACAGACCAAACCAGCATACAAAGGCATTTGTTACTGTAATACAGGTAAAAGATATCAACCCACAGCAGAGGTTGCTAATATACACACCTAAATAGATGAAGATGATGCTTCTCTAAGTTCGGCACTGTTATCAGACAAGGATCATTTACCCATCGAGCCTGAACCACCATTTGCACCAAATGAGCAATGTTTAAAGCTGTCACAAGCCAGCCGTGGTGAGCTGCAACATCCAGCATTGCCTAATGTGAAGGAAAACACGTGTGTGAGACAGAAAACTATACCTGGTATAATGAACAAATATAATGTAAAAACATTACAGCATGTCTGCCCATGTTTGTTTTTAGGGTTTAGTTCTCCTTTAAGTGTCTGTGAGCTTGATACATGGTTTTCTAACAAAGTCATCTAAAAATATTGAATTCGTACATTTTAGACAAATCATATCAAATATCAACCAGATAAAATGAAAGTGGTTATAAACATCAGCTAAAAGCAATGTATCTGAGGCTGGGACATAAAAAGACAATTTCAAAAAAGGAAGGAACGGCAACTAATAATTTTCAGTCTAAATATAATATTCAGTTCATTAGATCATTCTAAACTCTGCTAGCCGTGATCCCTTGTAACAAATTAGCTGTAGCACAAGACTGGAAATATTAGGAATCTCTGGTTCAAAACTGCATATTAAACATGTTATAACAGCAGTTACTAATCTTAGCAATAAACCTAATGTTTTTCCAGACAAACACAAGGCTGCTGTTAGATAAAATAAACAGGAAAAGCTTCTTCCAACAAAGGACATGTTTACACATGCAGAACAGTTTTAATTAAATTACATTAATACTAAAACAAATGCAGCATTTGCTGAGAAATGCCAATGCATGCAAACTAGTTTAGTATACACTGGAACTGGCAGCTAGATTTTAGATTACATATTGCAGTTTTGTCCCTCAATCTTTAGATCTAAAGGGAGTGATAGGCCTCCTATTGCAGTACAATGTCCACAAAGAAGATAATCTCTGGCAGTTTAATTTGCCTGTTGTAACAGTATAGGAATTGTTTGACCCTGTGACTTTGAGGGAGGTATGAAGAGAAGGTGCATACGCCCTTTAGGGCTCTGGCACACGGGGAGATTAGTCGCCCGCGACAAAACTCCCTGTTCGCGGGCGACAAATCTCCCCGGATTGCAAACGTGGCGGCGTGATTTTAGTGAAATCGCGCAAGTTGCCTCGAGAGGCAGAGTAGACGGGGAGATTAGTCGTCCGAGACACAGGAGATTTGTCGCGGGCGACTAAACTTCCCATGTACCAGAGCCCTTAGGGCTGTGACACGGGGAGATTAGTCGCCTCGTGACAAATCTCCCTTGTCGTGGGTGACTAATCTTCCCGAAATGCCATCCCACCGCGGTGCCGCAAATTGCTTAAGTCATGGAAGTTTCCTATCAAGGCAAGTTCCGTGACTTCGACAAATCACACGACGTCTAATCTCCCCATGTGTCACAGCCCTTAGGGCAATGACACACGGAGATACTTGTAGCCAGCTACTTGTCGAGAAGAGTTATCAGTATTGTATATTTTGTAGTAGCAACAAGTCGCTGGCTACAAGTATCTCCGTGTGTCATTGCCCTAAAGGAGAACTAAAGCGCAATTAGGGCACAAAATTATACATTATGTTTTGGGCTTCTCTACCAGCACAAGGCAACCACTATCCTTTCACAGGGAAGATCTGTGCCCCCAAAGATGCCCCAGTAGCTCCCCATCTTCTTTTCTGCTTATTCACTACAGATGCTCTGTGCTGCTTTCAGTTACTGAGCTTAGGGACCGACACACAATATACTGTATATATAGAATATAAATGTCACAATTTAAAGGAGAAGGAAAGGCTAGTAAAGAGTTAATCTCAAGCTGCAGGCATATCTTCAGTTCTCTCAATAATGCCCTTAAGTCTCCCCATATTTCTCCCCTTCAGAAGATCTGAAGCCAAACAGGAAGAAAAAAAAGCTGAGCTGTGTAAAGAAAGTTCCCATAATGCCTCGCTCCTGCACAGACATGCAGACCAAGTGAACATGCTCAGTTAGTAAGACTAGCTCCTGCTGATTGGCTTAGATCCACATTCCTAAGGGGGGGAGAGTGAGTTCTTAGTATTCTTGAGGGAGGGGGGAGCAGGAAAGAGCAGAGAACAGAAAGCTGCGTGTCTCTGGCACAGGAATTACAGACACAATTAATCTTTTTCCAGAGAAGTCAGTGCAGCGTTTCTGTGAGTGCTTATGGCTGCATTTACATAGACCTTTCTGATAAAGCTTACTTAGTTTTTACCTTTCTTTCTCCTTTAAGACTGATTAGTAATAAATTCAGATAATTACTACAAGGCAGCTCCGAAAAAAGTGCAATATAATCAGCTTATATGACAGGCAAACCCAATTTTCTGCTTGATGATTTGCAACAACCCCTGAGCTTAGCTTCTCAACAGCTGCCCAGAGCGCACTGAGCATGTGCGGGTCACTGGCATTCTTAAAAAATCCAAGATGGGGAACCCCTGTGAGAATTTTGCAGTACTGGATCATTACAACTATAGTAATATAGTTTAGAGGCGCTGAACCTTTTGTGCTTGTGCATTATGTCCAGTATAGAAAATATTGCATATCTAGCCATATTCATTGTAGGGGTCTAGTTCTTCTTTAACATCAGCAATATCATATTGGCAGTCTAATTGTGAATGGTTATGGGCAACTCAGGGCACAAGCAAAATAAAATTATTTCATATTTAATAATTAGCAGCACTTAATGTTTAGGTGGGCAAATTTTAAAATTGTCCTTTATCGAGTGCAGCCACCTCAATAGTCAGACCAGAATTATCTAAGAGACAAACAAGAAAAGGCGGGTGTGCTCCAATATTTAATTCAATAACAGGATTTGCATTTATAAGATAATAGTATGAAATCTGCTCATCAGACACAGTGGTCAATATAGAACACCATGTTTTTCATCTGATGTTATCTGAAGATTACATACTGCACATGATCTGACTGATGTCAGTCTTACAAGGAATTGGACAGCAGTCTCTGCACATCAATATGGAGTTTGCATGAGCAGAGCTACAATCACCCACACTATGCAGGCATACCCAGAACATGTGCAGCTTGGCTAAAAAAGGCAACTGAATGTTATTAGGAGGTCTCCTTAAATTTAAAATAAGCAATACACTATCACATTTAAAATAAATAAATAAATAATCAACATCAGTATCTTAAAAACCTAAAATTTCCCATTATCAGAATACATAGTTCATTCAGCTCAAATAAATACAAAATTCAACATATTATTTAAACCCTATGAGGACAACATCTGAAATTTCTAAATGGTGTAGTTTTCTCTCTCATGTAGATCATTAACCAGCCTATGCTCAGTGAGGTGAGATGTCATTTGTTCTCTGCCAATATCCTGTAAACCTGTCAAAGCCCCATTATGCACTTCACTGAAATGTCTGGAAAATCCATATGTTGTATCACCTTTCAGAACCTTAAGCCTATGTTCTCTAAATCTATCTTTAGTTTTCCTTCTTTTACCGCCCTATACGGCAACCCAAATTTGCATAGTAATATGTATATCACACCTTTGAATGTACATAATATATACTGGCTAATCTTGTATGGCTTACCTAGAGGTAAAATGATCCTTTTTGGGGGAATATCTTTACATGTAAACACCCACTTCTCCCACATTTGAAAAAACCATTAATAAGTTTGCCATTGATCTGTAAAGCATAGTGGCCATTTAAGTACTAAGAAATGTGGGACAATAAAGCAGCATACACCAAAGGAAATTTATTGCAAATACTATTTTGATATAGGTAGAAAAAATACATAGGGGTGATCTATGAACCTAACTCCCATTCATTTTTCTTTTTGCTCTCTTACCCAGCATTTACTGTGAGTAGCTCCACAGTAACATCCCCCAGCAGCCTCCAGGTCACCTTCTCCAATTTTATGCTCCTGCCTGTCTTCATTTTTTTTTTTTTAAGATACATTTTGTTTCATTGTATTTTCATTGTATTTGTTACAGTGTTTTAAATACACTGCAGTCTACTATACCGGTTTTGAAGCATTCTTATCATGTACATACTTGTCTTTTTAAACTTAACAAAATGAGAAAGATATACCTGTACATAAAAGTATCAAATGTCACACAGTGAGATTTCAAGATATATAAAATTAGGCAGTATACAGTGGTGTGAAAAACTATTTCCCCCCTTCCTGATTTCTTATTCTTTTGCATGTTTGTCACACAAAATGTTTCTGATCATCAAACACATTTAACTATTAGTCAAAGATAACACAAGTAAACACAAAATGCAGTTTTTAAATGAGGGTTTTTATTATTTAGGGAGAAAAAAAATCCAAACCTACATGGCCCTGTGTGAAAAAGTAATTGCCCCCTGAACCTAATAACTGGTTGGGCCACCCTTAGCAGCAATAACTGCAATCAAGCGTTTGCGATAACTTGCAACAAGTCTTTTACAGCGCTCTGGAGGAATTTTGGCCCACTCATCTTTGCAGAATTGTTGTAATTCAGCTTTATTTGAGGGTTTTCTAGCATGAACCGCCTTTTTAAGGTCATGCCACAACATCTCAATAGGATTCAGGTCAGGACTTTGACTAGGCCACTCCAAAGTCTTCATTTTGTTTTTCTTCAGCCATTCAGAGGTGGATTTGCTGGTGTGTTTTGGGTCATTGTCCTGCTGCAGCACCCAAGATCGCTTCAGCTTGAGTTGACGAACAGATGGCCGGACATTCTCCTTCAGGATTTTTTGGTAGACAGTAGAATTCATGGTTCCATCTATCACAGCAAGCCTTCCAGGTCCTGAAGCAGCAAAACAACCCCAGACCATCACACTACCACCACCATATTTTACTGTTGGTATGATGTTCTTTTTCTGAAATGCTGTGTTACTTTTACGCCAGATGTAACAGGACACGCACCTTCCAAAAAGTTCAACTTTTGTCTTGTCGGTCCACAAGGTATTTTCTCAAAAGTCTTGGCAATCATTGAGATGTTTTTTAGCAAAATTGAGACGAGCCATAATTTTCTTTTTGCTTAAAAGTGGTTTGCGCCTTGGAAATCTGCCATGCAGGCCGTTTTTGCCCAGTCTCTTTCTTATGGTGGAGTCGTGAACACTGACCTTAATTGAGGCAAGTGAGGCCTGCAGTTCTTTAGATGTTGTCCTGGGGTCTTTTGTGGCCTCTCGGATGAGTTGTCTCTGCGCTCTTGGGGTAATTTTGGTCGGCCGGCCACTCCTGGGAAGGTTCACCACTGTTCCATGTTTTTGCCATTTGTGGATAATGGCTCTCACTATGGTTCGCTGGAGTCCCAAAGCTTTAGAAGTGGCTTTATAACCTTTACCAGACTGATAGATCTCAATTACTTTTGATCTCATTTGTTCCTGAATTTCTTTGGATCTTGGCATGATGTCTAGCTTTTGAGGTGCTTTTGGTCTACTTCTCTGTGTCAGGTAGCTCCTATTTAAGTGATTTCTTGATTGAAACAGGTGTGGCAGTAATCAGGCCTGGGGGTGACTACAGAAATTGATATTGAAATTGAAAATTGAAATTGATAAACCACAGTTAAGTTATTTTTTAACAAGGGGGGCAATCACTTTTTCACACAGGGCCATGTAGATTTGGAGTTTTTTTTCTCCCTTAATAACGTAAACCTTCATTTAAAAACTGCATTTTGTGTTCAATTTTGTTATCTTGAGCAGAAACATTTAAGTGTGACAAACATGCAAAAGAATAAGAAATCAGGAAGGGGGCAAATAGTTTTTCACACCACTGTATAACACTATGGGACAGATTCATGAAATCCCAAGTTCGAATTCCGAATGGGATAAATTCGGATTGGATACGAAAATTTCTGAAGATCGCAAATATCACGAAAATGCTTACAGAAAAATTGTATTAGTCACGATAATATTGTATTGGCGATCCGAAAGTCCTGAAATTTTCATACCGAACAATTGTAAACAGTGGGAAAACCTTTCGGATTTTTTCACGCAAGCATGTAAAAAAGTCACGCAAGTGTATGAAGAATTCGGCGAAAATACGCGAACGCTCCGTGTCTTAGTAAATCTGCCGCTAAGTTACCCTGCAAATTTATGCTTGGCTTTTCTATAGAGCACAGATAAAAACTCAAATGAGAGACGGATGGAAAAAATAGGCAAATACATAAGACGAAGAATGGGAACAAAATAATAGCATAAGAACCCCCCTTTTGATTTGATTCTAAGTACTGCCAAACAAAATAGTGTTTTTTTCTGCTTTCCATTTGTGTTTTATAGAACATGAGCTGCAGGAGACATAGTTGGTGGCAATAGTTGGTGAGTTTAAAACTCAGTTTACTAAACATCTACTAGACAAAAGTCCATATCTGGGCTGACTCAAAATTTTCCTGTAGCCCATAGAAATCCAGAAGTGGATGGAGGACAGATCTGCACTGGCTCCCATATATGAGATGCTGATCTGTTCATCAGTCTGGATCTAAATGATTAGATAATACAGGTTTAGTCCACCACCTGGGTGGCTTTATTGGGCAAAGAACTCCTTGTCTGGCAACTTTATAGTACAGGTATGGCATCCCTTATCCGGAAACCCATTATCCAGAAAACTCCAAATTACGGAAAGCCTGTCTCCCATAGACTCCATTTTAATCAAATAATTAAGAATTTTAAAACTGATTTCCTTTTTCTATGTAATAATAAAACAGTACCTTGTTATTGATCCCAACTAAGATATAAATAATCCTTATTGGATGCAAAACAATCCTATTGGGTTTAATTAATGTTTTATTAATTCTTCAGTAGAATTAAGCTATGGAGATCCAAATTACGGAAAGATCCCTTATCCAGAATACCCTTGGTCCCGGGCATTCTGGATAACGGGTCCTATACCTGTATATGACCAGTTTTTCAAGTAGTCATTTCACAACTGCATTTTTTGTTAATGGATAAATCAGTCCAATAACCAAAGAAAGGTCTTCTTAAAACATGGGTTTTAACATATGGTGAAAATATAGGATTCCATTAACAGATAGGGCAATGCTTATGATTCTGTAATCCTTAATGATGTATTACCTCAGCCTGAAATGTTTGAGGCTTAATTCCTTCCTTCTTTGTGCCCTTAATCATTCCACCACTTGCATATTTCTCCCTTCTCCCTGTATTAAGCTTCATTAGACTCAAGCAGCATATTTAAAGGAGGCCATACATGATAAGATTTGCTCAGTGAATCTTTCCACTAATATGCTCACCTTGGGTGGGTGGTATCATGCTAATGTGATTGTTTTGTCCTGGGACCAAATGATCGCATTATAATGAAGAGATATGAGAAGTTGTCCACATCAATAAGCCGGCGTGGTTCTCGATCCAACAGGAAAATTAAGCCTGTCCAATCAACATCTGGATGATTTTTGGCTAGATATTGGTTGGGGAGGCCTGTTGGAGTGCCCCATACACAGACCGATAAGCTGCCGAATCAGTCAGAAGGACCTGAATCAGCAGTTTAAATCTGCCCATGTATGGCCATCTGTTAGCATTCAGTTTGTTTTATCTATGTGTTATTTAAAAGTTACTTGGTTATTATAATCTTGGTAACATTGATCAGTTAACATGCTATTCACAGAGTGGTGGCAAGACCGCTGGTATCACATTTTGTGAATAATGCAAATACAGTTTATTTTCAGCACATTGGAAAATTCAAGCAAAACAATGTATATAAATATAATGTAACAGTTAATAGGGTGGTCCCCCAAATACTCAGCGCTTCTTGGTGGAGTTCTTTGAAACCAAATCTTCAGTATAGTAGAAACTGTGTGACTGTGTGCTGCCTCCTCATAAGAAAACCCTCCCTTTTTAGATGGGTCTCAGATGTGTGTAATCATGTTGATGGAAGCACATGGAATTAGAGAAAAACAAAAGCAAAACTAGTGCAATACGTACAAAACTTTCTTTGTGACTAAAACGCTAAAAGATTTTTAGCGTTCTAATTTGGTGCAAAATGTGCAAATATATTAAGTGAATCGAACAATCAAAAGTGCTTATACATCAGCCCAATGCAGTGTATCACACCCACACGATGTGTCCAAAGTAAATGCTCACCAGATTTGATTAAAATAAGAGCATGTAGAGAAGTCAATTCGGCTATTGATTGCAGTGCATCCTTAGTCCTCAGAGTATATGGAATGAAGAGGAATCGAAAATAGTATAAAATCGTTTAATATATAAAATAAAACCCCTGCACAATGCAGGCTACTTACAGTGTGAAGCAGTATATCAGACACAACAAAAAGCCCAAAGCGTTTTGCGTGCTCACGGCACGCTTCCTCAGGAGCAAATGAGCCCACCATCAATCCCCCTGGCTATTTATACCCTTCCCACTTTTTTTTTTTTTTTATTCACTTAATATATTTGCACATTTTGCACCAAATTAGAACGCTAAAAATCTTTTAGCGTTTTAGTCACAAAGAAAGTTTTGTACGTATTGCACTAGTTTTGCTTTTGTTTTTCTCTAATTCCATGCACTTCCATCAACACGATTATATAAATATAATGCAGTCCTGTACACATTCATAGATAAATAACATCATCAGTACCTTCAATGTCAATTAAAAACAGCCTAAACCAATGTTAACAATATTACTGTTACTATAAATAAAATAATTATAAATAATAATGTCACCAGCAACAGTTCTTTTGTAGATGAGCTGCTGTCTAACAAACATAATTAATGAAAAAGTCATTGCTAAACACTTTCTGTGACACTGAGAAGTTCAAGTATGCCAGATAGCCACCAGCTAATCAAAATGTTAATTCTGTACAAATTAAAGCTGTGATTAACATTTCATAGGTGGCGCTTAAGTGAATTGATAACACCAAATCGGTTAAGCACTAATCACTTTACCCAGTCCAGTTCTATATATAGCTTGGTATATTGCAGTTAAAGGGAAAGGCACAGAGCCTTAGGTATGAATGTGGGTATTTCAGGTATTTACTAAATTCCCAGATATGCTCATAAACCAAGAGAAATGCATTCAGTCAAAATGCAAAAGGGACTGGCTGAGAAAATCCACTAATATTGCTCAAATAATAAGCAGGGGAACAATTTTAACTTTTTCCTAGGGTGGCGCTGCTGCCAGGGTGGGGTGGCAAGCAGAAGCCTACAGCAGAAATTACATGTCCTTTTATTAGCATGAATCTTAAATGTAATCATGAGTTTTGGCTCTCTTAAAGGAACAGAGAACACAGCAGCATGCACTCCTACAAAAGCTGTATTATAAAGGACTGACCAGGGGAGAGATAAGAGGGGGCAGAATGGGGCTCTACCAGTACCAAAATATCTGGCCTTCCTGCATTATTTTCCTTGCAATGTACCACGCTCAATGAATCGTATGGGTCACTACACAAATGTACAAATGTAAAAATCAAGGGAAAGTCTATGCTAGATAATTATTACTCCTTTTCTTTGCTTTCAGACAGTGGAAGATTAGGCTTCCAAGTAGTCTTTTACTAACTCAATGTCTGGGCCTTACTGATTGGGTCATTTTTTTTAATGTTTTTTATTTATTTTATATATTTTTTTATGTTTGTTTTCTGTTAAATTACCTGGTAAAATCCTTACTAAAAAAATACAGAAAACAAATAATGAGCCGTATTCTAAAATAAAACAATATTACAGAAAAATATTACTATTCTGCAGATACATTTGCCCTATGCTATTACTTTGACAACATTTACACCAATTGCGCTATATGGAAGAAAATATTAACATCCAACAACTCTCAGCTTTACAAACCAAGAAACAAAACTTCTTTGAAACAAGTTTGCACAGTTATAGATATCAACCATGTATTACAAAATGCAATCAATGCAGTCAATACATTTGAATTCTAAAATAAAAAAGGAATACCTGGCAAATTCTGATGGCATTATCCAAAACAGATTTGGTGTCAGTGGCATAATCAGGACAGGGTAACATAGCCCTACTAAAATGGGCTTGTAAAAGCAGATGTGTCTTGGTGTGGCCACTATCCATCGAATGAGGATTAACTTCAATAGGAAGGTGTCTAGCCAACTCGCTGTTCATTTGGTCCTCATTGTGCCTTACTGGGAGATCAGCATATTCCTCAGAATCCTTAAAGTGAAAAAAAAAATCATTCTTATTTAAACATAATGATACAATTCGATATCTGAAATGACCAGTTAAATCACAGGTTCTTTCCATTTTCTTCTACTGTTACAGTTGTTTGTTATATCTGATATCTACATTTTCTGATTTAAGGGCAACACAAATGAATAAGTAATGGTAATTCTTATCAGAAGTTTTCCATTTGGCCAATTTTCCCATATGCAGGCTATGCATAGAAGATTCTCTCCCTTCCTGAAAATATGTCCTAGCAATGGTCTGCATTTTGGAGCAATTTTGGGCCATTTTGGGCAGTCGATTTCCATACAAATAACTTTTAAATCAAGTATAATTTTTACTGGCTGGGACAGTAAAACAGACTGGTGGCAACCCTAGTGCTATTCCTACACTAACACCTAAGTATAGGACAACAAACTCTCACACACATGAATTTGTACTTAACTGTAGTGGAGCACAGCAGAAAAACTGCACATTTAACATGAATTAACTGCGCGCATTCGGCTTCCTTGTAATGTAGACATGGCACTTGTCACAAATGGAAAAAGCAAAGAAATGTGGAGGAGTTAAAGCACAATAATCCAGAAATATTTCTCTTATCAGCTCATCCACTGACAATATCGGACTCATTCTCCTAAAGTCCACCAAAGAAACCGATATATAGGCCCCACTCTCAAAACAATTAGATACTGACAGTACTAAAACTTACAGATGTTATACAGAGGCATGGTGAAAAAAGTAAAGGGAGTGATGAAAATGGAGTCCAATAAGAAATTATCTACAGGTTTCGGCATTGTCTGAAGGAAGTCACACAAAGGACAGCAGCTTTTTAGCAACTCTCAATATGATTCAACTGCCAACTAAATCTGTGTGTCTATCTGTGTGAGTATGCATGGAACACTGCATGTTGTAGAGGTCAGAGCTACCAGAAAGTCTTGGTTTCAGCATATATTGAAAACTAAACAGTTCACTGTTTGAAGGGAAAAGTTAGGCATTAATCACAGTTGCGTATACAAAAATATTGTTGTACTAGAAGTATAAGGCCTATGCCACAAAGGGGTGATCCTTGGAAAGTGGAAAAACGCTTGCAGAGAATCAGCCCCTCTGCTCCAAAAATCTGGAACCTGGAATCATTGAATCCACCCAGGTGCAGGCACACGCAGTGTATTTCGGCATACTTGAGAGTAATATTCAGTGCTTCCAGGTGCAGGTACAACTTAAAGATTTTTTAAAGCAGAGGCATTACCCTAAAAAAACAAACAAAAAAACCCCCAAAACTGAACAACCACATAGCCACACCGAATAAAAGTGAATAAAAGTGGCCATACACAGCCTTTAAAGGACAGACATAGCTGGCAGCTTATTGGTCCATGTATGGGACCCGCTGATGGGTCTCCTATGGCATCAGTCACTTCCTACGCCAGTTAAAGACAGTTTTTGCTGATATTTGTATGCCTCAGTCTACCAAGACTAATCTTATTTAAGCGATCAGAAATAACGTATACAATAGAAATTAGAGATGCTAGATATCTAAACATTGCTGTTTGCCTGTTCTAACTACCAGATAGTGTGGACAGAATCAGACAGACACTGCTACAAAGCAAAGGGCCAGGCGGCTCTCAGGAGCAATCATTTATAAGCAATTAAATCACAAATGAGACATTTATTTTTTAATTGATATGACCCCTGGGATCCCCCCAACATGTGTTCACACCTTTTTCTTACAATGAATGTCTCCACATGTCCTAACTGTGCAAAAATGAATAAGAAGATTTTAGGACCACAGAACAAAAAGAATGGTCAGCGGACAGACTCTGCATTAATGCTGAATTAATGAAGCTTGAGTTATTTCCTAAGAATCTCACTCTATGGACATATAGTGCTGACATGGCACCCAGCAGTAATATGAATCCTACTCATTGGCTTCATGGATTATATAGATGGCATGACGATTGTAAAGAAGTGTCAAGGAACTAAGCTGTTTGTCTATTTTTTGCTGTATTATAAGCGGGCTTTATTTGTTATTTGCTCAAACATTGTTCAAAGGGGATCTTTCATTTTAGGGGTTAGGGACATCTTTAAAGCAATCTTTGGGTTTGGTACAGAACTGTAGTGTAACAAAAGAAACTTACATTAAGGGCATAGCCTAAATTTTAATTATTTTGAAGGAAATTAAGGCTATAGCCCTCAGTTGAATTATTAGTGCACTATTAATAGCTATAGTAGATCAGAATGAACATTTTTGTTAAAGCAAATAACAATGCTACAGATCAGATTTCATATGATTTTTTGCACAGGTACCCCACCACTGAAATGTCTGACTGGTTAGTGGGCATTAGCAAACCTTAATTTTCATATGTTACGTGCGAACACAAAATTTTGCAATTTCCTTAATTGCGTTATGTTAATTTTAAGGGTTTGGTTTAGGTTTGGCCAGGCACTTGGATTTGGCCAAATCCAAGTCCTGATAAAAAAGGCCTGGACTTGGCGAATCTGGGATTTGGTGCATCCTTAATAATTAATTAATATTACATAAACACATTGTAAAATATAAGGAGCTACATTACCATATAAGGGCCACAGGCTGCAATCCAAGTACTTTTATAAAGGCCATGAGGTGCTATGTTTTACAACAGGGGTGTAGATTGCTATATATTTAATAATACACAAGTGACTAAGTATCAATTATAACTGATAGGATCGATAAGCAATGCTTATCAGGATTATTTTTTTTACATCATGGCTCCTGTGTATAGCAATAGTTTTTTTTTTAGCGCTTTCTGAATGCAATAAATTGATGTGAACTTTTTGAGAGGTTAAACAGATGGGAGCAGTTGTGCCCTCGGCACGCATGGATTAGTGTTTTAGGAAGTAAAATGATTTACTTATCAGGGGATGCTCTTGGGGAACTATGGGGCAGCAGGTTTTTATATTTTCATTTACCCTGTCTTAGATCAGAAATCTAATAAAAGTATTGCAAAATAAACAGCGCTGATGTATTATGCACACACACACAAATATAAAGGCATTTCAAGCTAAATATATTGGAGGGGATCCTTTACTGAGTGTTAATTCTTCTCATTCACAAACAAGTGTTTATACAAATTTTCTTTGTAACCTTTGTTAAATGAAGCCTGAGAAAGAATAAAACAGTGACACTATGGTTGGCAAAGCAGAGCCTCACACATTTGTATTCACTGATCTCTGGCTTCTATTCCATGAGAATATGCTATAGAAAAAACATTACAACTTGTTGACCTAATTTCCTGTTTAAGACTGTTAAGTCGAGATTGTTAATTTTCTTATCTGCAGCTAGGCAGTAATTAAAGGAAATTGAGAATGGCAAGTGAAGCTTTGATTCAGCTAGTAGCGGAGATGAATGGAGGTCAGCAGGGTCAGCAGAGTCCATTATATTCTTATGTGACATGCCGGCGAGACTGCCCTGTCCTTGTTTGTTCAGTGGAGGCTGGACAGACTACTAACTGCAAATCTGTTCCTCTGATTTGACCAGCCAGAGCACAATAGAGATGCCTCCCCATTGCAAATGTTAAATGACAGTGATTGACAATCATACGATAGAGTCTGCTTGTAACCCCCTGCTACTGTTTTCAGATTGCAGCAGAAAAGACAGAATAAAGAAACATTCTTCATAATCACATCAAATGGGCCCTGCTGTTCACTCAATATTTTTCATTTTCGTTTCCCTTTTCATTAGAAACTACAATCTGTTCTGCAAATGCCATGGATTCAGAAGCAGCAACAAAAGGAAAGTGAATTTATATGAGTATGGAAGCGGTGTGCTTATTTTATAGTGTTGATCATATGTGCACAAAATGCTATTTCTGTAGGCCCAGAGCAACTCAAACTGTCACAGTTGCATTTATTTTACGCTCTCCTGCATTGATGATAATCTACAGCCCACGCTCATGAAGGGAAATACATTTTCTACTAAAATGAATTACGGGGGCTATAAAGTATTGAAGTATTGATTTATAACATATATCTCCTTTTTTTTTTTTTTTTTTTTTTACTTACACAGTAAGGATCCATTGAATGAAAGGAAATGGAATGAATCTTTATTCATTTTGTTTCAGTTATGTTTTTTAAGAGAACATGTAAATTTACAGAGACTAAAAATTAGGTGGTTATTATGGATGCACTGAATCCAGGCTTTAACTGTTACCATTATTATAATCTAGTATTTATCAAGTGTGACATGCACTGTACAATAAATGTATAAAAAACAAACATACAGATTGCAGACAACTACTGATCCATAATGAACCCTGCTCAATAGAGCTTACAATCTAAAAACTGGTTTACTACTAACATTTAATATCCTGTGACGATTATACTGTAAGTGGCAACAGATGATGCTGCCTTGTTGATTGTGCTCATAAGTAAATATCCATAATAGGATTTATGCTTTTGGCCAGATAATATGAAGATTGGCATTTTCTTTACAACCAAACAATTACATATTGCCACAAAATCAAATAGTGCTTTTTTATTTCACAGAGCAAATTAATTTGAATTAAAATAATTGTGCCCATAAATAACTGAATACTTTGTGGACCTTGTTACATAAAACACTCACAATATATATGTATACATTTTTACTTGTGTATCGTTACTTTGCGTTAACCAGGCTTAACCAGAATTCGCTACGAAATTCCGCATTTCGGCATTGGTGGATTTTTTCGCAAAACTGCCACAAAAATTTGCAGCGGAACAAATTTGCAGAGTAAGGAAAAAGTTGCAGTCCCATCAACAAACACAGCTCTCATGTAAAAAAAAACCTCATGTGACTCAAAAAAAGTCATGCGGTAGCTCATCACTACCTGTAAGTTTTATGGGTTGAATTTGTGTGCTACAAATAAAAATGTATACATATACAGTACCCCATAGGAAAATCAGAGAAATACATTATGTTTCATTTATTGGTGCAAACCACACTGTTTGTAACATTAATGAACCTTTGGAACCTTTCAATATGTGTAGGCTTCCTCTACCTTCTAACTATTCCTGCTGTATATATGCACCGTGACCCCTACTAGAAGTGATAGCATGTTTACTGCTTGATGAGCCCAGATATAAAGAATGTTTCTTCCTAGAAAGCCAGTGGGTGTTATTACAGACACTATTTGGTGCTGATCATTATACAAAGATCCTCTACTATTCATTTCCATTCTGCTTTCCAAACTGATACCTGGTTGCCAAGGTAAAAGGGAGCCTAGCAACCACATTTCTGTAGAATTCCCAAAATGGACCTCTTAGAATATCATTGTCCACAACACACTGAAATGTTAACTACCCTATTAAGTTTTCAGATTTCTGGGTGGTACTTATTCAAAGATTAATAGATGGTAAGCTCATCCAAACTCTGTATATACGCTTCAGTTGAACTGAAGAAGCTGCTCTAGATTTACTTCTACTAGATATTGATCATTGTAATGTAATTGTTTTAATTCTTGTAAATAATATACAATATATAAACAGTGCAGAACTGCTAACCAGTTCACCTTTCTAATCATCACATACAGTTGTATTGATTGCTGTTGATATTGATTGCTACTGATGTTTTACAAATAATGCCCCATTTAACAGGACAATCCTGAATTTTAAACCATCTTCTATTCTGTGAATGTGGGCTTTTTTGGACAATCTTAATATGAAGTGTGCCATAATGTACAGTTTTTTTAATACAGTACTTAAAGGAGAAGGAAAGGTGAAATTGCTGTGGGGTGCCAAAATGTTAGGAACCCCCAGTGATTGAAATCACTTACCTTACACCCCGAGCTGGTGCTCCTGTTAGGAGAAAACTACACTGGCCCGGGTTTAATGCAGACGAGAGATCCTCTTCCTTCCTTCTCCTTTTGATGAGAGCCCGGGTTCGGTGGATGAGCAATAGGGTGAAAATGCTGATTTTTTTGTTAGGCTTTTCACTCTACTGTGCAAGCAGTGCAAAGACGGAAAAAGGAAGAGGATCGCTGGCTCACAGGTACCCAGGGCTGGTGCAGTTTTCTCCTAACAGGAGCACCAGCCCGGGGTACAAGGTAAGTGATTACAATCACTGGGGGTGCCTAACATTTCGGCACCCCTAGTGATTATAGCTTCCCTTCTCCTTTAAAAGTTCCATCAGTAGAGCAATGCACATATTAATCCTTTCCTCAGTGGAGGACCAATTAAATAACTCATTTCCATGTCACTATAACGCAGATATAGCTGACCAGCATTCCCAACTTTGTAAAGTGATTACTTCTTGGGAGCTTTGCTGGGAAACACAGGAAGGTATCAGGCATCGGTACATAAAACACAGACAAGCACAGTACAATCTATGTGAGAGCAGCTTCAAGAGTAAGAAAACATTTACCTTAAGCAAACCACTGAATAAGTCAATTACAAAGGGTAAATAGGTTGTAAATATTACATTTTGCAGAATAAAAGTGACGGCAGTATCCATTTCTCAAAACCCTATGTGCAGAATCCTACAATGCAGCTAATTAACACATAACTTGTAAGGCGCTTCTCAGCAGGTTATTGGTGGGATATGCTGGAAACTCTTAACAAGAATACACTTAGCTTAGATTTCCGCTCGAGTACAAATCAAAAGGAAGCCAACACTTTCACAGATGGCTACATGGCATGTGCACAGGGTTTACGCAAGCTCAGATTTATGTGGGGAAAACAAATAAGGGCATTGGGAAAGATTACTCCCCCCACACACATGCACTGGCCACATGGTGAGCAGCTGGATTTTAGTAGCCCTTAAATAACAGTGACCATACTTTGCTACATTTCTTCAGCAGTAATAAAACAGTAACACGGAAGATGCTGGCAGTTTTCTTGGCTTTGTATATCATAACAGAATTGGGGAGATATATAGAAAAAAAATTAAATTCTCCTAGACTGATTTCTTGTTCAGCTTAAAAAATGCTTATTTTATTTAAGTTTATTCTAGCAATACTAAACAGCAAGTGGCATGGAGTTTTGCAAGAATATTTGAACAAACAGAGGTAACAGAATGATACTGTAGGATTAAGTCCAGCAGCATTTGTTGATAGAGGCAGCTAGTTGGACTGTGGTTAGTACTAGTGATTGGGCTTGTCCCACTGCTATGTATTTCTGTGGCTACAGCACGGAAACCCCCTCTTTGACTTCAAGTATTGGGAGTTCAGCAGGTACAAACATCACTGTAATCCAGACACACACAGTATAAAACACACAATAAAAACAAAATCCCACAGTGCTTGTGGCATATGAACTCTTTTAAAACAAGGACATTATGTTACATTACACTGTAAGGGGAAAATGGGGCTGTGTGTCCCCCTGTGGAGACTGCGCTCACTTATAGCTGGTGTTAGAGGCATTTGTGCACCTTGACTGCAGGTTCATGTTAAATCAATAAATCATACAATCTGCAGGATTTCAATATTTTCAAGAGAGCTATTTTTGATACACAGAGGCACAGAGAGTAGCCCCATGTAATAAAAGCTGGGCGTCAGCACGAGCAGTCTGAAATGTTCTGACATATTTAACCTTTTTAGTGCCAGTCACAGAGGCTAAAGCTAGCACCATTAGTTGCTAGGCAACAAGTTTTTCTCGTAGCTGGCGATGTAATGTGCAAATGTAGGATCTACACCCCACGGCAGTAAGGTCCTTGACTGCCCAAATTGTATATTCTGTATTCGATGGCATGCAAATGGTTAAAGTCTTTGCAACTGAGTAGGTCTGCTGGGCTTCTCAGTGGATAGAACAGTAACGTCAGTTTCCAGCAGCTATGGGGCCTTGGGGTTGCTGGCAGCGTAGCGATATACAATAGAAAGAAAAAAAAACCTGCCTACATAAATGTATCAACAAGTTCTCTTGGCCAGCAACTTCCCCGCTGGTTAGAGAAATTATGCATGCTGCCATATTCATACAGGCGATCCCTTACAGTATGTTGGCCTTACATAACTTCCACTGACATGGGAAACATTGGAAGAAGCAGAATTTTTTTGTCTCCTCCCTCTTATTAATAAAAGTGAACCTTTCATCAAATTCTGTAAATGCTTTAGCTTATGGCCATTTACATGGGGTCGATGAAATCGTTTTTTTCTGAAACATTCCAATAATAAGCATGCACTGCTTTAGCGTACACATCAGCCAGCAGGCTACATTTTTGTTTTTATATTCATACCTGCATTTCTCAGCCTTCATTTTTCAATAAAATGCAACAAAGGAATGACTTTCTCTGTGCTTTACAAATAGGAAAACCAAATCAGAATTATTCCATAGTGATACAGAAGAAACAACAAATATATATGAAAACTGAATGTGCTGCAGTTGTCACCTTCCACCCATTGCTTAATCAAATTATGCGCATTCTCAAAAAGTGCTATTTCCAGCACAGCATTAATTGTTAGTTAAAGAAAGGCTTCACTGTAAGGACATTTGCTTCAAATACATAGAACTGAGAAACTAATTAGATATCAATTTGCAACAGACTCATAACTGCAATTTCTGCACTACCCCTTTGTCTCCTACACTGATAACCCCCGCGGTTTGTAAAAGTATAGAACGGAACCAGTTTCCTGTGCTGAGGCTCAGATTAGCATATGGGGCGCCCTAGGCTCCGCCTCATCGCCCCGCCCCTCCCTTTCTTGACAGCGTAAATTTCTTTTGTCAGGTACAGAGCACTGGGGATCGGTGCACTGGACCCAATTTACACGCAGCTTGCCACCCTACGCCCGGATTTTTGTGCAAATGTAAATTACATATATTATTCTATGATATAATTGTGATATATCCAATATATATATATATATATATATGATATGTTACAGCAGCAATATGTCAGTACAATAAAAAGAAATTACATTTGGGATATTTCCTTTTGAACAAGGGGAGGAAGACTTATCAAAAATCTAATTTTCCAGTTTGTTTTCTAATTTGAAAAACTTAGCAAATACGTGCTTATTTAATAAAAGAAATTTCAAAAACTTAATTGCATAAAAACATTAAAGAACTCAAAATGCAATGAAATCACATGCTATTCATTCATGTTTGATCTTGAAAACACGAATTGAAAAATAGCTTGAATTTTGCTATAATATAAAATGAATTGTGTTCTTGCACACAAATGTTTTTTGCTGTCAGCAAATGCTGAGCTTGTTAATATGCATATATATTGCATTTATATTCATTTTTTTTTTTTTAAAAACACAACTCTGCAATAAACTAAAGGTCCCCATACACGGGCCGACTATAGCTGCCGATATCAGTCCAAGGGACCGATTCGGCAGCTAATTGGCCCGTGTATGGGCAGAACAGAACTGCCTGGCTGACCGATATCTGGCCTGAAATTGGCCAGATCTCGATCGGCCAGGTTAGAAAATCCGGTCGGATCGGGGACCGCATCGGCTCGTTGATGCGGTCCCCGAAACCGACTGCCCCATAAGCTCAAATGTAATCCGATCGTTTGGCCCCAGGGCCAAACGATCGGATTATTTTTTTTTTAAGTCCCTTGCTACCCGATATCGCCCACCCTTAGGTGGGGATATTAGGTGAAGATCTGCTCGCTTGGCGACATCGCCAAGCGAGCGGATCTTATAGTGTATGGGCACCTTTAGTTGCAATAAATAGCAAATATTAATGCTCAGGAGTACAAACAAAGAATTTTGGGATAAATCTGCTTGTCCACATCTGTGTCTTAACCTATGTGACAAATGCACAAAAAGCACCTGTGTGTAAAAGTCCTAAGATACACACACAAAACTGCACAAATATCCATTTTAAACTGAAAAAATATATCACAACAATGTTCTAAAATTGCAGAACAGATAAACAGGGACACAATCACTTACAAATCTATAAGGAATTAAGTGATTTATTCAAATAAAATAAATAAAGCTTCTGTTCAAGTATACAAGCCATTATGGCAGGAGATCTGATCTGCAAAAATAGTTGATAACACATGTGAAACACAGGTCAGAGGCAGTCACGCAGGTCAGTGATCACTTAGAGAGCCTGAAGGGCGTGAGTTTCACCAATTCACCTTTATACTTAAATCACTAAGGTACAGTCAGCACAAGGCATTCCTGATGATCAAGGGTCAGGAGACCTTTGCCACTCTCTCCAGAGCAATATGGGGTCACTAGCTGGAACTGAGGAAAGTGATGGAAACTCCCAACTCTACTAAGTTTAGCTGTGAAAAAATGTATGGCAAAGCAGATCCTGGGAAGGTTTCTTTATTGTGTGTTTAAAAAAAAAAAAAGAGACGTGCCAATGGGCAATATATTGTAAATGGGATCTGCTATCCAGAATACTCAGGCCCCAGGTTTTTTTCTGATAATGGGTCTTTCTGTAATTTAGATCACCTTACCTTAAATCTACTAAAAAAATAATTTAAACATTAATCATACTCAAAAGGATGGTTTTGTCTCCAATAAGAGGATCTTAATTGGCATCAAGTTTAAGGTATTCTTTAATTATTACAGAAAAAATGAAAATCATTTTCATAGGCCTATGATTAAGTGCACCAACGCACAAAACGCGTCAGGCACTTCTGTTTTTAATATGAAGAAATAAAGACTGTGTTTTAGCAGACCCTGTCAGTCCGGAGTGTTTGATGTCCTATTTCTATTTTGGCGATATTTCCCTTCAGCTGCGGGTTCGGGGCTTTGAGCACCCGGACCACTACTGGACGCCAGTGAGCACACTGATTTCCCTGCTCTTAATAAAACTGAATAAGAGATTAAAATGTTTGGATCTCGAGCGGCAGGCTCGGGGTTTTGACACCCGAGCCCCCACTGTTTACTGGGTATTTATTCTGCCGTTTTTATTTTGAATATAAGACGGTAGATAGTTCATCTATATTTATTTAATTTACTTTAATTCTTTTTTCCTATGTTTACTCACTTATTTTTCATATGATTATTTACTAATTTACTATTTGTTTAGTCCTGCATGGAGAAATCAAGTAGATTTTCGCTCTTTGAGCGTTTTTTTTCTTGTTTTATCTTGGTACCTAACACTATGTGGGAGATAAGATGCTGCAAAGGGGAAGCTTTGAGGGGATTTTTGGAAATGTCATCAAAATTGCTAACTTTAGAAAAACTGTGTGGCTTGGTACTTAAAAAGACATGGGTACCCATTTTACTTTGTAGATTCGGGGGACTGTGTACTTTCCAAAAATATATGACTTTCTGGGGTGAATGTACTTTTTACTAGCATTATCCCACATAAATGATGTGTTGATTTTGCTGGAGCTGAAATAACAGAAATAATTGATCATATGGGGGTATGTTTACATTGGGGCCCCTACACGCCACATACTAAACCTATATATATTGGGCATCAAACTGTTCAGTGGACCCCTGGCATTCATATTTAGGTTGTTTTATTTGGTTACTTTATGACCTGTAGGAGATAAGATACTATAGACTGGAAACTTTGAAGCGATTTTTTAAAAATTTCACAAATTTTGATAAAAACCAATAACTTTAGGAAAGCATTGCGACTTGATAGTTTGGAGTAGACAGACAGTTGTGCCTATTCTGGATTCCCCATAATCTGTTCTTTCTAAAAATGTACAATTTTCTGGGATAAACCTTCTGTTAGTGGAATTTTCGTCCTTGAAATCTAAAGTATGCAGCTTTCTGAAGCAGTGCTTTGGGAATTTGGTAGTGTACTGCTGGGAGTTTTTGACCTATACAAGTGAGAAATCTCCATAAAACTATATATATTTGGTATTGGCATGTTCAGGAGACATGGGACTTTCCAAATCAGTTGTATATTCATGCATAAAATAATTTTTGTTTCTAGTATGTGTGTTTATATTATGGAAAATTTGATTTTTTTTTCATTTTTAGACATTTAGAAGCCTATATCTTGTTACAGAAATGGAATTACACAAAAATTCTTCCATATTTTGAAAGCTTAGGTTGTTCTGAAAAAAACTATATATTGTTTTCCTAGGTAAACTAAAAGTCTCCCTGAGGAAAGGCCCCTAAAGTGAAACTGTGCAAAATGTTCAAAAACTGTCTGACAATACAAGTTCCGCTTTGACCAAAACTGCTGGCAGTAAAAGGGTTAATGAGGTTATGCTTCTCTAAATAAATGCATTTCTAGATATCTTTGAAAGGAAGAGAGAGTGGTAGAAAGTTGGACAGAATATAGGAGAGTAGAGAAGGGTGCAAAATCTTGAATGTAAGTGTGTGAGGAGGAAATGAGAGAGGAGTTGAGGATCAGGTCATAAAAAAGCGGTTTGGTGAGTATCTACAGATCAGTTCAGAGATGTAGGGTGGGGGCAGAGTTGTGCATTGCTTCGAGGGGAAGGCCAATTAATAGAGAGTTACAGTAGTCCAAGCATAATATAAGAATATAATATATAAGAATATAAGAATATAATGAATTTTGGTAGCATTTTGAGTGATCAATTATCATATTTTGGAAATATTTCTTAGGTAAAAGTGATATTATTATTATTATTATTATTATTAACATTTATTTATAAAGCGCCAACATATTCCGCAGCGCTGTACAATAAGTGGGTTTTATACATTGGACATACAGAGTAACATATAAAGCAATCAATAACCAATACAAGAGGTGAAGAGAGCCCTGCCCAAAAAAGCTTACAATCTACAAGGAGAAAGGGTTGAAACACAAGGTGTGGGAGTGGGCAAGACCAGAGTTGTGAGAGGTGTGGCACAGGTTATTGCTTTTAGCAGCACACTGAGGTCATGTTAAACTAAGTGGGTTGCATGGTACCTAGAGATAAGTTCAGAGATGTAGGGTGGGGCAGACATATGATTTGATAAGTGACTAGATTTAAGGAGTGAAGGACAGGGCAGAACTGAGGATAACCCCAAGGCACTGAGTCTGGGGAGATGGGGTAATAGCGGAAGTGTCACCTGTTATAGATACCTCTTGGAGGTTATGGGTGCTGGATGGGGGAAAGAGAAACAATTCTGTCTTAAGTCGGCCATACAAGTAAGAATTTGTCTTTACTTAACGACCAATTTCAGCGCAATCCATCAATTATCGTAAGGTTAGTGTGCACCAAATGATCATACATATAGTGATCTTTCATCTATCTGTCAGAAAAACAGTTGGGCAGGTTTAAAATATTTCGTCAGCAACAATGAAACTTGTCCATTGTCCAATTGTTTGCACGACCAAGCAGGTATTTTCCCTAGCTTCAATTAAACGATATTGCTTGAAATTGTAGTTTTCGCTGATGGACAAACAGTACTTGTAAAAGATTGTTTCATGAAAAGCTTGCTGTACAAAAACAAAAAGATCATTTAGAAATCTGCATGTGTATAGTCAGCTTAAAGCTAAGGACCCACAAAATGTCTCACTTGCCTGTGATAGATCTCTACTTTCACAGAAGATTAACCACTCCTTCGTGTTGCTTAAAATCATGCAAAGTTGCCTGCAAAAGGAAGCTTATTGCGACTTTAGAATAATGGAGAATCCAGAATTCTCAGGACCTTGGGTTTTCAGATAAGGGGTCTTTCTGTTATTTACAGTGGTTCTTGAAAGTTTGTGAACCATTTTAAATGTTCTATATTTTTATAAGAACGTGACCTAAAACATCATCTGATTTTCAAAGTCCTAAAAGTAGAAGAAGAAAACGTAGCATAACAAATGAAACAAAAATTATTATGTTTGGTCACTGTATAGCGCCATACCTTAAGTCTAAAAAATAAATAAATAAATAATTTAACCCTTTAAGTGCCAGCCGAATTCGTCATTTCGGTTCCCCCCAGTGCCAGACGTTTTTTAAGCATTTTGTACTCATTCACTTTAACAATGTTTTTTGGTAGGAAAACCTCCACGAAACTAGGGAAATTATATATCGTTTTTTTCGTCACTAATTGGGCTTCGACATACATACCAAATTTTATAACTTTTCTGGAGATATGATGTGTATTTTGGGTGAAATATGTAAAAAAAAAATAAAATTATGAAAAATTTCTGTATATTTTGAGGTTTTTTTCCATAGAAAAGTTAATTTTACTCACTTTTTTTTATTGTTTGTAAAAGCCCTGATACTCCCAATTCCAACGATACCAAATATGTGGTGGTACCCCACAGTTCCTGTCCAGAAGTAACCCCCAAACTAAGGCAATACTTAGTACAATATCACACCAGAACAAAGCAGAAAAGCGCTTGTAACAGTTAATGCAGCATAACTTATATGTAAATCTAAAATATCCCCTCATGTTTGGTATCTTTAGAAACTACAGACCTTCAGGTTTCTAGGTGCAATGTAGTTTTCACTCAAAAGCCAAATACCTTTTGTCAGTGCATTGTGAAATTTGGAACTTTTTATGACATTTTTTTTTTTTTTCTAAAACGTAAACTTGGACGCATGATCAAATGTGGATTTGACAAAAAAAAATCTCATAAAAATTTTCTAACAAAGGCATATTTGAAAGACAAACTTCTCCTGAATAAAATGATGCCCCATATGTATGGGTGCACATAAAGACATGGGCACCAAACACTCCAAAGCAGGGGCAATGCACAAGGGCAATTACAGCTAAAAATGTGGGGGCTGCGCTCTATGTGCACTTCCTGCAGTTTTTCAGTGTTAACCCCCCCTACCTGTGAAATAACCCCCACAAACTATATATTTCTGAAAAGTGCACACCTTCAGCTATTCAGAGACACCACTCTTCTCTTTCTACATGGAAAATTGTGGCCGCAGTCCCTTGCAGAAGTCAGCGCTTTGGTCAGAAATCAAGGAAAAACCAGATAAAAAACCTAGATTTCTCCCCAAAATCTCCATGGCAACTACCAAAAACTTACTAACCATCAATCTGCAAGTTCCCCTGAATAAAACGATACCCCATATGTATGGGTGCACATAAAGACGTGGCCACCAAATGCCCCAAAACAGGGTCAATGCATAAGGGCAATTTCAGTTGAAATTTTGGGGGCTGCGCTCTATGTGCACTACCTGCAGTTTTTCAGTGTTAACCCCCCCTACCTGTGAGATAACCCCCACAATCTATATATTTACGAAAAGTGCAAACCTTCAGCTATTCAGAGACACCACTCTTCTCTTTCTACATGGAAAATTGTGGCCGCAGTCCCTTGCAGAAGTCAGCGCTTTGGTCAGAAATCAAGGAAAAACTAGATACAAACCTAGATTTCTCCCCAAAATCTCCATGGCAACTACCAAAAACTTACTAACCATCAATCTGCAAGTTCCCCTGAATAAAACGATACCCCATATGTATGGGTGCACATAAAGACGTGGCCACCAAATGCCCCAAAACAGGGGCAATGCATAAGGGCAATTTCAGTTGAAATTTTGGGGGCTGCGCTCTATGTGCACTACCTGCAGTTTTTCAGTGTTAACCCCCCCTACCTGTGAGATAACCCCCACAATCTATATATTTACGAAAAGTGCACACCTTCAGCTATTCAGAGACACCACTCTTCTCTTTCTACATGGAAAATTGTGGCCGCAGTCCCTTGCAGAAGTTAGCGCTTTGGTCAGAAATCAAGGAAAAACTAGATACAAACCTAGATTTCTCCCCAAAATCTCCATGGCAACTACCAAAAACTTACTAACCATCAATCTGGAAGTTCCTCTGAATAAAACGATACCCCATATGTATGGGTGCACATAAAGACGTGGCCACCAAATGCCCCAAAACAGGGGCAATGCATAAGGGGAATTTCAGTTGAAATTTTGGGGGCTGCGCTCTATGTGCACTACCTGCAGTTTTTCAGTGATAACCCCCCCTACCTGTGAGATACCCCCACAATCTATATATTTACGAAAAGTGCACACCTTCAGCTATTCAGAGACACCACTCTTCTCTTTCTACATGGAAAATTGTGGCCGCAGTCCCTTGCAGAAGTCAGCGCTTTGGTCAGAAATCAAGGAAAAACCAGATACAACCCTAGATTTTGGTCAGAAATCAAGGAAAAACCAGATAAAAACCTAGATTTCTCCCCAAAATCTCCATGGCAACTACCAAAAACTTACTAAACCTCAATTTGCAAGTTCCCCTGAATAAAACGATACCCCATATGTATGGGTGCACATAAAGACGTGGCCACCAAATGCCCCCAAACAGGGGCAATGCATAAGGGGGGGCTGTGCTCTATCTGCAGTTTAGTCTAAACACCCCCATACCTGTGAAATAACCCCCGCAAACTATATATTTCTGAAAAGTGCACACCTTCAGCTATTCAGAGACGCCACTCTCCTCTTTCTACATGGAAAATTGTGGCCGCAGTCCCTTGCAGAAGTTAGCGCTTTGGTCAGAAATCAAGGAAAAACCAGATACAAACCTAGATTTCTCCCCAAAATCTCCATGGCAACTACCAAAAACTTACTAACCATCAATCTGCAAGTTCCCCTGAATAAAACGATACCCCATATGTATGGGTGCACATAAAGACGTGGCCACCAAATGCCCCAAAACAGGGGCAATGCATAAGGGGAATTTCAGTTGAAATTTTGGGGGCTGCGCTCTATGTGCACTACCTGCAGTTTTTCAGTGATAACCCCCCACCTGTGAGATACCCCCACAATCTATATATTTACGAAAAGTGCACACCTTCAGCTATTCAGAGACACCACTCTTCTCTTTCTACATGGAAAATTGTGGCCGCAGTCCCTTGCAGAAGTCAGCGCTTTGGTCAGAAATCAAGGAAAAACCAGATACAACCCTAGATTTTGGTCAGAAATCAAGGAAAAACCAGATAAAAACCTAGATTTCTCCCCAAAATCTCCATGGCAACTACCAAAAACTTACTAAACCTCAATTTGCAAGTTCCCCTGAATAAAACGATACCCCATATGTATGGGTGCACATAAAGACGTGGCCACCAAATGCCCCCAAACAGGGGCAATGCATAAGGGGGGGCTGTGCTCTATCTGCAGTTATTTAGTCTAAACACCCCCATACCTGTGAAATAACCCCCGCAAACTATATATTTCTGAAAAGTGCACACCTTCAGCTATTCAGAGACGCCACTCTCCTCTTTCTACATGGAAAATTGTGGCCGCAGTCCCTTGCAGAAGTTAGCGCTTTGGTCAGAAATCAAGGAAAAACCAGATACAAACCTAGATTTCTCCCCAAAATCTCCATGGCAACTACCAAAAACTTACTAACCATCAATCTGCAAGTTCCCCTGAATAAAACGATACCCCATATGTATGGGTGCACATAAAGACGTGGCCACCAAATGCCCCCAAACAGGGGCAATGCATAAGGGCAATTTCAGTTGAAATTTTGGGGGCTGCGCTCTATGTGCACTACCTGCAGTTTTTCAGTGTTAACCCCCCCTACCTGTGAGATAACCCCCACAATCTATATATTTACGAAAAGTGCACACCTTCAGCTATTCAGAGACGCCACTCTTCTATTTCTACATGGAAAATTGCGGCCGTAGTCCCTTGCAGAAGTCAGCGCTTTGGTCAGAAATCAAGGAAAAACCAGATACAAACCTAGATTTTGGTCAGAAATCAAGGAAAAACCAGATAAAAAACCTAGATTTCTCCCCAAAATCTCCATGGCAACTACCAAAAACTTACTAAACCTCAATTTGCAAGTTCCCCTGAATAAAACGATACCCCATATGTATGGGTGCACATAAAGACGTGGCCACCAAATGCCCCAAAACAGGGGCAATGCATAAGGGCAATTTCAGTTGAAATTTTGGGGGCTGCGCTCTATGTGCACTACCAGCAGTTTTTCAGTGTTAACCCCCCCTACCTGTGAGATAACCCCCACAATCTATATATTTACGAAAAGTGCACACCTTCAGCTATTCAGAGACGCCACTCTTCTCTTTCTACATGGAAAATTGTGGCCGCAGTCCCTTGCAGAAGTCAGCGCTTTGGTCAGAAATCAAGGAAAAACCAGATACAAACCTAGATTTTGGTCAGAAATCAAGGAAAAACCAGATAAAAAACCTAGATTTCTCCCCAAAATCTCCATGGCAACTACCAAAAACTTACTAACCATCAATCTGCAAGTTCCCCTGAATAAAACGATACCTATGTCTGGTTGCACATAAGTACATGGCCGCCAAACCTGAAAATGCATAATATTGGGGCTGCACTCTATGCACCCCTTTTTTTTTGCCTGCACCCGAATGAATGGGATACGCTCGGGTGCAGGCACATGTAGCCGATATACGCATGAAAACGCGTGAGAATGCAAAGTCTCGCGTTTTCATGCGTATATCGGCTACACGTGCCTGCACCCGAGCGTATCCCATTCATTCGGGTGCAGGAACAAGTAGCAGGCGTAGGGCTGAATTTTCGGCAAGCGTTTTTCCACTTGCTGAAAAAATCAGCCCTACGCCTCGTGTGGCATCAGCCTAACCCTTGGCAATAGAAACTACCAGAACAATCTTAGCACCTCTGGACCTTTCTAGAACAACTGAAATCAAATGGAATAAAACCACTAAAAGCAATCAAAGAACAATAGTTGCAATGAAATCGGTAAGAGCCCTGGATCCACCAATGTCACTGCAAAAGCAACCTTTTTGGGGGCACTAAACACACAATAAAGAACAATGCAAAGATAAAACACCGTAAAATCCAATAAAACCACCTAAACCAACAGAAGAACAATAATTGCAATGAAATCGGTGGTCAGAGCCCTGGATCCACCAACGTCACTGCAAATTCAGCACCAAATAGCAATAAAAAAGTTACAGTGCAATAGAATAATTCAAAAACAGAAATCAATTATGAAAATGCCAAAAAAACACTAAAATGCAACCAAATAAATCAGATAATTATAGAGCAAGATCAGAAATAAAGTTTTAGTAAAAAAAAAGACTGCCAAAGAAAGCAAAGACAGAAAGAAAAGAAAAGAAAGAAAGAAAAAAAAAAAAAAAAAAAAAAAGTGTAAGTGTAAGTGTGTGTGTAAGTGTCTGTGTGTGCTTGGGAAAGTTGTAAATAAGTGTGTATGTGTACAAAAGTGTAATAATGACAAAGATAGAAGAAAAAATGCAAAAAAAAAAAAAAAATTTTTTTTAGACAGTTGAGATAGAAATAAGCAAAATAAACAGTGGTAGAGAGTTGTAGTTCAGCTTACCCAAGGCAGGCAGACGATCAGGGGCGATCAATCCAGCAGGAAGGCAGCAGGGGAGCTCCATCTCGTCCGAAGTGCGCAGCAGGAGTGAGGGAGCCGACAGTAGGCGGCGCTATTTAAAGGGACAGCAGTGGACACGTCATCAACGCGTGTCCACTGCTGTCATTGGCTGGCGACGCGATCGGTGCGGCTGGGGGACCCGGATCGGTGAGTATGTTCTTCATTGCTCGTTGCCTAGGGGGATCTGAGGGGTTTACAAGCGCTGCGCTGCTTTAAAAGCGAGCGCAGCGCTTGTAAACCCGACAGTGCCATTGGACGTAGATTCTACGTCCCATGGCACTTTGGTCCCTTGGTACCTGGGACGTAGAATCTACGTCCCTTGGCACTTAAAGGGTTAAACAATAAATAAACACAATAGGATTGTTTTGCCTTCAATAAGGATTAATTATATCTTTAGGATATAGGATTATATATTAACAAAAGCAAAGAGAAGGGTGCACTCTCCAATGTAGTAAAAGTGAATTGTTTTAGTAAAAAGATATATGTGTATATAATAATAAATAATAAATTGTGTGTTATAATAAACTCACTCATCACAACGTGTCACCGAGTATCAAGCCCCACGCGTTTCATCCTGGTCTGGACTTCTTCAGGGGCACAAAATTATAAAAGCTTTTATCATTTTGTGCCCCTGAGGAAGTTTGTGATGAGTGAGTTTATTATAATTACACAATATAAGTGCAATATTTTATCTTTTTAATAAAACAATTCACTTTTACTACACTAGAGAGCGCACCCCTTTCTTTGCTTTTGTTTATAGACTTGACTGGATTTGACCTTCCATTGAAAGGCAGCACCTCTGCTTTATTACTACATTTTGGGACTTTGATAAATTATCTGCTAGTCCATAATTCTGGAACAATCAAACTTTGGGACCTTTTTATATATAATTATACTTTTTGCCTGTCTTTGAGTGCCCCCATCTATATACAATAAGGATGGTATATTAGTTAGGACAATGTTTTATTATTACAGAGCAAAAAAATAATTTAATGTTATTATATTATTTGATTAAAATGGAGTCTATGGGAGATGGTGCTCCCTTAATTTGGTGCTTCTTTGATTACAGGTTTCCAGATAACAGATCAGATAACAGATCCCCTACCTGTGCTATAATTTTTGTATCATTTCCTTCTCTTCCAACGTCCTACATCGATAGTCATTAAAAAACATTTATCAACTCAATCAGATAACAAAGAACATGTCACTTAAACTATACAAAGTCCTACCTTCCTAAAGCTCTAAGTATTTAGTTATGTTCATACAAATCCTATGACTACTTAGATTATATCTATGATGCTGCCAATAACATTACATATACATTCTATATACATGATTAGGCATTTTGGATAACATTCCATGTCACACCATCACTCATCAACAATTTTGACATTACGTGGATAATAAAAAAGGTCAGATATAAGAGAATACAATGAATATGCTAACACTAATTAAAGTGCACTAATATTTTGATCATGCCAACCAAGCAACCAAAAAAAAAAAAAATATAGGGCATGTAACATGTGATAGCTTAAAATGATATGTCTATAGGTTTTGCTGTCATAAGGAAAGTTACTTAATCTAAGTTTATTTCCATTTATCATGAAGCCGTTCCTCATTGCCAAGCAATGAAGCTGAACTTTATTTATTATTTATTATACTGTATTACATTAACAAAAGCAAAATGCAAATAAGCCAAGCTACAAATAAATTACTATTATAAAGAAAAAAATAACTTTCTTTTGTGTCCCCACAACAGAAGCCCAACTTTATCTGCAAACCATATAGCACTAAAAAAAACAACTCAAAGCAAAAACCGGCACCAGATGTTTTCCAAGATCCCATTTGGGTTTTAGCTACTTAGATTTGCAATCATGTTTTTATACAACTAAGACAGCTTCTGTTTCCTCTAGAATCAGAAAATTAACTAGCTTTGTAGCATCTTTCTTGATCTGCCACCCGTGCCCTAAGGATTAGAGATTCCACCTGAGCTTGTTTTACAAGCATAACAGAAAAAATTAATCTCAGTTGGCAGCAGTCCCACTGGGATCCTAATGAATAATGATATCCCTCTCTAGCTGCCCTCTCACTCTGACAGAAAAGCCACTCTAACCTAGAAATGCTGGGGCTGCTGAAACCATTCCAGCTGTGGATTAGCAGTCAGTCAAGCATCCATCTGCTCTTCATGTGAACAGAAAGAGGACAGATATTTGTACAGAAAATAATACACCAATCTATCAGAAAACATGAATGCCGATGATGCCAAACAAATTGAACAAAAATTAATTCTTCGTATAGGTATAAATATCCAGAAAATGTGTTTAAACTCAAAAACTGGCTTCCAAACCAATTAACAATGAGTTACACATCATTTCAAAAGCAAAAATACATTTGTGTTGATTGATAACCATTTACAGTTTCAGTTCTATAACAAACAACTGCCCTAGGACCAGGCAATAGGGTTATTCAGTAAAAGAGTGCCTTGCAAAAGTTTCAATGTCCATGATCCATGTCAGAGCAATACTGTTATGGGAAAACATGTTTTTTTCAAAACACATTAGTTAATATAGCTGAAATCTGTTTTTTAAAAACACAGACACATTTTTAATTTCACATGGGGCTAGCCATATTCTTCATTTCCAAGGGTGCCACAACCATGTGACCTGTACTCTGGTAAACTTCAGTCACACTTTACTGCTGAGCTGCAAGTTGGAGTGATATCACCCCCCTTCCAGCAGCCAATCAGCAGAACAATGGGAAGGTAGCAAGACAGTACCTCCCAAAAGATATCAGAATAGCACTCAATAGTAAGAAATCCAAGTCCGACTTGGGACTCCTCCAGTTACATGGGAGTAGGAGAAACAATAGGTGCCTGAAAGCAGTTCTAAAGCTCAGAATCTGGCATAATGCACTGAAATGGTTGCATACACACCAATATTACAACTAAAAAAAACTTTAAAGGGTAGAGTGAATTAATTGCTATGTAAACAGTATAATTTAGAAATAAAAAGTGTACCATAATAATCATGACAGTATCCATTTAAGATTTGCTCTTGGTTGTTCTGATGGACCAGATAGCATTTCTCAAATAGATGGTTGTCATTTGTGCACCTCAATTTTCAAAGAGTGTGACAGATTCTGATTTGGATTAAGATCAGGGCCACTGGGCGGACATTCACCTCTTTGTCCATAAGCAAATGCAATGCTCCTGTGGCCTTGTGTTTTGGATAATAATCCTGATGAAAGATGTCACCAAACATTCTTTTTGTTAGTAGACTGAAAGAGGTTCTCTTGTGAAATTCCCTATATTCACACCATCTATTATCTCTTTTTATTAATGTAAAGCAGCCCCACAGCATTATGCTACCAACACTATACATTGCTAAAGGTTTGATGTATTTTATGGTTAGGACAGTGTAAAGGTGGCCATAAACAGGCACATTTCAGCTGGTGATTCAGGTCCTTCAGCTTATCTACCCATGTATGTGCACCCCCGACTGATATCTGGCCTAAAATTGGGCAGATCTCGATCAGGCAGGTTTGATTTTTCATCAGATCGGGGTCCTTGGTCTGATGGTGCCTATGCCCGCCGTTGTAATTTGCTCGTTTGGCCCTAGGCCTGTTATCGCCCACCTTAGGTGGGCATATCAAGATAAGATCCACCCATTTGCCACCTTTATATTTGTGCAATTCTTTGCAATTAAAAAAAAATAATAAAAAATTGTCTTGTCCTTGATCCCAACTAATAATTATATATAATATAATTAATCTGATAATTATCCTTGATAAAGGTCCTAATGAGGACCGAAACGTTGGTTTTTAAAACAATGAGTTTTCAATAAAAAAAAAATAATTTTTTTTGAATTTTAAGGGTGTGCCGGCCATGGATTATTTCATATAATTAATCTGTATTGGAGGCAAAACAATCCTATTGGGTTTACTTAATGTTTAAATGATCTTTTTAAGTAGACTTAAGGTATAGTGATCCAAATCAAGGAAAGACCCCTTATCCGGAAAACTTCAGGTCCCAAACTTTCTGGATAAAAGATCCCATAACTGTATCAGCATAGGATTTGTTATTCAATAGAATTAAACAGCGAAGAGTGTGAATACTTTGCAAGGCACTGTATATCCCTTAGCAAGGATGAATAAAAATATATATTCCATTTATGTAAACAGGAAAATGGCTTAGAACACAAAAGATCGCAAAAGCAAAGATCAAGGCTTAACACAAATGAAACAAAGATTCATCAGTGCTTTAAGTTATCAAACTTTGGGGGTGTTTTTTTCTGGGCACATACACAGAGTTGTTTGTGCGTAAGTGTCTCTGACTGGTGGCTGGGAACACTGGCTAGCATCAGGTGGTGTTCATTTAAACATGACTTTACAACTGAACGTTACACAAAGGCTGCCTTTGGCAGCATTGTGGAAAGGTCTGAGAGAGGACAAAAACAACTGTGGCATGCCTGCAATTACGAATTCACAATAGCATTCAGCTACAACTGCAGCATGTGCCAATCCAAGTGAAAGAATTAGGCACCGAGCTGTTCCGTCCGCAGGGAGTGCTCCAAAGCAATGTAAATCTTTCATGTGGTTTTAGCAAGCGAGCTATGGCAACCTTACAGCTTTCTTCTGATCTGCAATTAGGGAACAGAGTGATTAACAATCATGTGGCTATACTTCACGCCAGTAAGCCTTTTCTGCCTGCTGCCTGCTCCAAATGATACCTATGTAGCCAGACAGAATGTTTGCAGACAGAGTATGTTTGCAACTTAAAGACAACTATTCATCTGAAAATTCATCTAATTTTAATTTTTTCCTTAGAAAAGCAGTTGTTTTACAAAATACTACTGTATAAGCAAGGAAGTCTCTTCTCCCTGGCACTAAGCTAATACAACTTCCAATCTCCTATTCATTATGTAAACTGTTGGAGTACCAACACACCCACCTTACCAGCTAATTTGTGCTACTAAAGTGGAGCACGGTACAAAACGCAGCCCATCCAAGTGACAAACACAGCTGGAAAGCAACTTGATGTGTTCCAGCTGTGTTAAGGATAAGGAAGAATGGGCTGCGTTTCGTCCAGCGATTCCCTTCGGTGAAATGCAGGAGAAATCGACCACAGAAAGAACCCAGGGCTAAACACTCATGTGTTACAGTCTAATGGGCTCGTTTACATCCACAGATGCAGTGAACAACTTGCAATTTTTTTTTCTCAGTGAGTTGCATCTAAAACTACTTTCATTAAAATTATTTGCATCTGATTGCACCCTGCGCACTTCCATAAAGTTGCATGAATTCCGTGAAAAACTGGTCCTTTGTGGGAAAACAACATGGCAATTAAGTCTGAAATTGCACTTTGCTCACTGCATCAGGGTAAGTGAATGTGCTTTTGTATCACATTCATGCACTAGGGTAAAATTTAACCTGCCTCTATGTGTCTTATTACATTAATTTGGGCAAGAGAATAAATCTGTTTTTAAAAGTAGCTAGTAACAGCTTTGCTAAACTGACCATGAAATTGCAATGTATGAATATTGGATCTACTGGACAGAGGCTGTATCATGAATTATGTAACATTAGCTATTCTAGTTATGATTTTACGTACTCCTGATAAAGTGTGACTGAATTGGATACATTTGAGTTTTTCAGAATGCTTATTTTATCTTCAGTTCTTGTGTCAGACGAAATCACAATATTACAGTCTTGTGTCAGAAGAAATCAGAAAATTACAGTCTCAGCAGAACTTATGGAGGCATACACAGTTCTAAATAGGTGTAAAATGGTATGGCTGAAAGCGCCAGATGCTTCAATAAAACCAGCTCCATCTGTAGATCATAGAGTTCTTAGTTACAACGTCTTTTAATCTTTTCATTTAAATGGCAATCTATGTTTAACAATACAGCAATCCTCTTAAATGATCTGCATATCTAGTTGCAAAAAAAAATATATAATTTTTTATAAGCATTCAAACTTGGAAATTGATAAATAAGGCCATTAGTTCTTAATATTTAATGAAACTGCACATTGTATTTATTTGCATTTATTTTTATAATGTCCCATTTGTTCTATTAATTTACTGTTCTGCTGTACAGTGTTGTGTATGTAAGTAGAGCTAAAAAAATAAAAATATACATACATAAATAATAATTTGAACTTTAAAAATCACCTAGGAACATTTATACCCTCTAGTGGCACTTATAGGATAGTACAAGAAAAACCCTTCTGGTAATATAGAAGTAGCTTAGTATTTATAAAAAAAAAAAAAAAATAATAATTATAGAAAATAAATGAACAATATGAATTTGTTAAAAGCAGAACAAATTTGATGTATGATTCACTACCCACAACATGCTTAAAAATAAAACTTAGTACAGAAAGAAGGAAAGACAATGTCAAAGCTTGAATCAAGTGCTATTACAGCTATCCCCTTTTTGATTAGGTTACATTTTGAGGGCAAAAAAAGAAGTACTTACTTTAGAAAAATGTCAAAACTAAAGACATAACCTATTTATTGTTATTAAAGATAAATGGATGGGGAAACATTTGAAATATTAAGAATACAAAGTATTTTTAGACACCATTGTAGCCCTGTTTCCACTAACCTCATATGACTGACTGCTGTTGTTTAGAGCATAAGGACAAGCACAGGCCCAGTGAGCCTTGTAAATATTACATAACAGGCATCATGACTGTCTAAAAAGAAAACACACACACATATACACACATATATATATGATAATTGTGTCATTTTTTCATTAAACATTGCCACGCATTACAGCTAAAAGCCAGTATGGTGCCAAAGTTTCCATGACAAAGGAACATATTTACAGGGACGGATTTCTGTTTTGGGCGCCCCGAGGCCGCCCCTGTCGGTCGCCCCCTCCCCACCCGTGCGCATGCGCGAAAGCCCTCCCCAGTGCGCATGCGCGAAAGTGCACCCCACCCACCGGGAGAGGTCCCGACTGCTCCGTATGGGAGCCAAATTTAAAAATTTTTTTGCGGCGGGGCGGCATGCCACCCCTAAACTTCTGCCGCCCTAGGCCCGGGCCTTTGTGGCCTCTCCACAAATCCGGGCCTGCATATTTAGGTTTTTCTACGACTTGTAATAAGAGACGTAAACCAGTTTTATATAAGATCCCTACTCTGTTACTGAATGCTGTGACTCCTTCTATTCAATACTATGTTTAACAGATTACAGAACACTTGAAAACATGTAAGAAAACTCCTATGAATTTTTGCACTACTATGCAACTTTTGTAGTGAATTTGACTGGAATAGCCCCTTTTTTAAAAAGCAATGTAATAATTTTTTATATTGACAATGCAATTTTAATTGGCATATTTTATAGTTATATTTTATATAAGTTTTACATATATGGGATCCCTTATCCACAAACCCATTATTGGGAAAGCTCCAAATTGCAAGAAACCCATCTCTCATAGATGAATTTTGTATTTGGAAAGCTCCTAATTAGGGAAGTCTCCCATATAAATAATCCTTATTTTTAAAAATGATTTCCTTTTTCTCTGTAGTAATAAAACAGTAACTAGAACTTGATGGTAACTAAGCTGCATGAATCCAAAATTGGAGTCAAAACTATCCAACTGTGTTTATTTAATGTTTAATTGTTTTTAAGGCATGGAGATCTAAATTACAGAAAGAACCCTTATCCGAAAACCCTAGGTCCCGAGGCATTCTGGATACTATTCCTGTAATATAGTTCAAAAGGGAACTGCACAATAAAAGTGACTACATGAGTAATTTAATTTCAGATTTAAAGTGCACGTCTTCATCAAATATAAACAAACTTTTAGCATTTAGAAATGAATGAGACACATTTATTTAAGCCAAAAATAATGTGCTCCCTTTTCAAATCAAACTACAGCTATGGGATTTGTTATCCAGAATGCGGAGACCTAGGGTTTTCCGGATAAGGGATCTTTCCGTAATTTGGATCTCTATACTTTAAGTCTGCTAAAAAAAAATCATTTAATGTCGATAAATGCAATAGGCTTGTTTTGCCTCCAATAAGGATTGATTAAATCTTAGTTGGGACCAAGTACAAGGTACTGTTTTATTAATACAGAAAAAAGGAACATTTAAAAAAACTGATTTATTTGCTTATAACAGAGTCTATGGGAGATGGTCTTTCCATAATTCAGAACTTTCTGAATACTGGGTTTCCAGATAACGAATCCCATACCTATAAATTATATATGTCAAAATTGCTAGCACTACCGCCATTTTGTTTCCTAACATGCTGGACCAGCTTTGCATACTTTAATTGTGCAATGTATCCAAATCGTACTGAGGAGCCTATAGCAGGTCAAACAGCCTTTGTCCAAGGGCATCAAATGTATTTGGCCCAAATGTGTGTTTTCTTGGTAAAGTCTGTGGTTTCCATTAATATTTGACAGTTTCCACTGAATTTTGGTGTTACTATGGTGGCTTTAAAAATGCTAGCTGAAAATACATCCCATTTGTGATATTGATATCATTCGTCTGTGCAGCTGAATGATATACTAACTGAACTTATTTATTCATCATTCTCTCACTGGAGGCAAAACTGATGCCACCATTACATTTGTTGGCAGATATGTTTAGATTACTAGACTGCTACGGGATAAGATCTAATGGGCCATCATTAATTTCCTCCCCAAGATACAATAGAATACAAGATAAATGGGAAGGTTAAATTGCCTTAAATGTCTCACAAAATCTGTGCATTAATGGCCATTTAAAACTAATAGGTGTAAGTACAATCACTACAATGTCTCCGGTTCCCAACTCTGTAATGTATCTATATCTGTAAAATAATGTGTTTAAAATAGTATATTTTAATATAATCCTAATATTAAGTAAAAGCCAGTGTAATTTTCTGCTTATTTACAAGGGAACCATTAAACGTTTTTTGCACAGCAGCCTAAATAAAGAACTATATTACTTTTTACAGGCTTTTCCCTTGGTGATATCACTTAAACCTAATTAGACAGCTAACCCTTTGCCATGTTATTCCCTGTTGCCAAAACTGTTAAATGCTTCAATAGGTGGGAGGGAAGCATCAATACAAGACAGATGTAATGTCATCATTTAACAATAGGGGTGTGAAGCAATACCCTTAATTAGTTATCTCATTAATTCTGTGTTCAGAGATGGATGGGAGTGGGAGGGGGAAAAGCCTGGACATCATCCTTGTAACATGTTACATCTGTCCCAAGATGCTAGGAGTAACACAAACCTACATTTTACACCTTTAATAGGGATAGACAGAACAGCAACTTAATTAGTAATTATAACTTAATTAACATTTGCATAATATCCACTTGTGTGCTAAGAGGTCACTAACCAATGAAATGAGAAGATGGTAGCTAGCATTTACCTTATACAGTCAAGCTGTACACAGATTTATCAACTAATTATGCCAGAGTTAACTGTATTTGGAAACATGTAAATTCTCTTGTTAAGGTTTGAAATTGCATACAACTGCTACTTAAAACATGTCCATGTTATACTGAAAATAACTACAAAAAAATTGTTGGTTATTAAATCACTATTATCATTAATGGAAAGTTTAAAAACACAACCATTTCATTGCTAGAAATACACACATCAGCTTTGCTGTGTACATGCTTAATTTTACCTCCTGACAGTATACACAAAGATAGCTACTGACAGTAGACAAGAGATGAGCCTCAATTGAATTTTTATTTATTAGCTGTTAGTGCAGCACTTGGCAGAGATTATACATCATTCATATCAGTCCCTGTTCCATTGGAGATTACAGTCCATATCACATTCACCCACACTAGGGCAATTTTTATCAAGACCCAATTAAATGCCTGTGTGGGAGAAGACCCAAGTACATGGGAAAAACCCACACAGCCACGTGAAGCATATACTATCTCCATGCAGATAGAGCCCTAGCTGGAACTGAACTCAGAACCCCAGCTGTTCAACTACAAATCACTATAGAGGGATCACGGGGACTGCTGTTCAGTAACAGGTGAAAGGGCTGCAGCTTGGACACCCTTGTCATTCATCCCATTCTATTCTGCCAGCATACATTTTGTAGATGAAAACTGATCAAGGGCTACTTGTAGAAAATTCCACTGATATCAGTGGGAGGTACAGTAACCTACAACAATAAAAAATGTTTCAGATGCCATTATGTGCAGTGGAGATTAAAGCTACTAGCATACCATAACCCTTAATGAGTATAACTTTTTTTTAGATTTTAGATACCAAATACTACAGATTAATTAAAGAAATACATATATATATATATATATATATATAAAAAAATAGTTTTATAAAGCAGTAATTCTAGGCAGGAGTCAGTGAAGGTAATGGCAGTAGTGCTAGACAGATGGGCCATGAACCCCATGGAGATAGCTTTGGCATTATCTTATTATTGCTTAGTCGCTTAGCTGCATCATACAGTCCGAACTGTGTGCCTCAGAATGGTACACTAGCTAAGACTGAGATATATTTATAATTCAGTACTGTATGTCTTCATGGCTTTAAGGCACAGATATAGTCTTGCATTTCCTATATCTCTTTGGGAAAACTAGATAGCTAGAAATTCCCGACATGAATACAGGAATGGCATTGGCCAAGGGGCTATTGTAAGGCTGGATGGACAGTGTATACACCCTCCTTCCTATTCAGTCTGCTTTGTAAAACAAGAATAAATCAACAATTGTCTTACAAATTAACTAAAACAATTTCCAAATGTAGCTCAAAAACATCTACTTACAGAAAGTACGGAGAGTAGGTCTTCTACACTGCAATCTGATTTTAAGCGGTCCTTGAACATCCGGACAGTTTGGTGCTTTAAGTAGTAGTAGGAAGCAATGCGCCCATAGGTCTGGGGCTCAATGCTTCGATTATCCTAAAAGGGTGACAGCAATGAGGTTTCTTTTAAACAAAGTATAAAGAGAAAATGTGTACTGCAAATTGTTTTGATGTGGTTACATCCAATAGCAGGTTCAATTATCAGAGCACAGAAATAATGATGAACTTAGACAGAAATGCCTACATTACGGTTTCCACATAGAGCCCAAGATTAGAAGAGTAGCCTAGAAGAGCAGTGGGGAAAAAATGTTTTGTAAATCGGGGATTGCTACACTTATGGTGTAAGCTCTACGGGGTAGGGACCTCCATCCTCTTGTGTCTTTGACTCTTAACTTGTTGCAACTGTATTTATCTTGTATCTATCTGTATTTATTGTTATACTTTGTATTTATCTATTATCTTAATAATCCCGTTTGTATTAATGTATTCTACTCTACAGCACTGCGTACATAAGTAGCACTTTATAAATGAAGATATACATACATACATACATACATACATACATACATATACATACATGGGGAACAGGACTGTCTATGCTGCCATGTACAATAGGAGCGTTGCTTTTTGTGGATTGCTCTGTTATCTTTAAAAAGTGTTCATTCCCCAATGAAAACTATGGGAAATGAATATGCTATGTTTTTTCCTGGGCCAGTGCATCTTTAGGCAAAAACTACACATACCTAGGGAAATAACTAAGATCGCCAGTAAATTACACTTTACTTGTCCTTTAAATTTTAAAATATGTTTTACTAAATTTTTGTCTTTTTTTGTGTCCGTCTTACTATTGAAAGTTATTATTCTCTGTGCTACCCAAGACCAAACAACATGTAAAGAAAGCAAGCAGTGTTCATTCTAAAGAAACCATCACCTCAAGTATGGGCTAGTACAGCCTGAACTCTGGTTGGGGGATACAATGGTATTATAAATCTATGATGGCACACAGAGAGGTTTACAAAAATCACGGGCATGTTAAGAAGCCCTGGTCTAGAGTTATAGGAGATAAGAGATCTATATCCACACACACTTGACGCCTCCCCTGGTTTAGAGTTATAGGATATAAGAGACTTATTTCCACACACATTCAACATTTGCCCTGATCCTACGTCAGACTCATGTGCATAAGGAGCGAGCTGGGATACTCCCTTATTATGCGCATGCCTCAACATGGTTTGTCCACACAGCGAGGTCCCTTGTGGTCTGGGCAGCATAGCTCTTGAGGGGAGGGTTTTCTTGAAAACCCAAATTGGGAGCTCTATTAGCCCACACCACCAGTGGGGGAAACAATTTTTGTATGGTAGGTGTCACTTTAAATAAATAAAAAATCTTTGGAATTTATTCCACAGAAAGCCGAATAATTAAAACTCGTGTTTTATATCGTGTATATATTATTTACGTACCTCTGCTATCTCTATGCAGTAGGAACATTCCAAATCAATCAGTGACTTTTCTACAAGATTTGAAAGAAATTTGTTCATCGATTCATGTCCAACATCTTCCAAGTTGTAATAACTAAGGAGGAAAAAAAACATCAGTATAAATAACACAAAACAGTAAACCATACTAAGTCATGTTTGCAGAAAAACTAAAACCTTGGAACCCTTTCAAGCAGACATGCTAAACCTATGTTTCCCAAATACTCAATTATTTACATGATCAAAATTCTGGCTTCATCCATTTCAAATAACCCCCTAAAAAAAATTACATTTATTTAAAGGGTGTCTGCAAATATTACTGATAATTCTGTAATTACTGATATTAGTATTTAAGTTTTATATCACCACTATAGAAAAAACACTGCAACAAGATCTGAGAAAGGCTGTTGTAAGGTGTAATGCTACATATACAAAAATGTTTTGGCATTTCTAGGGCTCATTTATAAACACTTGGCAAATTTGCACCTGGGCGGTAACATATAGCAATCAGTGATTACATTTTTCCAGTCAGCTGCAGGTATAACAGTGAACGCAGACTTCTGATTAGTTGCCATGGGTAACTGCCCAGGTGCAAATTTGCCCAGAATTTAAAAATGATCCCCATATTTTTACAGTCACTGTCTGTACTGGAACATTAGTCTCTGTTTAGGCTGATGCCACACCAGGCGTAGGGCTGATTTTTTCGGCAAGCGTTTTTCCGCTTGCCGAAAATTTCAGCCCTACGCCTCGTGTGGCATCAGCCTTAGCCCCTTTCTCTATTTTAAAATATTATGGCGATACATTATTCCAGGTGTGTTTTGTCATTGTCAGTAATTATTGAGGTATGTAATAGCGATGAGTGAATCTGTCCCGTTTCGCTTTGCAGTAAAATTCGCGAAACCATTTTTTTGTCGCCTGCGCTTTTTTGACGCGACCAATGTTGACGCGGCCACGTCCAATTTGAAGCGTGACAAAAAATTGCAATGATTTCTTCCTCTGTGAATTTTCACAGAAGTTTTGCAAAACAATTCGCCAATGGCAAAAAGGGGAAATTTGCTGCAAATCCATGCCTAGGATGTAAATAACCTGAATTGTATAATGTCTAATGTTTAAAGAACACAGGAATGTAGCTGAGATCTCTTTACCGCTGGCAGAATAACAATACCAGCCCCAGATCTCAGGTTTTTTGGTAGGAAAGTGAAACTGTGAAACTGTTTAATTACATCTAAAGAATGAACACAATGCGGTTTCATGCTCACTACATTGAATCATCCAGTCATTATTTTGTCCATGCTGTAAACAGACAGCCTACCATTTTTATCAGCATGTTATTTCATTTAATTCACAGTGAAACCCAGTTTCACAATAATTGACTTGTCAGAGGCTCTAATTTATGAAGCTGGGCTCTGCCAGCCTTCTCTATATTGCTCTCAACTAGCATACAAGCAGGGTTGAATATTTACAATGCTGTTAACAGGTGCTGAGTTGTTTAATGATTCTAATAGCCAGAAGCGTACTGAGAAAGCCAGCGGGATCACAATTACAGGCTGTTTGAACACAACAATTACTCGTCCCCTGAGAGGTGTGAAAGTCAAAGGCAGTTTTATACGAACAGCAGCTAGCACACAAGCTAGACAGGCAGGCTTCTATTAGATGTCCAGTGGCGAAAAGGGAATAACAAGAGTCTCTGCATCATAAAAATTTACAGAAGTATATAAAATGGAAACAACTTCAAAAACAACATAGCTGAAAAGGGGGTAAATGTGGGTAGTCTGAAGAGGTATATTTAGCTTAAAGGAAAACTAATCCCTAAAAATGATTATGGCAAAAAATGGCATATTTTATATACTGTACTTACTGCAATAGCTGAAAGTTTCAGCATCTCATTAGCAGCCATGATCCAAACTTACAACAGTGGCTCCCCATCTTGGAAAGTGTCTGCCACACTCACATGCTCAGTATACTTTGGGCAGCTGTTGAGAAGCTGAGCTTAGAGGTCATAGCAAATTATCAAGCAGAAAATGAGGTGATACTACAGGTCTAATTATTAAATTGGGATGCTTATTGCACTGCTTTCTGAGCTGTTATGTAGTAATTATCTGTTTAATTACTTATCAGCCTTATAGCGAAACATTTATATTCTATATATACAGTATATTGTGAGCAGGTCCCTAAGCTCAGGTAACTGACAGCAGCACAGAGCATGGGCAGGGAATCAGCAGAAAAGAAGATGGGGAGTTACTGGGGTATCTTTGGAGGCACAGATTTTCCCTGCTAAAGGGCTGTGGTTGCCTTGGGCTGGTACAGAAACCCAAAATATAATGTACAACATTTCTGCCCTACTTCTTCAGTTAGGCTTTAGTTCTCCTTTAATGATCTTTTATTTATGTATTTTGTAATGACAAAAGGGGTTTGGGTTGCACATCACATTTCAATAAGAACTAAAAAATCAATCTTGATATGAAAAGAAACATAAAAGCTTAAACCTTTTTAACAACTATATTGTTATATAAAAGTGATTTCTTCATTTTTCCAATTCAGTGGAACTGTACACATATCCTCAAAATGTAAACAGTATATAGTGGATATATACATCCAACTGCACTGCATAGAAATATTAAATTAAGCATAGAGGGTAATGAATTAACTACTGTGTGTATTCTATAAGGATATTACTTATAACTGAGAGGTCCCATAATCATACATAGGGGAACCCAAACTCCAAGATCACTTCTAATATCACAGATTTCAACACAGGGAACATTATTTATTGTAAAACAACATTCCTGTTCATAAATAAAATATATGGATGCGCATAATCCAGGATTTGGCCTTCTTCAGCAGGTTTCACACAAATCCATGCCTCTGGCCGAACTGAACCCTTAAAATTATGTGACTTTTTGTCATATAAACACAGAAATTGAAAATTGTTCGCCATGAGTGTGTTGTCTTTGACCCTCCCATGTTCTGATTTGCATATGCTAATTAGGATTCAAATTCAGTTCGGTATTTTGCCAAATCTTTCGCCAAGTATTCAGGGTTGGGCCGGATCCTAAAATAGTGGATTTGGTGCTTCCCTAAAAATAATAATAATAATGACAAAGGATAGATAAAAGACATGGGCAAAAGATAAGGGTTGGCTGTCGGGGTAATGCTTTTTTTTTTATGTCAAAGTTTGGTGGCCAAATAGGAAATAATTTACTATTCTTTTACAATATTTATATAGGTCATAAAAGTTCAATGTAACATCTAATACGGGTATGGGATACATTTTCCAGAAACCCATTAACCAGAAAGTTCTGAAATACAGGAAGGCCATCTCCCATAGACATTTCAACCAAATAATTCAGATTTTTAAAACTGCTTTCCCTTTTCTCTGTAGCTTGAATCCACATTGGAGGCAAAACAATCCTATTTAGTTTATTTAACATTTTAATGATTTTTAGCAGACTTAAGGTATGGAGATCCAAATTATGGAAACAGTTATCCAGAAAACTCCAGGTCCCTTTATGGTAAATGTTAAGTATAAACTTCGCAATGATCTGAGCAATGAAACTAATCATAGATTCACTGTATCTAGGTCTAGTGCCTCATTCAAGCAGGCCTTCTTTTGCACGCGCAATCTTATAAAAAGATTACGTAGACAAAGAATATAGAAAATGTTTTGCAAGCATGATGAGAGACTCGGCTTTTCAATATTTTTTTAAGGTGGCAGAAGTAGCATATGGAAATAAATCAGATATGTTTTCCTGCTAAACAGAGACAAAAGGTAACCAATAGATGTTAAATAGAATCTATTAATGCTGTGCTGCCATTATCCACTCAGTAAGTAACACATTTAGTGCACTTATTCCCTAGCTTTTAAATTGGTGTTACTATAAAAACTGGTCATGAAGAATTGAAGAGTGGTAAAGAAAGATCAAAGGAGAGAATGAAAATTGAACATTACTGCTGATCACTGAATGACACAAATAAATATCCAGCTTTCTCACACAGTCTGTGAGAGTGTGGTATAAAAGAATGAGAGATTTCTAATATGTTGTATTTAAGTAATAGGCACAAAATATTAGAGGTCGCATATAAAAAACATCATAGCTTCAGCCTTTTGCCAAAGACAGTATAGTCATGAAAAGGGAACAATTTTCTATTTAATAGGACAGTACCAGGAAAAACAACCCCTAAGACCAAAACTGCAATACAAATACGTGACGTTAGGGACTTCAAAAAGTGTTTTGCTTTACTACTTAAAGCCATGTGGCAGTAATTATTAGCTTTTCCACATAGTGGGAGATGTAGAGACAATCGAATGCTTGCAAAGGTGTCATTTACCACTTATTCTTGAAATGACTGAAAAAAAACCCTCTTCTTTCTATAAACACATCAGTTTGCAAAACCTACACAAAATGTAAGGCGGCGAAATGCAGGATGAATACTGCTTGGGAAGGCTCATGTGACCCCTGTCAGATTTTCTTTAGCAACCTTTCTTCCTATTCTGTGAAGAAACCCCTTACCACACAGAGCTCTTATGCCCAACAGAGTTGTTCTGAAACCCTAAAAAACTTTTGTATGAGTTTAACTGGCTGACAAATATATATTTTTTTGTCAATGAGCAGTTAGGTTCAATACTTTAGTAAAACTTTATATGACATTGCAGTTGATCCAATAAGCAGCAACTTTAGTATGTGTAAGTATTACTGCCCCCATTCAAAGACTATGAAAACCCTTCAGGGTGTAATGGCAAGTGTATGCAAGTGCTTGGTACACTCTTATCTAAGCAGTTGGATCCGACATCACCATTAAAGGGGGCAGGCAGAACTCCAAGCCAGGGGCTGCATTGTCCGGGGGGTGCCTAAACTGTACCTTAACGGACAGGGCTACCTGATAAAGGTGGAGTTTTAGCAGATTGGGGGAATTGTTAAGTAAGAAAACAGCAACCCTGGTCAGAACATATGAAACACAAGTGTGTATATAGGCTAAAGTCTTACTGGCAAATTGGGTTGCACTGATTTACTATGAACAATATTGTGACTTGCCAGGTAAGCTGGAATCCTGAAATGATTAACCAAGAACACGGAAACACGGAATCTGCAGTACAAGTGCTCTGTAACTTGAGTGCCAGCAAAATAGGGTGTACAATTAAAGTCTGTCTTGAAGTTTCTTGAAAATTATTTTTATCTTTTGCCCTTCAAAAACAATAGTTAAAGCATGAAAAGAATTACACATTATGTATTATAATCTAACCAGCTACTTAATTTAATATGTACATTTTTATTCAATCATTTAGAATGGCATGCAATATGCTGCTATGTTATAAAGAATATTTTCAGATTTACGGTGGCTTAGAAATAACTTTGCAACCTATTAGTACAAAATAGCAAGAGTAGAGCTTCCTTGCTGGGTTATTATTGTTGTAAGAATACAACATTACACAATAAGCTTGGACAAATGATAATAAATACAATAAATACTGGAAACGAGTAAAAATCATATATATCTCAAACAGACTTCAGCGGGAAAAAATATAATAAAAAAAAAAACCATGTAGTTAAGTCTAAATATAATTTGCAATAACTCTTCAACAACAAGACAAAAAGCTAATTTAAACAGCTATCTACTCATTAGCATAGAAAGTATTCTTAGTAAAAGCGGCTTGTACATTGTAAGGCTCCTACACAGGCCCTCCTCTGGAACCAAACCATGCACAACAAGTGACTACTGCTTCATATAAGGTTCTCTAATGTTGGCCATATATAGGCCAATAAAAGCTGCCAACTTGGGCCCTTCAGACCATCACAGAATCATTCCAATTTTACCCAGTTTATTAAAGGCTTACGCAGATAAAGAGCCGTTCATTTGGTGACCTAAACAGATCTTATAGTGCTTAAGGGTACAATACAAATATTAAATTGTCAAATAAGTTGAGGGAATGTGGATGTATTATGAGCTGCAATTTAAAAGCTAGGTAAAATATTGTATGTCCAAAAATGTGGTAAATGTTGGTAAATCAGCAAAGCACTGTTGTAGTCTTTATAAATGAATGAATGCCATCTTTTTAATTGAGGGAGTCTTTAGGAATAATCCATGACAAATACCTAACAGGTATGTATACAGGTACGTAATTAATTTATTTATCTATTTTTTGGATATACATGAAAAGTACTGCTAAGTAAAAATAGGTGGCCAGTTTAGCACATCTCCCTGTATGCTGGAATTTCGAACTCTGCTAAACATTCACATTTTTTCTTTAACGTGGGATTTTACACAACCCAGAGTGATGCCACAGTAAAGATCTTTGTGTATTTTATACCTTTATAAAATACGCCTTTGTGTTGTTAAGATGGCTCATTGGGATTGACCCATGTATTGCTGATTTAAGATGAAGAGTTAAAAGGAGGACATAAATTGTGAATGAAGGTTTATCAGCAGCAAAGAAATAATTTCTCTGGTTTAGAAGTAGGAACGTTGCTAAATGATAGTGAAATCACTGGCAACAACTAGCTGTATGAGAAACATCTCATATAGATAATCAACATGTACTGGCTATCTAAGAAATCTGTCATTGAATCAAATAACATGCTGCACAGCTTTGTTTCATGATATATCTAGATGAGAGCACTGAGCCTATGTCAAGTTCTCATTCATCAAGCTGCATGTGGCAGGAAATCTACCAAAGTACAGGAAACTGTGAAAGAAGGAAACTGCTCTTTCCTTCCTTTATTCCACCAAGAAATGAGAGGAAAAGTATCTGGCCATGCCCCATGCAGAGAGACATCTGGGCAAGCCCCATACAGAGAGACATTTGACTGGACATGCCTCACACACATTAAATAAAAGGCCACTGGCACTCTGGGGCTTGATTGTCTGGTCAGCAAATACACTGAGGTTTTAATATTATGACTGTAGATCAGTATTGTAGTGTACAAGGCTTATAGTCATCTCACAGTTGAAAGAATAGGTTTTGCAAAAGTTTAATACTCTTTAGCCATAGTAAAATGCACAACACTATAAAGACGTAAACACCAAGAAAACTAATGAAATCTAACGATACGCAGAAGAAATATAACAAGCACATAAATAACAGCTTCCAAAGTTTTAAAACAAGGTTTTTACTTTTAAAAAAGTGAACAGAATGTGAATATCAGCTGTAAGCCCAGAACTGCACTTTGGCTTTTTGAAAGATCCGATAATACATTAACCACCTTATTCACATTCAAGGCAGGGATTCATTTTTCCCCAGAGGACGTTCAACAAGAATGGGTTTGGAGATTATAATAATAGGTAAGGTAGTGCATTCAAAATGCCCAAACAGGAATAGTATATTGTATTTACTACTGTATACTTTATTGTTGGTATAAAACATCTATTCCCATTGCACTGGGCCCTGCAAAAGCAAAGTTGCTCACTTAAAAAAATATTAAAATATTAAATCAGAAAAAAATATCCCAAAAATATGGTTCCGTTACATTACTATTGAAAAGTTTGGTTTATATTAAACCTTATAAGAAATAAGTCTTATTAAGTCTTAATAAGTCTTATTGTCTATGTTAATTAATTAATGGAGCCATGTCATGGGACAAAGCCTCATCTCTTTCATATCATTCATATGTAAAAAAAACTCAAAATTCAAATATACAGAGAAGGAAAGTACTTTGCATTTAAAAAGTAATGCTCTTCTCAGTTTATATTTAATGCAAAATGGATATTTCATTGCATATAAACTGTGAATATTTCCCTTTTAAAAATCCACAGTCGCTACAAATTTGTACGCATCTGATGGAAATTAAATAGTTTTAGGTAGGTACCCAGCAGTGTTAAATATATATATATATATATATACTCAATATATGGGTGTATAACATCTTGAGCAAGTGCATATCCACACATAGCAAATTATCTTTTTTGTCCAATTCAGACTGCCCAGCATGATCTATTGCAAGGGCCGGATTCCGCACAAAATCCCAAAAGCAATTTTAATATACAGATACACTGGCAAAATCCACAGTAATTTTATTCATACATATTTTAGGGAGAATCCACAGTTTCTTTATTTATTCTAGTACGAGTACCAAAAGTTGAAATAGAAATTTTTTTTTTTGTATTTTTCCATTTGAACTAAAGCATTTAAAAAAGTCCACTTGAACTAAACTTGTAATAGTACAATTATTTGTAATTACACTTATAATTATATGTAGTTATCTTCAGATTGTAAAAAAATTCAAGGTTTACATTTTTTCTTCAGCATAGCAACATTAAGAAAGAAAACTTTTTATTAAACTGGTAAGGGGTTTCTTTAACTGTATTGCTGGAAAGTGCATTTATTCAGACAAATTATGTACTGTTGGAACACTATAATATTCCCCATATAAGAAACCCCTCAGGAATTGAAGAAATTGCAACACTTTACCCAGCTACATAAATGAAAATAGATTTTTATGATATAATTTCCAGGTGCCTTAAGATTTTGGGATTAAGATATCACGGTGACCTGATGGGACCACTGTTGTTGATTTTTCCCTGTCAGTGCATCAGGGATCATTAGCTGCCTATTCATGTAAAGGGCTTTAACATTCCTGTGGATAATACCACCTGCCAGCAACTCCACCCTCCAAATTAGGAGCTCAATTGCTGGTTTAACCATAGCAGTTAAGAATCCATTTCACAGACAAAAGCACACCATGATTCAAAATAGTTGGAAAATGATCAGCAAAGCAGTTAAAACAAATAGGGATATGGCACTTACAGATCCTGAACAATGTCACTTAAATCCCCTTATTATAGTCAAGGCAATGCAATGACAGGATACTAACCCTCCAAGGCTTTTAACAACCTCAACAAAATAAATCCAATTACAATCCTGTTTCAGATTTTTACGCATAGTAAAGCTCTAACATGTGCTTTTATCGCATGCACAGGAATATTCTCCTCCGTAAAATTGTTTCTGCTTTTCATGCTGCATGATTTTACACAGCACACTATGCACTGCACTTAGTTTAAAACAATGGGGGAAAAAAAAGGCTTAGGTGCAAATTTAAAAAAGTTTATTTATTGCTTTTAACAATCTACAACATATTACTTGCCACTATGCCTGCATTAGGCCACTCTTTAAGAATTCTATCTAAATGTTCTTCCATCTCATTCTATAATAAAAACAGCTAATGCAATGCAATTGAAATGTGGATGAGCTAAGTAAAGCTGTACTACTTCAGCAGCAAACCAGCCTTTATTTTCCTGCATAGATAATCATATTTTAGTAAAGTGACATCCAAAAATTCAAATATATCTACTACATACAAAACATATGCAAACATTTTTGTTTCATTATTGAGTAATGCAATTTCTGCTTTATTATTAAAGTTTTATTTTTTATAAGTATACTTACAATAATAACAACGTATTATTAGCAGTCTTACCTTGGGTTCATCATGAGTCTACGGAAGAAGTATGTCCATGTGATATAGTCCATTGCGTCTTGCTTTGATGTAATGGTTCCGGCTGCAATCTCTGCGTTTAGATGGTCGGACAATACTTCCAACAAACTACATGATTAGATTGCAGAATATCAGTTGTATTTATAACCAGATGTACATCAGGTTTGTTGAAACAAGCTTATAAAATACATAACACTATACCTAGTTGGTCTGTAAAGGGACACTAAAGCCTAAAAAAGAATATGGCTAGAAATGTTTAGCTATATGTTTTGAGCCCTTGTACCAGCCCAAAACCACCAAAGCTCTATAGAAATAAAGATCCATGCCTCTGAAGATGCCCACAGTAGTTCTCCATCTTTTGCCTTGCTGAACTACTGCACATGCTCAGTCTGCTCTTGGCTGATGTAAATGATCTGAGGTTAGGGATCGACTCAATATTCTTCATTCCTATGCTTGCTCTAGTCACAGGCTGCTCACAACTAAACATGCATACATGCCAACCAATCACAGTCCTGTCTGTCTGCTCCCTAAAAAACAAAAGTACCGCTCTGGTACTTTGAGCTTGGAGCTAGACTTTAGCTTAATCCTTATTGTGTAACTTTTCTTTCCACCTTGTAATGATTCAAAATACTAAGCTATGTAACAAATATAAGTTACGAAGGTTGGAAACATAAGCAGAAGCTGTGATAAAAGTTTTAGTCACTTTGCTATTACAAAACAGTCCATCTGTAAAGGTTTTTCTGTATGTAATACAGTGACTTGCATATGCCCCTTACAATCTCCCCCGTGGCTAAGATACAGAACATTATTCACTTTAGAACACAACAGACTTCTCTCAAAGTGTTTATGAAGCCAGTTGCATGAGGGTTTCTGTGCATTACACATGGGGAGAGGCCAAACTGTGCCAGTAGGTATATAGGCAGGACAACATGATATGTACAGGGGAACCTCTGCACAAAACTATGTTCCTTCCCAGGCATGATGATTTGCATATAAAAAGTATTAACACTCAGTTCAGAGTTTGTACTCTCACTATTATAAACGGGCTGTATGAAACCCCCAGTCCGCTCAGCAAACAGTTGCTTTGGTCAAGGTTTTGGTTGTGTTGATATTGTCAGTGTAATGAAAGTGCCAAGAAAGTTGTTTGTAGAATGATAGAATTCAAAATGTTTTAATATTTTGGGTGATGGAGATATGATAATATTTGGAAGTGTGTTGTAAACAAGTTACATCTAAATACTAAGCTAAACCTTTTATAGGGAAGGATGTATATGATATCCTGTAATAAAATGTGTATAATTGGGCAACACTAGTTTATATGTTCTCATATCTATTATACACCTGTGTTTCTATGCCAATGGGATAATTTGGCCAGTATCATTTATGGATTAATTTTTAGATTCCACCTAGTTCTCTATGGAGGTTGAAGAAAAAAATGATATACACAAGTGAATTGACCAATGAGAATGCTAATTACGTTCCCGGCACTATAGCAGCCATTTTGATATTATCTTACATACAGAGATAATTATGTCATTTTCCCCTTCATTATATGACACAGGAATCAGACATGGGAATAAACTACAGACTTGTTCAGTGCTGGGAAACTGTGCTTATTGCTCCCAACTCCAATTGCAGGAACAAAGAACAGGGAACAAAATTTACAAAGATCAGCTGGAGGATTATTTTGCATATTTATGCAGCCACTGGCTTTGGAGAGCTGGGAAATGTTTCATTAAACAATGCAAAAACTCTAATACCCACATTACATTACTTGGCAACACAGAAACCAGTGCAGCCTGCATATTATGATTCTTATCATTAAAGGAGAAGGAAAGGCAAAGTCACTTGGGTGTGCCAAAATGTTAGGCACCCCCAAGTGACTTTAATCGCTTACCTTTTACCCCGGGCTGGTGCCCCTGTTAGGAGAAAACAGCACCAGCCCAGGGTACCTGTAGCACTTCCTGCTTCGCGAGCACATGCGCAGTAGAGTGAAAAGCTGAACTTTAACAGAGAAGTCGGCTTTTCACTCTACTACGCATATCCCTATTGTGTTAGTCGCAGCGAAACGAAGCCGGAAAGAGGAAGCGCACGCTACAGGTACCCTGGGCTGGTGCTGTTTTTTCCTAACAGGGGCACCAGCCTGGGGTACAAGGTAAGCGATTAAAGTCACTTGGGGGTGCTTAACATTTTAGCACCCCCAAGTGACTTAGCCTTTCCTTCTCCTTTAATCAGATTCTATGGCAGATATTACCTGATGTGCTGTTTTGATAATTTACCCCATTCCCTAAGCTTAGCCTCCCAACAGAGCCAACTGAGCATGTGCAAGAGCCAAATCTTATAAAAGATGGTCTAACAAAGCAACAACATGGCAGCCCCCTCTGGACTAATTTGAAAGCATTAATCATTACTTTAATTAGGCTTCTCAATCCCTTGGTTTGTGCAGTAAGTTCATAATGTTTATATCTATATTCAGTATACAAAATACAGCATTTCTAATGATTTTCAATTTTAGACTTTAGTTCTCCTTTAACTAGATGGATTTACATCTAGAAGCTCAATCATTAGCATAGTTTGGGATCTTGAAAGATTTGAGTTATATATAAACTGAATATGGGATCCAATGATGTAAAAGTAAAACTATAAGATTAGCACAACCTTAAAGGAGACATTTTATATAAAGTTCATATTAAGTTATAATATTCATCCTCCCTCAAAATGTGAAATGATGCAGAAAGAAAGATGTTTTGAAAGGATTTTACCGCTTAAAAAAACTGTCATTATATGAGAGCTGCATACACAACCTCTCTAATCAGAAGCCAGAGTGAAATATGGGAGTGTCCCTGCAGTCTCCCACAGGAAGTGGTCACAGCACTGACTGACAGGTTTTACTCAGCAGTAGCAAGGAAAACCCCTCCCACCCTTTGCATATTCACTGCACTTTAAGTAGCTCTGCTGAAGTCTATGAGGGCCTGCAAAAGCTGGCATAAGGTCTGGGTAGAGCACAGTTTTCAAGCAGTTATGGACATATTTGAACCCAAAGGCATTAAAATAAAAGCACTTCCTTCTATTTTACATGGTTTAGTGCATTGTAAAAATTTATGGTATATATCCCCTTTAATACACAGAAAAAACATTATATAAGTTAGCCTAAGTAGCCTTTAGGATTAAAGACAGTTTATATTGAATACTGTAGATTTAAGTGAGTACAAATGAGAAATATTGTGAATAATGCTCGTATCTGGTCTTAAACTGCTTTGCTGGATTTCTCCCTCTCCCTTCCGTCCAGAGAATAGATATGCATAGAAAGACATATATTCCTCCTGATAATATGATCTTATAAGGGGTTCAGACCAGGCCTGTCCATTACAGGATAATTATAGCTGATTATAAATTAGTTTTCTTCCTTCTACATGTGATATGGGGGGGGGGGTAAAAAGATCATTTTTAATGTAACTAGGCTATTTTCTACTTACAGGCCAGTACATCATTTATCAACACATATATACATATTTAATGAAAATACAGGCAACAACAAAAGAACCACCATGGAAATTTGCTTTCTTTTACTAACCTTGACTCTACTGGGAATGGCTCATACAGGAACTTCTTGTAAAAATCTTTTTTTATATCATGGACCAAGATCACAGCTTTCCCCTGGTCATCAAACTGAGGTCTACCAGCACGACCCATCATTTGAAGTACATCTACCATGGGAGGCAAATAACTTCATCAGTTGTGTAAATATGAAATGTCTTTTTAATTAAATATTAGCAACAAAGAAAAGTTAACTAATACAGAGTCACACAGGTTGAGCAATTACCAACTAATTATGTTTAAGGTACAATATATAAAAGCTGGGCTGTCCTACTTGCCTATTAACTGAGAAAAAGATAGAGCAATTTGTTGCAGAAATTAGTGGCTAAGATGATGTTGAGGGAAAGCCATCATTAAAGGAACAGTAACACCAACAAATGAAAGTGTATAAAAGTAACTAAAATATAATGTGCTGCTGCCCTGCACTGGTAAAAGTTGTGTGTTTACTTCAGAAAGTCTACTATAATTTATATAAATAAGCTGCTATGTAGCCATGGAGGCAGCCATTCAAAGGAGAAAAGGCACAGGCACATAGCAGATAACAGATAAAACACTATTGTATTCTACAGAACTTATCTGTTATCTGCTATGTAACCTGTGCCTTTTCTCCTTTTTTCCAGCTTGAATGGCTGCCCCCGTGGCTACACTGCAGCTTATTATATAAATTATAGTAGTGTTACTGTAGCAAACACACCAGTTTTACCAGTGCAGGGCAACAGTGCATTATATTTTTATTACTTTAAAGCTCTTTCATCTTTTGGTGTTACTGTTCCTTTAAGCAATTAAACAAATAATTGAAAATGTATACTGCTAAACAGAGATGCACTGGTATAATTAACGCCATTTTGATGATTTTGCATTTATTTGTAACCAATTGGAAAAATCTAAAATTAATTTGCCAACTCAGCAAATAAATTCCCAGGGAATGTTGCTTTAAAGATTCATTTTCTATGTTTCACAAATAGTCTCAGTCAGGTTGTCATTGGATAAAATAAACGTTTTAGGTTAAAAAGCAGTATTTGCACAAAAAACTATAAAACTGATTTTTATTTAAGAAGCATGGACACACCTGTAATGGGATAATCCACATAGCGTCTTGTCTTTCCATCATAAAATTCTGTTCCTTTTACAATTACTAAATGGGCTGGAAAATTCACACCCCATGCCAATGTACTAGTGGCAATAAGGACCTAGAAAATAGGCAGAAAGTTAAGCAAAACATATATTACGTAAGCTTAGTACATAAGTCCCTTGTTGCACATTCAGTGGAAGCAGAAGGGTTATTAAATAAAATACATTAATAAGACATAAGGCCTAACCATAGACATAAGAAAGCTTACTTGAATTTTGCAGTTGACAAACAACTCTTCCACTGTCCGTCGATCCCGTTCATGTAAGCCTGCATGATGCATTCCAATGCCAAATGCAAGAGTCAGTTTCAGATTGGAATCTTTTAATGTTCCAATAATATCATTCATCTGATAAAAAAAAAAAAAAATTGATTCTTTATGCAGGGATAGTTTAAAGATATTTCATCCAACCTCAATTGATAGCTCTCTTTCTTTCTCTCTCTCTTCTCTCTCTCTCTATATATATATTTATTTATTTATACAAATATTCTATATACTGTAGTTGGTAGAAGACACACATTAACATTTTTCCAATTTTTGTTCTAGGGTCAGTGATCCAGCAGAAGAAACCAATTCTAATTGCATTAGAATCTTTAAACATATGCTAAATTATTAACATTTATTTATAAAGCGCCAACATATTCCGCAGCGCTGTACAATAGGATGAAGTGAAAGGCTTATTAGGCTTACAAGAAAGGGAATATAAATTACTGTAAAGCACTGCATAACTTGTTTGTTGGAAAAAACATACAAAAAGTCATGTATACATGTGTATAGCCTGAATGTGTGGAGCATGTAATATCACTAGCTATAAAAGCCAATACTGATATTGCAGCTATTTTAAGCCTATACCGTATCATCTCGTGCAAGGCAGCCCTGTCCTTACCAACTACCACTGTGTGGGGGGTTCCATAAGTGCCTTTTCCAACCTGCCAATTGTGAATGCAGTGCTGGCAAATGCAGACAGTGCTGTGTCCATCGCGAAATGCAGGTTTCAGTGCTCCAAGAAAACAGACTGGCCATTTTTTGCCATTAATATTTCCTAGATTTTGTTCCAGCAAGTTATTGTACACTTAGAACTTCAAATAATTAAAAAATATCTTGCCTAATGTCTGCTAATTATCAAGTTATAATTCAATCAGAGTGCAGACCTTTTACACATGAAGACAATTCCAACATAGAATTGCATGAGTTTACTAGTTTTATTTATACTTTTTCATGCAAGCTGCTGTTATGCCTTACCTCTACTTAACAGATCTATAAATCTGAGAATGCAAATTTAGAGGATAAAATGGTATTTGTTTTGTTTCCCTTTTATTTTTTGCTTTATTTTGCCTATTTATGGGCATTTCCTACTTTTAAAATGCAATTTATTTTTCATTATCCACATTATTACTGCACATTTTTTCTACATTTTTGTAAAAGTAAAACCCTGTAGTACCGAAAGCCTAGGAATATCCTGAGATAATGTTTTGACGGTATAACAAATTAGTGATTAATATTTTTTTCCTGTTCTGCAAACCAGTATGAGTGCAGTGGCCTGTGGTTCAGTTAGTCATGTCCTGCTAAGCAAAGTAATTTAGCTGAGAAAAAGGAGAGAACCTTTAGCAGAAGTGTGCACTAATATACTGTCAAGCTAGCAACAGGAAGCCCTGGTCACTTCTTGCTGACCTCCCTCTAACTTTCACATAAATCACTTCAGCAAACAACATTGTTTTACCCGTTGGCACACATTTCTAAGCTTACAGCTCTCCAGAGTTTCTGTAGAATTTTCTCCACTGTGTGATGTCTTTTTTATGCTTTACACCTGTAACTCTCCCTACCTTCTATTATATGCAAAACACTCAATAAATGCATTTACCGAGACACAGTTTTATGTTTAGTGCTCAGGGTACAGGTTTTCCTGAGGAGAAAAAAGTAAAAGAAAAGTAGACAGATTTATCTATAATAACTACTACACTTAAAAACTACTGTATGAAAGAACAGAAATGCACAAACACTACTCCAATCAAATGCTGAAATATTTGTATTCAGAACAAAGACACATTGAGCAGAATAAGATAATTAACGTTAATTTAGCATTCAATCAAAGTTTGTAAATTCCTCTCAGTGCTTCTCATATGAGATGCCATGGACGGGTTTTCCATTGTTTTCCTTTTTCAGTCAGTTGTCATTTATTGCTTAAATTTTCTCTGAGAGAGCCCAAGAAAATGTTTCTAGGATGACTTTAATGGTCAAGCAAAACAAGAAACAATAGAAAAAAAAAAGAAAGATTTTTATTCAAATAATTTGTGATGTGTCCCGTGATTTTAATTATTCTCTGTAGGTTTGAGCTGTGAGCTCCCAAATATTTTAGTCTGATGAAGAAAAGATTTGCTTGAGAAAAGCATTTTTTTTTCATTAAAAAGGAATACTTTTGCATCTGAACATTTTCTAAATCTGCCCTTTGCTTGCGGTGAACATATTTTTTTGCCTATTTTTTTTTTAACTAAGAAACATCTATGGTTTTTGTTATTTGTTGCACTTACCAAGAAAATTAAACCAATTTTGCTCTCCAAATTGGTCAGGGCAGAATAGAAAGTCAGATTTATTAATGGATAAGGAGAGGTTTAAACATTGGGGGATTAAATTTGTTAGGCAAAAGTAATTAAGTAAGTAATTAAGTGATTAAATGCTAAATTTGATCCCCAGCCAGTGCTCCACTTTACTGAAAAATGTCCCAGCCTGGGGTATTATTGTAGGGAATGCTGTGCCACCATCTTGCTTCACTCTCTACGATCCTCACTTCTACTGTGTAAAGGTCTCCATACACGGCCCGATTCTAGCTGCCGATATCGGTCCCTTAGACCGATTCGGCAGCTAATTGGCCAGTATATGGGCACTACCGACGGGCCTGCCCGACCAATATCTGGCCTGAAATCAGCCAGATATCTATCGGCCAGGTTAAAAAATCTAGTCGGATCGGGGACCGCATCAGCTCATTGATGCGGTCCCCGAACCGACTTTGCCTATACCCGTCGTTATAATTCGATCGTTTGGCTCCAGGGTCAAACGATCGAATTAGCCTGGATTCTCCCGATATCGGGAGAAGTTGCCAAGCGAGCGGATCTGAAGGTGTATGGGGACCTTAACTCTTATGAGCATTAGAGCAAAAACTTTAGCTTTCAGCTTCTAAGTCAAGGAGGGCAGCAGCAAACTTATTATCAAATCAATCAAAATCAGGAAGTACATTCAGCTAATAAAAGTGTGATACAAGCATTGCTTGATTAGCAACCAGCTACAGGTACCTTTTGTCCCCAAATGTTGGTCACAAGCAGTTGTCATTGAGGTCAATGGCAGGCACCAGTTTTTTTCTCTATGGGTGTGATATGAGCTGAAAAGCCAGTTTACAGTCACCAAGATCATGTCAGATCAATGGTCTTATTATTAATAAAATACATACTTAAATGGATTAAAAACAGAAACAGGGATCTATATATTGATGTATTATTGTGTGTGCTATAACAGAGAGAATCTAAATAGCCTCTGTACTTTAAGCCAAACATTTTAAAAGTCCATCAAAGAGATCACAATCATTATGTGGTCTGGTATAATAAAAGGCTGTTATCTGCTCCTATACAGGTTTTTTTCTATTACTTTTGGTAAATCTGTTATCAAAACTTTCATAACTGAACACACATTTGTGATGATTGTCAAATGCATATTTTATTGTGTACTGGCTGGAAGGGAAAAAAAAGAACACTACAAAGGGATTTCCCTTTCTTCTCTTGATACAAAGAAATAAAATCTCTTTCATGACAGACCCAATCTTCATCAAAGGACAGTAGAAGAGAAATCCTTGTTCTTCGAGCCTTGGTAAAAGTGTTGAACCATTTAAGCAAGGTTATGGTACCTTCATTTTAGGCAAGTGAAATTTATTGGTGTTAAAAGGCTTTTGTAGAAAGATGGGATTCCATTTGAAGAGATACATTACCTTCCATCTGAAAAACATTCTAGCCAGGGTATAATTCAGAAAGATGATGACAATGCTGGCTCCAAAATAAAAGACAAGACCAGATTGGACAAGAATGAGCTAACAGATTGTGCAGCCCAGTTATGTCTCTTTGAGTGTGATATATTGTTTCAAGATGCTAAAATCCCATGTTTTATTTTGGTGTTTCTTTCTAGAAACTCCTGCTTACATGTCCTAATTATTATCGCTTGCATTTTAAGGCACATCAGACTCGGACCATATGCTACTGAATAATGCCCCTGCAAATGCCCAGTGAAAAGAGGACGAGCCAAAAAACATTAGTGTGAACGTTATGAAGTCTATTAGACAGAGATTTACAGCCAGCACATCTGCTACAGATGTTAAATGAAGTAAAAACTTCTCTCTGATAATTAAGTGTTCATTTCTTTATGACGCACTTTTGTGCCATAAAATGAGACGTCCCTTGAGAGAAGACATGATGGTGTGCTATGCTAACTGCTCAAAACAAACGCTGGCAGTAAAAGCAAACGAATATGTTAAGCAAGCTGCCCTAATATATCAGTCCAGGGAACAGTGACATTATTGGTTTTATGTGATTTGTATGGTTAATGGCAATGCATAAAAATACAATTATGCCGGGTCTTTATGGCCAACATCTTTAAGAGCTGTATGTGAAAAACAGCAAGGTTTGTTTTAATGCGCATCGCTACATTTGCTCTCTCATTTACAGCAACTTTTAGATTTCTAACTCCAAGGATTTCTGTGCCGCTTACTTTATTTTGTTAGAGGACTAATGAAATATGCAAAATATGAAAAATCCAGCACATTATCTTGCACTTGCATTATTTTTTTGTCCCCGCTGATATGCTGTTGTACTTTGGAAAAATGAACTACTCTCACAACATATTAATAAAGTCAAGGCATAAATTAAAAAGTGAACAAACATTATAAGAAGTTTATTTTACCCCAAGTTAATTCACTACTATGGTATTAGCAAGAAATAATTTCTCACAAATGCCATGTTATTAATTAATGTGGAACAACCTGGTCTTCGCCTATTAAACTCTCAGAAACCCATTTGTTAAATGAAAGAGAAAACAGTTGGTTCTGCCAAACCATCTGCAGCCCACTCCTTTAGGACCAGGGATCCTGGCCTTTATGGGTTCCCAATATTTATAGCGGTGGCCCTGACTGGGTACCTAGAAACACTACTTTTGCCAAGCTACTGATATCAATAACAAAAAAACTAGCCACACTACTGTATAAGCTATGTGGGTCAGTGGCCAGCTCCATGTTAAAGCTCCCACCCTTCCCAGCTAGCCAGGTGATCCCAGGGAAGTCAATAAAATGGCAAAAATTTGGGGGTTTTAACATTGAAAGCAAGTAAGTTGCAGGTAAAACTCAGTCCTTTTGTTACATGTATACTGAAGCAGTAGAATTCTTAATGAATCAGATGAAAGTTAGTGTAGGACTGGCCAGACCAGGGATGACTTTGACATGGTTGAATATACTGCAATATATGGACAAACAATCCATGTTTTGCTTAAAGGACAATGAAAGGTTAATATAAAATAAAGTAAGTCTAAAGGCATTCTTTTTTAAGTAATCACTGCATATCTAAATTCCCAGATCCCTGCTTGCTTCTCTGAGATATGGTGCTGGCAGCCTACAGCAGTGTGAAGACTACAGTGACATCACTGAAATCTCTCTTCCCTTCCTGAGCTACACATGCCCACCAGCCAATCAGAAGCAGATCTGCCAGGGGGGGGGGAGGGAATGAAACATATGTGCAGTATGAAGCAAGGAGGGAAAGGAAGGGAGAATACCTTTTTAGAGATGGCTGCCTGTTCTAGAAAATGTGAAGTAAGTGTGACTGAGTAAATATTTGATTAGGTGAGTCAAAAGTGTGGCGTTTTTACTAAACAATAGGAGGACTATTGGGCAGTATGCTATTTAAATTTTGACTTGCATTCTCCTTTAAAGGGGAGGGTATATCTTGGCAGCTTAATGCACAGAATGTCTTAATGTCCTATATATATATTGATAATGGGTGAGTGTAGAGGACCTCTTGCTGCTGTCTACGAATTGTGTAGCCTCATTGCATTTGTTTTTGCTTTGTTCGCTGTATAATAAAATATACTAGCTACTAATACTTCTACTCGCTACTAAAACTTCTCGATCTCTCCGCTGCTTTTGACACTGTGGATCACCCCCTTCTCCTCCAGACTCTCCGCTCTCTTGGCCTTCATGACACTGCCTTATCCTGGTTTTCATCTTATCTCTCAGATCACTCCTTCAGTGTCTCTTACAATGGGGAATCGTCTTCTCCCTTGCCTCTTTCTGTCGGGGTTCCTCGAGGCTCTGTCCTGGGCCCCTTACTATTTTCTTTCTATACCTCCTCACTTGGCAAATTAATCAATTATTTTGGCTTTTAGTACCACCTCTATGCTGATGATACTCAGATCTATCTTTCCTCTTCTGATCTCAACCCAAAGCTTCTAACTTGTGTCTCTTCCTGCCTGTCCGCTATCTCCACTTGGATATCCCAACGTTACCTTAAATTAAACCTCTCTAAGACTGAATTGGTTCTCTTTCCCCCATCCAACACCCACATTGTTCCCGAGGTATCTATAACAGGTTAAAAATTCTACTATCACCCCATTTTCCCAGGCCCGGTGTCTTGGGGTTATCCTTGATTCTGCCCTGTCCTTCACCCCTCATATCCAATCACTTATCAAATCATGTCACTTTCACCTAAGAAATATTTCCAAAATACGATCATTTATCACCCAAAATGCTGCCAAAATTCTTATTCATTCTCTTATAATATCTCGCCTGGACTACTGTAATTGGCCTTCCCCTCTACAGTCCCCTCTCCAGTCCATAATGAAAACTGCTGCCAGGCTCATACACCTCTCCAACCGCTCCTCCTCTGCCATGCCACTCTGCCAATCCCTGCACTGGCTTCCCCTACCATCCAGGATCAAATTCAAACTAATGACTCTCACATTCAAAGCAGTTCATAACTCTGCCCCACCCTACATCTCTGAACTCATCTCTAGGTACCATCCAACCCGCTTGTTACGCTCCTCTACTGACCTGCTCCTCAACTCCTCTCTCATTCCCTCCTCACACGCTCGCATTCAAGACTTTGCAAGGGCTGCCCCCCTTCTCTGGAATTCGCTCCCACAATCTGTCAGACTTTCTCCCAATCTCTCTGCCTTCAAGAGATCTCTAAAAACACATTTATTTAGAGAAGCCTACCCTAATCTAGTTTAGCAATACCCTGTGGCACACCATTCCCACACCTTGTGTCTCAACCCTTTCTCCTTGTAGATTGTAAGCTCTTTTGGGCAGGGCTCTCTTCACCTCTTGTATTGGTTATTGATTGCTTTATATGTTACTCTGTATGTCCAATGTATAAAACCCACTTATTGTACAGCGCTGTGGAATATGTTGGTGCTTTATAAATAAATGTTAATAATAATACACCCCTACTCTAGATACCTTGTGTTGAGGTTCAGAAAAATAAATACTTAACTCTGGCGCACCCTCTTCTGTTTAAGCTATGTGGGCTTTTCAACACCCAGCTTTTGGCATCTTTCATTTTAAAGGACAAGGAAAGGCTAAGTCACTTGGGGGTGCCAAAATGTTAGGCACCCCCAAGTGACTTTAATCGCTTACCTTGTACCCCGGACTGGTGCCCCTGTTAGGAGAAAACTGCACCAGCCTGGGGTACCTGTAGCGAATGCTTCCTCTTTCCACATTTCTTCTGTGGCGAAATCCCTGGGACGAAGCATGCGCATTAGAGTGAAAAGGCAACGCGGAAGAAGGAAACGCTCGCAGGTACCCGGGGCTGGTGCTGTTCTCTCTTAACATGGGCACCAGCCCGGGGTACAAGGTAGGCAATTAAAGTCACTTGGGGGTGACTTAGGCTTTCCTGCTCCTTTAATTGCTTAGCTCTATTATATCACATAAATTTAGTCAAATTAGCAGGCATCTATAAATGGATGCGTCAATGTGTATGCAAGCATGCTTCAGTATTATGGTTCCTTTTTTTGGTATCCAATCAGGCTATCATAGATTTCCACACAAAATCCAATAAATGCACTAATTTAGCTAACTAAGTTAGCAAAAAGACAATACTAAGTTAGAAGAGCATTATTCTGCAAAACAAACTGCATACTTTTTTTTAAGAATAATGTTGTAGCTGGGGCTGCTGCTATGAAAGTTCACATGGGACATTAGGGCTTGGACTTAAAGAAAAAGTATATCTGCACAATAAAACAACCTTTGAACAGAAAAGATATGCAATATTATTTATCTGCTCTCTTGGGTTATCAGTGAGTTAACTTGTAAAACTGCAAAGTGTAAGGATTATAATAAGAGATTTTACCTCTCTTTCATCCATATTTAACCACTGCTTAGGGTCATTTTCTGTTGCCAAAAATGCAATCAGGTCTAAGGCAGTTAGTCGGGTCTGACGCCTGGATGACACAAAGATAAGGACTGGCTTCGCAGGTGAATGGCTTCTAATGGCTGCAGGGAGAAGACAATGTTTTTCTTAAACTAGCACATATTTTAACAATATTTCCACCATATGAAAACCATAAATGAAGACAGTTCATAAATAATTTATCTAGCACTGCTATATATGTTTTTATTCAATTCAATGCCCCATTGTTTTAATATAGTACTCTCATAATTTTTCTAACATAACAACCCAAACTTCCCTACAGATAAAGATGAAAATATTTTAATATAACAAATAAAAATAAAATAGCTTCACTTTCACAACCTCAGCCACTGACAGTGTTATGTCGTGAATTTCTCAGCTGATCCCCTGCAAAGCTCATTATGGAAAGGTTTACGAGCTGAACTGTAAATCTCAAATACAGTATAGTTATGGAACCTGTTACCCAGAACACTAGTGACCTGAGGTCTGGATAAGGGGTCTTGCTTTAATTTGGGTCTCCATACTACTAAAAATGTATTTAACAATCATATACACCCACAATGATTGTTTTGCCTCCAGTAAGGATTAAGTATATCTTAGTTGGAATCAGGTACAAGCTTCTGTTTGATTATTACAGAAAAAAGGAAATATGTTTTAAAGTTCTGAATTATTTAATTAAAATGTAATCTAAGGAAGATGGCTTTCCCATATTTGGAGCTTTTTGGATTCCGTATAATGGATCCAATACCTACACTATGAAAACTGTTTAGGTGCTACGGATCCATAACCACATTGATGAGTTATTAAACAGTAGCAAAAATGTGAAGGAATTCCTCACCATTGTGGTACACTTAGGCAGGTGTGGCCTAGGAGTACTAACTCTATTACTACTCCTTGGTGTAATAGATGCTGCACTTGATAAGCTAGAATGTTTTTCTGGTCCTTACAACTCCTAAATGTGCTATTGCTATGCACTGCTTTTCCCTTGTTCACATGGAACCTGTTTCCCTGTTAGAATATCTTTAAAATCATCACACACACATATACATATTTTAGTATAATAATGATAATGTGGCAGGGATTGACATTGGGTGGGCGTGGGTAAAGGGGTGAAAAGAAAAGTAGGCGTTGTCTTAAAGGAATACTATAATCCCAGAATGAATACTTAACCAACAGATATTTTCTATTTAGGATTAGCCAATAGCACATACTACTAAAAAAGTATATTTGTATGAAAACGGTTTATTTAGCTAAAGCAGGGTTTTACATAGCTGGAGCTGGATTGTGCAATATATTTTTCTTACACTGACTTACACTGTTTGGGGGTATAGTTTCCCTTTAATGAAAATTTTATGCAGCCAGCTTTTATGGATGCCCATGGACTTAACTTAAAAAAATTGGGTGAGCTTAGCCTTCACACCAGGGGGCCCAAACTGCTACTCTACCTAGGCCCCCGTTTTGTCTTAATCCAGCTCTGGCTCCTTCCCATTTTACTATAAACAGGAACTTGTCACAAGAGCCTCGGGCCAACTGGGAAAACCTCCCTCTCACACAGCATAGCGGACAGGACTGGGATTTCCTGAGGAGTGGGGGAATTAACTCCTTGGGTCCCCCACATATAGTATATATTGTAAGACAAGAGGTACGGGATCTATCATCCAGAATGCTTAGGACCTTGGGATCTCTTAATATGTTTTTAAAATGTTGAATAAAACCATAACACGGGAGGAAATCCATACAATATGCGAGAACATACAAATGCCATGCAGATACTACCCTGCTCAGAACCAACCCTAAAACATTACTGCTGGGGGCAGCAAGGCAAAACTGTGTAAACCTGGATTTTTATATTATATGATGCTCTCTATAAAATATATGTACTTCTGCAGCTTTCTTTTTTCTTGAAATAAAAGATTCATTACATGGAAATACAAACATTTTCATTCAGTTTAAACAAATAAGGCATTATATTTAGCACCACACAACATCCATACTGAGAAAGCATCTATGTGAGAGAAAAGATTAACACTCTCCTCCAGCAGTGTTTGAATAATGGGATATTGCAATTTTCTGCTGCAAATCAGCCTGTGAAAACAGCTGAAATACATCACCATTATATCCACGTACAGCACTGCAATATCTGGAAAAAGACAACCTAATGGATTCTTGTTCCCTCAGTAACAGGTGTGATTATGGAGCAAAATCCTGATTTATTGTTCATTAGTGATTTGTACATTGCATTTCTGTAGCAGTCATCAGTCACTGAAATTGTTCAGATTGGTCTAACACTCCCATCAATACTTTTGTCCTCCATCAGAGATAATTAGAAAAGCTGAACAGTCATTTTAAAAAAGAATTGTAGACAATGATGTAAACTTAGCTTTTGGACATGGCTCCATATGATGTCATAAATGCAAATTCTTATTGGCTTATTTATAAATTTCAAGAATTCAAGAACATTTTTCCAATTACAATAAACCCGCATTTCGAATGCTTGCTTATTTTTTAATAAGGGAAACCCGCTGAATAAAAAAAATGTAAATATCTTGAATTTGCAATTTACAAACTTGACAAAAAACATGAAAAACTCAAAAATCTCGAATTAAAAATATGGCTTGACTTTGCCTAGGACAACTCCCATTGACTTTTACATAAACTCACAAGCTTTTAAATGCCGAAGTTTTACAATCCAGTTTTTGTTTTTTTTCCCTTAATAAATATCAGACATTTGAGTTTTTGAACCATAATTTGAATTTTTTGAGTTTTAGCGCTGAACAACTCAAATTATTGATAAATCACCCCCTTAATAATACACAATTAATTAACATTGTTGTACTAGTAACATTTAAGAGAAAGAAGAATACAATTATTTGCATAACACATATATAGTATATGTCATTTGGTTTACCAGCAGTATAATACTATAATGCAATACAATGTTCAAGATACTCTAAAACCTTTGTGTCTGTTGGGCTCTCTAACATGTTTAGCAATGGTACTAAGCCACTAAGACCAAGAAACAGAAGTGGACATCTAAAATTTTATTCTTTTTGCTGCCTGCCTGAGGTTTCCATAAACAACTGCTATACAAAATCATATATTTAATACTGTATATCCCAGATAGAAACCATATAGGATATTGGATGATACTAGATGGTTAAATCACACATAAAATGTAAGGATCCTATTGTGTAAAACATTATGCACTTACAAGTTTGCAGTGAAATGGCCACTGTGTTTTGTCAGTTATATCTACAGCACAGTACCCCTAAAAAAGTTGGCAAAACCAACAAATGCATTGTGTTTTAAAGAATTGGTTTCTTATTGAACAACCATTTCATAAGAAATATTGTAACGGCATAATTTTTAATCTAGTAAAGTGCATGTACAGTGGGAGCACACCCCTTCTTTTATGCTTGATTTTAGATTTATTCCTAGTCCAGCAGAAAAAGTGGCAGCACTCCATTTGTGAATATTAAGGATGATAGTAAGCTAATGGACATGGACTTCAAAATGGATGCTTTTGAATTGCATCAATGGACAGGCAGAGCAGTAGAAAAAACGCATCAGGGCAGGAAGAAAGAGGCTAAAAGGAACTAAAGTCTAACAAAAGAAGTAGGGCAGAAATGTTGTACATTATAGTTTGGGCTTCTGTACCAGCCCAAGGCAACCAAAGCCCTGTAGCAGGGAAGACCTGTGTCTCTGATGCCCCCAGTAGCTCTCTATCTGCTTTTCCCTACACATGCTCTGTGCTGCTTTCAGTATTGAGCTTAGGGACTGACTCACAATATACTGACAATATAGAATGTAAATGTAACAGTAGAGGGCTGACTAGTAATAGATACAGATAGTTACTACACAGCAGCTCTGAAACCAGAGCAATGAGCATCAGAATGTAATAATGATTCCTGTAGCACAGTGAGCTCCTGTGACAAGGTTGTGGATCATCACTACTATAGAAATGCTGAAACTTTAAGCTAGTGCAGTAAGTTCAGTACATAAAATATGGAATTCTTAGCCATATTCATTTTTAGGGTATAGTTCTCCTTTAACACATTTCGTGACTACACAGGCACTTCCTCAGAAACCATTCTTTCTTTGCCAGGGCTCCTGTGGCCAGAGCGGGTAAATCAGATCACAGGGCATAGCGTGTAACCTGCTCCCCCCTTTCTCCTGGTTTTTAGCATATACCTTTCAAGACATTTATGGGCATGGTATTTGAATTAACTAAATCTCTTCCGTTTCAACAACGTTTTACTATAATAGACCAGCCAGTGTATGCCTCTTCTTTTTCTTTTTTATTTAAACTACACTCCATAGGAAAGAGTACATGAATAGAAGTGGTCATTTTTAGACGAAGCTGCCCCAACCAATAATTTTTCAAACTAAAACGACCATTCAGACCAAGAATTTTGATGACTGTCAGGTTATTCAAGGACCTCTATTTGTATGTGGCATACAGACTTTCCTGTAGTGTTTCCATGTATTATCAGTGATCAAATCATTTGGCCCAAGGAGCTGAATAAAATGCTTTTTGAGTATGTACATTTTTTATAAATGAGTTCTTTCAGGCTCTTTGAGAGCACGTATCATATACATTTTCTGTAAAACGTTTTGTGCTTACCTTGAAATGCAGGTTTGTTCATACTAGCCATTCGTGGACAATAATGTTGGCCTGGGAAACCCTGAATGTGAACTTCCAACGGAACTGGTCGAACCGAAGGCCGGAAATTAAACAGTCCCATCTAAAACCGATAAATAGTAAATTATATCAGTCATATATGTCTGTGCATCTCTTCATTAGTAAATTAATACTTGAAAATGGAACGCTCCAATTACTAAGGTAGGTAAATTAGACACAAACACTGTGGCTGAGATTTAGGAACAATACATTACCAATTATGCATCATAACAACAACAGTTTTATGTTAGACTATCCTTACAAACATTTGTAGAACAGGATCCTTATGATTCCTCATTAAAATGAGATGGATGCTGAATCTTTATTTCCACTGAAAAATATGACATGTGACTTTCATGTATCAGTTACTGATCTCATCTAATTTGTATTTTACAAATGTTATGCATTTCTACCACTGAAAAAGTACAAGGCGGTTGGGAGAAGTGTACATGACTTTTACATATGCTGGGAAATCCAGTGATTGTAACCTTCCTGAAAACTGTATATGACATCGGATAGACATAAAAATGTTAAGCATCGGATTTGCTGTAGATTAATGATACCACGTGTGAAACTGCAAACATAACATATTAGCTACGTTCTTTAACCATAGCTAGGATTTGCCGTGCTGTGACACACTGTATGGTAGGTACTTTTTATACTTATCCCACTAGCTATGAAGCCGCCAATATTTTGTAGCAAATTTAAATCAATACGAAGTGAAATGGCAAGCAGCCTACAGAAAGAAAACAGAAGCAGACTGATTCATTATCTGTGAGCTGAAACTGCAGCCTTATGGCTTTTCCCAAAACACTAAATTATGAAACAAAGTCACTCATGTAGCAAAGACTTACAGACAAGTTACAGTGAGCTGAAAAGGCCAGTAACAATAATAATAGAACTTAAAATGATTTCAGAAACAACCGTGTGTCGTTAAAGAAAGGTATTCATCCCTTAGCGTAGTTGTACAGCAGCATTTTGCTGGCCTCTCAATTTCTAGCTTGTGCATAAGCAGCGGATAATACCATTGCATTGACAATAATGCTAATCATGCCAACCCCGCTGACACACCTGCAGGTCAAATGATTATTAGGAAGCATTTCTGATTGGTAATCTTCTGATCTGCAGCTCCACCAGCTGGGTCAGCACATTTACTATTACGGTCAATACAAAGGTACCTCTTCTTGCGCCCATTAATCGCCCCCCTGTGTCGTCGCCCTTACTGGTACTGTTCCTTTAAAATTACTGCAAAACTAAAAGAGAAAAGAGTGCCGAGTCTGATTTGAAGTCTTGTAAATAAATGGGTGAATACATGTCTGGCACTAGTAATTTTAAAATGAGATACATTATTTGAAAAGGTATTAAGTTATGACAATATAGTTTGGAAATAGAAGGGCTTATTTCAATAGACATGGCCAGGAGCACACCATGGAACACAACACACTACTACAAGTACTAACTCAACAACAAGGAAGAAGATTACCTTGTTGTACTAAAGGACGATAAGCCAATCTGACATCCAAGATATGGCTTGAAGTAAACCCATTGTCTTTAAGAAAAAACATTAGAAATTAAATTCAACTGCTAGATCCAAATGATATAAAATAGGAATGCACAAAATCCTTTTTATGGATTTGTACAAATCCTCAACAAAAGGTTTGTCTGGATATAAAACCTACTTTGAATATGCAAAATAGCATGTACAAGTTAGCTACATGGCAAACAATGAAATCAGTCACATGATTATGGGTTCTGATTCAGTTCAGCGAGGTACTTGGAATCAGACTAATCTAAATTCTGCCAACAAAAGGCTGATTCTGACAAATCCCAAAGCGAATCTAGGATTTGGCACAAGCAAGATGAAGTCTGATAGGAATTCAAAGAAGGGTTTGAAACTATATCAAAGTACCGTAGGCTGCAAAAAAGAAAAAAATTTGAAGAAAAATTTTAAATATATGATATGTAGGTGAAAAAAAACAAGACAGGATTAAGCGATGCTTTTGAACTTCAGTTTTGCAAAGATTTGTAACAATATTTGGACAGCAACAGTAAGAAGCATTGCATTCCTTGACTAAACCTCCTCAAACCTTACCTACCACTTGATGCAAATTATTTATAAAATGAGTAATTTCATCAGATCAAGGTAGATGGATATCAACAATCATGAATGTGCCATTAAGTCTGATACATTACATTTAAAACCAACCCTAAGTATGTATATATATATATATATATAATACTTAGGACATGGGGGTTTCCTGATATCTTCTATCATTTTTGATCTCTATACTTTAAGTCTACTAAATATCATCATGCTAAATAAACTCAATAGGATTGCCTTGCCACAAACACGGATTCATGTAGTTTAGTTGGGATCAAGTACAAGGTACTGTTTTTTTTACAACAGAGAAAAAGGAAATAATTTTTAAAATGTATTTGCTTAAAATTGAGTTTTTGGGAGATGGCTTTCCAGTAATTCAAAGCTTTCTGGATAAGGTATATACACTTCCACATGAGCAGTTACCGGCATGCCACAGGATTACAAACTTTGAATAGGTTCTGTGAATTGCAATTCAACTAAATCAGAAAAGGTAAAGGAACCCTTAACCGCTACAGTTCTACAGGAAATGTTTCTTACCTGACCAATTCCCAGCCAATCTGCAAGGTCCCGGGCATTAGCTAAAGCTGTTGATAGACCAACAACCCGAACAGTTTTCTCAGTGTGTGATGAAATGAAATTTGTACGAGATACAATCACCTCTAACACTGGCCCTCTCTCATCCCCTAATGAAATAATCATAAAAAATGCCAGTTACAGTCAGAAAAGCCAAAGCAAAATAACTTGTGTGTTACTAGCAAAACAAGGAGACTTACCAAGCAAATGGATTTCATCAATTATGAGTATGGAAACTTTCTGAACGTAACTTCTGTTTTGCCAACTTCTACTGACTCCGTCCCATTTCTCTGGGGTTGTAACAATTAAGTCGGCCTCAGCAATGGCCCTCATATCAGGGGTAACATCACCTGTCAGTTCCACAACCCTGAATGATGGATAAAATAATTTTTACTATTTTACTTGGTCAGGAGACGTGAGATTCCTGTGCACAGAGCATCATGGCATTTCATTTCTTTCCATGCTTTCCAGCTTAATATACCCGTTAAAAACGTGCACCCTAAAGGTCCCCATACACTATAAGATCCGCACGCTTGTCGATGTCGCCAAGCGAGCGGATCTTCACCCGATATTCCCACCTACGAGTGGGCGATATCGGAGGGCATGTAGGCGAATTCGATCGTTTGGCCCTGCGGTTCGATCCGACTGGATTTTCTAACCTAGCCGATTGATATCTGGCCAATTTCAGGCCAGATATCGGTCGGCCAGGCCCCTTGGTTCTGCCCCTATATGGGCAGATAAGCTGCCGAATCGGTCCAAGGGACCGATATCGGCAGCTACTATCTGCCAATGTATAGGGACCTTATGATGACAACACTGTAATTAGCATATTAGGATTCGGTTTGGTATTCGGCCCAATCCCTTATAATGGATTCGGGGGTTTGGCCGAACCCAAAAAACCTTTATTGCTGGTCTAACTGGATTTACTAACAGGTGAATTTTACTATAGGTGGTTGAAGCACTATTTAACATATTTAATGAATAGATTACAACGGGACTTACTTTTTACCAAGTTTTTCTTCAATTCTGACTTTCCAATCCTCTATTCTCTCACGTACCAAGGCCTTGAGCGGAGCAATGTACACAGCCTGTAACAGATCAATAGCATTCTATATTTTTTTTGTTTCATTTTTGGTGTGACAGTCTGGTTTCTTAGTTGGTTTAGTTCTAAACCTAAATTTTGTCTGACAATCAGTGGCAAAATCTGTCACATCTGATTTTGGGATGATGCAAAGCCTTAATAACATTGCCCACAAAATAGTGCCTGCCTGCTTGCTTGCTGTGATTGTGAATTACAAGACAGAAGGAAAAAAGATTTAAATAATTTGCATAGTGTAAGTAAAGTTTATTTTTTGAATTATTTCTTAGGGTCCCGTTTAACTGCTCTTTCTGCTCATAAGTGTTTTGAATTCATAAATGCTACATAGACGCTAACAATTTACTGTACAATAATAAACACAGCCTTTTAATGAAGAGAACAATATCAATTTTCATGAATTAAAACAGTTGCACACCTTAGATGTTGGATACTTGTTAAAGACCCGGAAAATGGCCAGTTCAGCAGCTACAGTCTTCCCAGAGCCTGTGGGTGCCCCAAGAAGAACATTGGAGTCTGTGTGATAGAGCGTGTGAAAGATCTGAGTCTGTACTGGGTTAAAGTGCGTAAATTTGTAGAGAGCTTCATAATGGCTATGACCCAAGGCTGTGATCGGCAATGGCTGAAGGTCCAACAATTCTAAAACAAAAATATAAATGCACACTTTTTGAAAACCTTGCAATGTTTTTAGAATTTTTCTGTACCTTAAAGGATCATGAATTACTCAAGGGCACTTGATGGCCTATCTATCTTAGTGCTACAATATCTGGGTAAGAACCACTACAATGAATGTTTATAACTTAAATGAACCTATGGTTACCAAAAAATGATACACAGTTATATTTATGCTGAATTACATAACCTACACACAGTATAATTGTAGATGTTTCTGAAAATATTTTAGATATCAAAGCATAGATTTACAATATTGTGCATAACTTCTACAACAATCACTTATTCTCCAGCTGCTGCAAAACTACTAAAACCAGGCTACACTTCGACAATGTCTTAAGATGCCAAACAGTTTATTTGCTTGTTCTACGTAGCCTCTAGTAAAATTCCCTTTTCCCAACATAAAAAATATGTTTTACTTAGTGAATTGCATGTTTTTTGTTTCCTCTTTCCAACATAACAATACAGCAAGGAACCAATCAAAGTTCTTTCCTTTACCAACAGGAAATGTTTAAGATTGAAATGACATACAGAGCTCTTTATGTAGGCATCTCGCTCCATATGTTTGGAATCTTTTGCAAAAGAGGACAGTTATATATCAAGCAATCTGTTGCAGCAAAAAACAAATGTTTACCAGTGTGAGGAGGATGTCTCTCTGGCAAAATTAAATGTTGAAAATTAATGATGCATACTGCTTCAGCTCCTAACCATCTGTCTGATATGGCTCGAATATAGTACTGAGAAGGTAAGGGCTCAAAAATTGGTATCGTAAACACCAGCAGTTGGGGTTCTTTGGTGACAACCTGGTAAAGAATGTAACACATATAAACGTAAACACAATATTTAGTGTACAGTAGAACCACCATTTTACATTTTTCAGGGGACTAGAAAAAATGGCATAAAATCCGGGACAGTTTAAAATTGGGGAAATACATTATATATTGGTGGGACCACAAAAAGAATGGTGTAAAATGAAGGAAAAATTTAGGTTTAGGGGATCTACTATGCGGATAGCACATTCTCATCCACGAAAATTTCATGCTAATAAATTCACATGATTGTGAATGGAAGTTTCTCAGTTTGACAACTGTTAACTCAAAGACACTTGCCTATGTCTTACCCATCTGACTATGTCTTCATAGTAGGGTTACCACGTAATATGGGGCAGGTCAATGATGTCACAGTGTGGGGAAATAGGGCAGGGTATATACAGGTCTGTACTTAAAGGAGTAATCCTTTACAGGAGAGGGATTTGTAGGGATTTACCAGATGGGCCGGTCAGATACCAGCAGGGTTGTAACCCTACTCCCTATTGAAGCAGAAAATGCACCAAATTCAATATGCCATAAATTTTGGGTCTGAAAGAAAACCTTTGACACATTCTCTCCTGTGCCCTTAGACAGAATGTTCACTATGAATTTTGTCCCAAATGCTGTATTTGATAATTAAGGCTCAAACATAATAACCACAATGTCTAAATTGTAAAAATGTAAAAAATATAAAAGAAATATCTAGTACCATACAGTGTAAATGGCAATACTAAATTGCAATCAGCACCAATGTGGCAATGAAAAGATCACATTTTATGATACAATCAGCAAACACAATTACACAATTCATTTGTGAGGTGAAAATACCTGTTTCTTTTGGAGAAGGAAATATTCTGAATGATAGATGTGGTCATTAGTTGGATCTTCAACCCATATCCACCAAGGCTCACCAACAGTTCCATGCACCTAACAACAAAATCATTTCATAATTGAGAGGATTCCTTTCTGTTTGATCTGCCAATAAACACTGTGCTAAACCAGGTTGTAATAGTCTCTTTCAGAAAGGTAAACATTAACATTTAAGGAAAGTATTAAACAAGCAGTATGTCTGCTTAAAGACATACTGCTATAAGTATTTAATCAGAAATAATGTATATTGTTGCGTAAAGCAGAGTTACTTAGGAATATTTATTTAAAACAGAAAGTTGAGTATTTTTAGAGAGGGATTTAGAAGAAAAATAAGGTTTGTGGTTACATGGTAAAGATTTGAAGGGTAGGTAAAAGTGCAAGTTAAAACATCGCTGTCCAGCTGGAGGCCCAGTATTTTGGCACATCATTTTTTAAAGAGGATAAATAAAGATGGGTGCTCTGTGTATAGCCCAAAATATAGATTTGGATGATTTTTCTCTGTGAATTTTGTGTCATTTAATTTAAAATTACGTGAAGCTGCATTATTACTAAATTTATTTTACAATATAAACTTTAAGTATGTCAGAGGTGGTATTCTTATACACAATACAAAACAAACAAACAGTAATCATACCTCCCAACTGTCCCGCTTTACGCGGGACAGTCCCACTTTTGCCACCCTGTCCCGCTGTCCCGGATAGGTCCCGATCTGTCCCGCTTTTAAAGGGCTCCGCTCCCGTTATGTCACACGCACGTCTCCCCTTGGCGCCGCAGCTTCTGCACCGCTCACTTCAGTTTTAACAAAAAGCCATGCACAGTGCAGAAGCTGCGGCGCTAAGGGGAGACGTGCGTGTGACGTCACGAGGATGAGAAGAAGAGCCCTGGGGCGCAGCCGAGGAAGCTGGTGGTGGTAGGAGCAGGGGGACGCTGGGGAGGACACTGGAGGAAGGTAAGGGCAGCTGGAGGATGTTGGGGAGGATGTTGGGGGGGCTGAAGGATGTTGGGGGGAACTGAAGGATATTGGGGAGATCTGGAGGATGTTGGGGGGGCTGAAGTATGTTGGGGAGGATGTTGGGGGAGCTGAAGGATGTTGGGGGGAACTGAAGGATGTTGGGGAGGATGTTGGGGGAGCTGAAGGATGTTGGGGAAGCTGAAGGATGTTGGGGGAAACTGAAGGATGTTGGGGGAAACTGAAGGATGTTGGGGGAAACTGAAGGATGTTGGGGAGGATGTTGGGGGAGCTGAAGGATGTTGGGGAAGCTGAAGGATGTTGGGGGAAACTGAAGGATGTTGGGGGAAACTGAAGGATGTTGGGGCAGCTGAAGGATGTTGGGGAGGATGTTGGGGGAGCTGAAGGATGTTGGGGGAAACTGAAGGATGTTGGGGGAGCTGAAGGATGTTGGGGGGAGCTGAAGGATATTGGGGAGGATGTTGGGGGGGGGCTGGAGGATGTTGGTGGGGCTGAAGGATGTTGGGGGGGCTGAAGGATGTTGGGGGGGCTGAAGGATGTTGGGGGGAGCTGAAGGATGTTGGGGAGGATGCTGGGGGGATGCTGGAGGATGTTGGGTGGATGCTGCAGTGGGGAGCAGCCCATACTAGGGGGACACTGGGGGATGTTTTAGGGGGTCCCTGCTCTAGCGCCAATGCAAAACATAACACCTGGCTACCAATATTTTAGGGGGCCCTGGCTACCAATGTCTGTCATGAGTCTGTCATTAAATACAGGTGCCACAGTGCATAATGAAATCCTTAGGGCCACAATATGTCATAAAATGATTGGGGCCACCGTCTCTGTCTTCTGGTGCACTTTGTGTATGTTATGCTTTTCAGGTGTGGTTTTGTAAAATGGGCCTGTTTGGGGGGGGGGGGGGGGGGGTGGCCACAAAGTGGGCGTGACCTAAAAAATTTTGCCGCACTACGCGCGGCAGACATTTTTGTCCCTCCTTCTGATTTTAAAATGTTGGGAGGTATGCAGTATAAAAAATCAATATGGGCCTGTCCAGCCCACAATTTGTTTGTTTACTGCAATTTTTGAGCAAGAAAGTCTGTGATGTAATTAAAAGAGAGGAGTAATTGATGGGCATAAGGTGGCATTAAAATTGCAGAAAATACTGAGAGATTAACAAACAACAGAAGGATAATCAGTGGCCTTTCTTTTACTCAGTATGGCCAAAAGCAAAAGCCCCTTTCCACCTATATTTCCTTAAAATGACACTATTCATAGCAATATTTCATATAATTCCAGACGTTATATTAAGTATAAGGTTTATTATTTCTACAACATGCGGTAAAGCTTTCCTTAGTTATTTCACTGCTGCAAACTTATACTGCCCCTCAGGGTTGCCAGTTGGGGAAAGTGCACTTGTTTTGTTTCTTAGTAAAAGAAGTAATTTGAAAGCATAAACACTAGCACTGATAAGCAATTAGGTGCTGTGTTTCAAAAATTATTTTTATAATTGCAGAACTCAATATACAACTGTTATTTTAGCATTATAAAAAAATTATAATGGTATATACCTTTTATGCCACTTACTGACCATGCTACATTATATACATATATATTATTTGTGTATCCAAAGATCTTACAGGGAAATTGTTACTCCTAATTCCTAATTCTAAGCAGTCTCTTGCAAGCAGTACTATTCGATTGCTCCTTTTGAAAGGATATCTTGTGCATCAACAAAGAGCAGAAGGAAAGTAAACTAAAAATTACCTGTTACACAGTTTATTCTTATACAGTTACATGTTTTGTTTCGATTGGTATGTTTTCTTGTACTGTTTACTGTATACATCTAAATATTGTACACTGATGAAGAATTTTATAAATGTGTAAATAATAATAATACTGATTTAAATAAATTAAGCACTAACAAATATGTAACTCAAGGTTTATGAAGCATCTCCTGTAAAATCAGCAACATTTTAGAGTTTTAGCTTATAGAACATGCATTTTTTTTTCCTTGTGGTTAAAAAACCAATTAAAGAGAAGAACGTTTAGCATAAAAGAACTGCTGGGTGTGATCACACAGAAGTAATAGCTCTATTAACAATATGGGGTCACTGCCTAGTGGATGTCTGAATGCAATCATCTTGTTCAGTCTATACTATTCAACAGATTGTCAAGTCTGTGTTGTGACCCAGAGGTTAAATTCAGCAGCAGGCATTAAGGAAGGTTATCTTCCTTACACACCATACATACATATTTTGTTTTTTGTAAACTACACATTTGCTGTTGGGATAACATCATTAATTCACTAGATGTGTAAAAAAAAAAATTGTTTCTGTATACAAAAGGATGTAGAATGCATGGTTCTGAATGGCAGCCTAAGAAAAAATAAAGTAGTGGGATTAATAACGATTTAAAACCACCACTATTTCAACAATTTACATATTTGGCTGGGTACTCACATAAGGGAATGTTATGATATCATTTGCTTTCCACCTTAATACAGAGGACTAACCCGGAGTGAAAAGCTGCTGTCCAACAACTTGGGGGATGCAGGTTGGTGATCTCATTGAAAAAAAATTGCCCCCAAAACACAGAACAAACAATATCAAATAACCAATAGCCACTTTGTGGACTCCAAGATATGGAGGATAAGAAAGACCAAAAAATGCATTTAAAGATTACAGGCCAGATGAAAATCAATGAGAAAACTTTAATTTATGGTTTACTGTATGAAAACTTATGGGCAAGTTTCACTTTGAGGAGAATAAACTCCAAAAAGCTCAATTTTTTTCCACTGACTTTAATATATTTTTCATGTGATGGAAATATGGAAATGACTAATGAAATGATAAGCTTTTTTCATCAAACTGAATTTGGCCCTATATATATCAGACTTACCTGGCACCCCTCTTATATTTGTATGCTTTTCTTTAGATACAACTTGAAATTTGAAATTTACATTATTCTTTTTTGTTTTTCAAGATATTAAGCTGTCCGGTAGTTCCTATGGCCATGATACTGTCTGGAGAACAATCAGAAGAGAAACAGAGAACTTTTCTGGTGTAGCTTTGCTCAGGAAAGACATCATAAACCTTAGATCACTTTTCTTATGTCTTTTGCAGACAGTGCAAAATTAAAAGATATTTTTCTCCTGACATGTTCTGCCAACTGTATCATGGTCAGAAGAACTACCAGCAGATGAAACTGTTGCTAAAAAATTCATAATAATGGTACTTAGAAGTAGAAAGACACGGTTACCTATTTTGGATTTGGCAGAATGTGTACTTTTAATAAATGTATGGTTTCCTGGGGTAAAACTAATCTTCCAGGATTTTTGTCTTTGGAATCTAAAGTATGTCGTATTCTGCTGTAGCACTTTGAAAATTCGGTAATTTACTGCTGGAAGTTTCTTGATCTACAGAAGTCAGAAATCTCAATAAAACTATACATATCTAGTATTGGAATGTTTGAGGGACATGAGGCTTTCTGAATCAGTTGAATTAAATAAAATATTTTTCTGGTAGTAATTTCTTTTTTAGAATTAAGAGCTCTAAATCTTTTTCCAGAAGTGGAAATACACAAAAACTCAGATTTAAAAAGCTCAGGTTCTCCTGAAAAAAAAAAAAGTTTTCCAGGCTAAACTACACCCCCCCCCCCCCAAAAAAAAAAACATGTCCCTAAAATGAGAGCTGAAATGGAACTGAAATGTGTAATTCTGCTGGCACTTAAAGGGCAGTAAATCATCCCATTCTCTTTTTTTATTTTTATGAAACAGGGTTGTAATATATTTATAACAGTCATACTTTCCACTTTAAAAATAGTGTCATATCTACAAGGCAAATATTGTATATAGCCTGGAAATGCATTAAGTGTAACGGACAGAATGTAAAACCCTAAAATTAAAAAGGAGTTAAATCCTACCCTATTATTATATAAATTTTGTTTCGCCATGAATAGCAATATCTGCAAGTAAAGCATTAAAATGACAAACTATGAAAAGCAACCTAAGATAAATTGTATGGCTTACTATTTATGATCTAAAATTAAACTTATAGTGTTTAAGGGATAAAATGTGCAGGTCTTTAAAAATAAACTATAGTGGAGCTAGTTGAATTATGTACAACATGTCACATACAGACATCACATTATCAGGCTGTGGCTTATCTTGCAGCGCCTGCTCAACCCATTATGTGCAATACTGTCATTCCACTGTCTACACACTGACAAACACTGTTCATAAATTATTGGCATTGCTGGACAAGTCCAACACATGATACCTGATCGTTCCATTTAAAGTCAGGATTGATGTTCAGTCGAACTCGGAGGACCGTTCGGGTAATTGGTTGGATAGTGGCTTCCATTGTAATGGATGGAATTTGATGGACGCATTGTTTCACCTTTAGCCCGATGTTCACATGATGCAGCATGTGACCTAAAGAGGTACATTAGGTTAAAATGCGTTTGCATATACAGGAACAATAATGCAATCAGACTTGTAAATCAGCTTTTAGATGAGCGTATTATGGCTTGCTTGTTTTGCAGTGTGGTGTATAAATGATTGACTCTCTCGACCTCTCATGTTTGAATGTTTTGTAATACTTAACTTGAATTAGTACAGCAAAGTTTTTGTATTAGCAGCTACGCATAATAAGTGTTAACCCCCGCATTGATTTTGACACGTCAAGGTTAAAAATAACTACTACTATTCAATGATTTCTACATCTGTGCTTTATGCAGATTGAAAATATATTTCCAGGCGGACGCATTCCACATCATTCTCTATTTATATAATATGCAACCAATTGGGAATTTAAATTAAAGGAGATGAGTGATTAGATGATTTTATAACTGTACTTCACTGGCTATGGGTCTTCAAGTGAGAAGTAAATGACAGGGTAAACTAGGAAATACTTCTTTGTATTCATTTAGCTAATCCACAAATGAAATGTTTCCTGGTAAGAATTGTTGCAGCTTTATATTGCTATCTTACATTACATTTACACTGAAAATCCAATTGTGGGCTGTTAGAGGACACTGATATAAATATAGATAAATGTAGCTTCTTCTTTATCCTATTTACATTTTTCAAATACCCTGAGAAAAATAATCTCTCTTCATGCAAGTGACAATTTCAAGTGACATCTTAACATAACATACCTAACACTTATGTAATGTTCAGGCATAGGATATATTATGCTAAATTAATACACTGTGGGCAATTGAAGTACTCTACTTTGGAGATTCTTGGACAACAGGTTTCTGGATAATAGATCCTAAGCATGTACAGACAGCACTGCATTATTTCTACAACCCTTTCTATGCTTTGATATTATTTTTTCTCTCTTGCAGTCTCCAGTCTTCCCAGGTAATATGGAGGTCAATTCTATAAGAACAAGCCAATATTTCCACCTGGTTTTGTGAATCTGCTCTACAATACTTCTATGCAGTGTTTCGTGAAAGGAAAAAAACAGCAGATGTCATTAATCTGTCCCTTGCCTTCCACATCTGCTATTTCTTTGCACTCTGGAGAGACAACTGCATTTACTTCAGTTCATAATTAATGGAAAATTAATTAATTAAAATGGGGTTTTGGTCAAGCTGATTAGTAACATTTCGGCTGAACTGGGAGATAGGATAGCTAGACAGAACAGTTTTTATTTTATTTATTTTTAATTTCAAGAAAAATTGTAAGAGTAGAAAGGAGCTTCTCTAACAACATAGGAAAAGATACTTACTATCGTAGAGCAGTTCCAAACTTTTCTGCCATTTTGTGAACTTTTTTGTGAAGCAAAATGAGTTTGCCGAGATGAGTTTGCTCATCACTAATGTAAATAGATAAATAGAAGCAGCAATGCACTACTGAAATAACCAAGCAGACTAGTATACTTGGCAATCCAAAATCTGTGTCTGTTCCACACCACAATTAAATGAAGTTACCCCCTAGATGCATGACAATTAAACAAAACATTTGTTCTGGTGTATAAAGTAAATGAAATGTGATATACAGGTATGTGACCTGTTTTCCAGAATGCTTGGGATCTGGGGTTTTCTGGATAAGGGGTCTTTCTGTAATTTGGATCACCATACTTTATGTTTACTAAAAAATATTAAAACATTAAATAACCCCAATGGGTTTGTTTTTCTTTTAATAAAGATTAATTATATCTTAGTTGGGATAAAGAATAAGCTACTGTTTTATTATTTCAAAGAAAAAGGGAAGGATTTTTAAGAATCTCAATTATTTAATTATAATGGAGTCTATGAGAGAAGGCCTTCCCATGATTTGAAGTTTTCTGGAATGGTTATCCAGGTAATGGATCCCATACCCGTAAAAATATTCCAATCAATTTTGTGTGCACCATTAATTGTGACCCCTAACTTTGCCATCCTTGGCACCTCGCTTCTAAATGACTAGGATTTCTGTCTTGCAGTTCTGGGGTCCAGCTTTAGATTGAATGTTCTCCCTATGTCTGCATGGATTTCCTCCCACACTCCAAAAACATACAGGCAAATTAATTGGCTCTTGAGAAAATTGACCCGACTGTGTGAGAATGCGATAGACCATATATTGTAAGATCTGCTGTGGCAGGTAATGATGTATAATCTACATACATTTCTCAGCACTATATTAATACCAGAAAATAAATATATGTTTCAGATATATAGTTATATGACTTTTGTGCCTTGATATTTATTTTCGGCCAGAACTATCCAAATAAAAGCCACTGGGCTTGACGTGGCCCTCAGAAAATTTTTTGGGGAATCCTGGACTGATCAAGAGCTTTCCTGACCTTTTTGACTAATATAATTTTTTCATAATTTTACCACCCCCTGCATAGTAGAGAAATTAAATTGCCAACTAACTGGAAGTAGTTGGACAGCACTGTTTTATGTCCGAGCTACGCAGGGCGAACCGCAATAAAAAGGAATGCAACATTCAGCTGTGAGGAGGAGGGGTGTATACCAGCATCTCTTTTTCTGTATAATTCTATAAAACACTAGTTAATGTAAAGCCTGTTTACACAAGGCTGCACAACCAGTCCTTCACAGAAATTAAAAAATAATAAATAAATAAATGATTACCAATTTCATCTTTTCTCATGTCTTTCAGTTTATCTATGGTCAATTTCTTCTCCTCTAGTTTTGACAGAACAGAAGGCGGAAGAACAGAGAACTGCCTTAGGGGGCTAGCCCAGCCCCACAGGCGCTTATCAATGACTTTGCTAAGGTTCAGAAGCCTATAGGTCATTGCAGGCCATCGTTTTCTTAGTGCAATCTCAAACAGAGCGCGGACTATTCGAGCAGCATTCTGTGGAAGCAAACAAGGAAATGAAAAATAGTTGTTGGTTTGTTTACATCCGACTACAACTGAGAAATAAATACAAATGAAATAAAAGGTTTATTAAATTATTACAGTCTATTTCATTCTATACAAATTAATGTAACCCTAAGTGACTTCAACTACACATTAACAATATTCCAAAAAAGTTATATTTAATTTAACTAAAGGTTGAACAGAAGCTACAGCATCACAGGCTGAACCACATCAGAAAGGGAATAAAGTGACTTAGATATAGCTATGGATAAAGATAAACAATGAAGCATTAAGGGGAATTACACAAGAATAGCATATTTACTTGTTATTTTGTTACCTGAGCAACATAAGCAGAATCAGAGATGAGTGAGAAATTGTCTATTTCCCCTCTGCCAATGTAGGTCTGAAGAAGAATGTTTATCTTTCCATAACTGTTTTCTACTCCACCAGCCACATGTAGTTCACAGTAATTGTGAATTAGGTGTTCTAGTTCTTCAATTTCCTCATCACGCACCTTAATTCCAGGAAAAGAGACAATACAAAGAAAAGATGTGCGTTAAACATAGCTCACACAATTGCACTTTTTTAGGCTGTCTGGGTTCTCATATTCAGGAACAATAATTGTAAATAGATTGTGGTGTATGGACAGTGGGTATCTGATCTATGCTTAGCTATCAGTTGATTACTTTCTATCGACTTGTACATAATGGCCCATTTTGGCATCCTTATTAAATGAGAATAAAAAGAATATTGTCAATGTTTTTAAAACTTTACAGCAATTTCACTAAATAGAATAGTAAGAAAATTGTTCTTCTGTAGCAAACGCCTGGCTAGTTGCATGGGAAGAGCTGTTCTGCTTATTCTCCCCTAGTTTTGAGAGGGAATTTGGTTTGTATTCAAACAGAATAACTGGAATTTGATTGGTTCAATCACCACAACACATCCATTCACAGAATTTGTTGTAAATTAGGTACAATGACCCATTTAAATTAAGTGATAAAGTGGCACATGCGGAGCTTTTCAGGGCTAAACCACTAGCTTATTTTCATCAGTATGTTTGTTTCCCATGGTTTCCCTTATATAAGGCTTTTGCTCAGGTTTCTGCAATACAGGTCCAAATCAGGAATTGAGCACTTAAGATAACTACAAAAAACAAAGACTTAAATAGCCTTCCCCTTTAACCATTACCCAGCTGCTCCCACACTGTATGTATGTATAACTTTATGTATAAAGCGCCACAAGGGTACGCAGCACTGTACAACTATTTAAAACTTTTGCTATACAGCTAGATACAGTATACTGTATATAAATCTTGCAACAACTTGACATGACAAATATTGTTCTTGTGGCATAGTCAGGCAAGTTGTTGAATGATGAAGTTGGATTTGTATATTATAAGAAATTATGAGCTACTGTAGCTGAGATACTACCCTATCAAAACACAAGTGTCACAACTGCAAATAAAACAAATTACTTAATGTAATGGCTCACATAGACCCCTACAATAATTTGAGCATGGATCAGATGTTGTGCAAGATTAATTTAGAAAACTTTTACCAACTCCAAATGCTTGAATAAAGTTTATTAGTACTGCTCAATTTAATTATCATTACACAGTTTTTATGAACAATGTGCTCAAGGTACATTAAATTAATGAAATTACTGTCCATGTGTATCAGCCCTTATTCAAAACTGAACTACACAAAAGCACCAAAACAAATGTGCTAGTCTGCTGTGTCTCTTATACTCATTGCTTATAATCCATACTATTTGAGTGCACAGCAGAATTAGCAAATTGGATTTCTCTTTTTCAGTACTCATGGAGAGCACTCAATAGGAAATCGCTGGGTCATATTTTAGTGAAAAGATTGAGTTGAATAACAGAAATTAAATGGCTGGCTCTTAAATCAGTCTAAATGTCACAGTGCTGTTTGCCTAATAAACATGGAAAGCTCCATTGGGTTTCTAGGTGAACAATTGGTTTTAAAGCAGGAATAATATAATGCAAATAGAACTAAATGTGTTATTTTACTGAGAGTAATAAAAGGCACATTACCGTTGCTAATTGTATGCAATAATCCAAGACTTAACAAAACAAACAAGACAAAAACCCCAAAAACCCAAACCATTGGCATTCGTGGCTTATTAAGCTTGAGGAATGTTAGTGAATAGGTGTTACAATTACATGCTAGCTGTAATAATAGAGCAACACACTTTTTTGGTTCCTCCACTAATATTCTTTATACTTTATACATTATCCTTGACACTTTATACTTTCTCTTTTTAATTTTATATCTCAAATTCAGTTTGAAAGTCTTTGCCCTTAAAGTGGGGTGCCTTTTCCTTCCCCCACGTTATTTTCGTACTGCGAAAGTTTAGAAATCAGAAGACACTTATAACCATGATCTAATGACACACAGCGAATCTAATATTTTACCAACAGACAAGTAGAGGGTGAGGGCCAAAGGAATGGGAAACATTTTAGCTCACTTTAGGACTATTCCAACTGCTTACGGGAACAGGTAGGAATTGGTGCCTTTTTTTAACTTCATTGTTTAAAAAGTATTCCCAACACCTCAGGAGTCAAGATGTCAATAACTAAATCTTATCTGTGACAAAAAAATACAGTTTTAAAAAGATACTCCACTGTGTCCTATATAGCTTCATGGGACTGGCAATCAAGTGTTTAAAAGATTTTTTAAGTGGAATAAGTCATCACCAAACTGACGTTCCCGATACTGAAATACAAGCACATAAAAGGTGTGGAAGATCCTATTGTACTGCTCTTCCCTCATTAGGCAAAATAATAGAAACACACAACCCTTGTTGAGTTCACCACATACACAGAATTTTGTGTGAAAACACAATTTTGTAATTATTCTGACCCATCCACTTCTCTGTGCACACAGTTTATAAAAGTACACATAAAAGAACTGTTTGATAAATGTATTGTCATCTACATGGTTCTTACCTTAATCTGCTCAAATTCCTCAGCTTTTGACACAATAGCCACTATATCCCCTTCTGTTTTGTGGGCATCAAATAATTCATTAAATGTCTGCACATTAAGAAACAAAATTGGTAAAAGCATGATTACTGGGTGGCAGTGCATATATTTTTACAGCCCTGTTGGACTGTCACTTTAAATACATTCATACATGACAACAAGAAAGCAAACTGAAAACAATTAACACAAGTATGGGATCAATTATGCATAATGCTTGGGACTTGCAGTTTTCCAGGTAAGGATTTGCTCTGTAATTAGGATCACCATACCTAAAGTCTTCTATAAAACATTCAAACATGAAATAAACCCAACAGGATTGTTTTGCCACCAATATGGATTCATGTAACTTACTTAGGATCTAACACAAAGCACTGTTTTATTATTACTGAGAAAAATTTAATAATTTTAAAAAATTGCTTAACAGACTCTACAAGGCCTTCCTGAACTTTGGATGTTTCTGGATATGGGGGTTTCTGAATAAAAGATCCTATGTTGTACTACAGAGAAAAATAAAAGAATAAAAAATAATTCTGAGTGCGTTGGTCTTCCTGTAATCTGGAGTTTCTCTATATCTGGCTCCTGGATAATGGATGCCATAATTTTAGCCACCACTATGCAGGGTCAAACTAGGGGTAGGTAAAATAGGTAACTGCACAGGCAGAGCTGCAGGGGGAGGGGGCACAAAAACAATCATGGTATAGTACACTCCACTCCTGCCCAAAATGACTTTTTTTTTGACTTACAAAAAAAAGTGTGAACGTGAATGTACCACAACAATGAGCAGGGGGATAGTAAGGGAGATGCCACCCCAGGTGAGTGAAAGCTGAGATAAGAGGTACTAGCCTTGTTTGCAAGTACCTTGTGGTCCATCACTGCATCTATGTTATTTTAATAATCAGGGTGTGGTCTTACGATTTAAGTTCTGTAATAAAGCATCTGTTTACAAATCTGTGTGCGGGTCTTATTAAAATAAGAGTTTATTCAGTAAGAAACTTTATTACACTGTGCGCTGCACATATTACATAGCAAGCAATCTTTTTCTGCTGGCAGATGAGGCACTACCAGTTAATAAAACCTACATTAAAAGCATGCAAAGGAAACACAGTTTTTAAATACCTAATGTGTGAAAAAGCAAATGATTTCAAAATAATCTACCGCATAAAAGAACAAATCTCCAGCTTTGTATCTGAGATGCTGCTCTGCTTGGAATAAGTCCAGCATGCTTCTGGCACTGTGTTACTGAGCAGAAGCCAAGGCCCTTCAGTGGCCTTATTTGAATCTGTACCTCCAAGCTCCACTTCTCAGTACACATTAGGACTAGTGCCAGTGATGCTGGCAGCACACTTACACCACGGCTCAACTCCATAGTCCTTTATGATGCCTCTAAGTGCCAAATTGTTATCAGATTTTCTCACACAGGACATCTTTACAAGCATCAGCAAGCAGACAATTTATCTGTTTATTTTGGTCCAAATAATCTGTACATTGTATCACAATCTTTTCCTCTTCGCTGTAACAAAATGCAGCTAAAGTGATACTAGACAAACACCTAGAACTACTATGACAGCTTAAAATGAATCTAATTAATTACATAAAATATAAAGTGCCTGACAATCTGCAAAGAAGAAACAATGGAGTTTATGATAAACATTATCTAATTCTTAGAAGTTCTTCCTTTTAACATTACATTAATTTTTATTGCTCATTTGAATTTGATAGATTTTTTTCCCATGTTAGATACTACTATATTACCTCAATTGTGTTGTATTTAATGTAAAAGTGACTTGAAGTTCTACCCAAGTCTGTTGAGGAAAAGAATCCCGTTCTCTCTTCAAATCGAATCATACGAGCTTTGTCCAACTTACGCCCTGCTTCAATTACCAGCTGTTCCCTGTGCTTCTCTAATGCAGGATCCATCTGGTTATGAAAACAATGACAAAATGGATAGAATTGAAGGCTTGTTAGTGCATTGTAGATAAAAAAAAAAGACAGCTCAGAATACCAAATCATTTCTGATAAAATACAGGGGTGTAAATATAGAAGCAGCAGTCCCTGCAAAAGCCAAGGGGTCCAGGAAGAATAGGAACATTGACTTAAGTAGTTTAAAGATATTTTTATGACAAATATCTTATTTGCAATGCTTTGGGGGCCCTAAAAGTATTTTGCTGGGGGCAAAGTAACGTCTCCTTGCATCATTGGTAAAATATTTTATAAACGGAGAGACTAAAGAAAAATAATGTCAAATTCAGAAAGAGAGAAAGAAAGAGAAGCTGCAGATGGAGCACAGGGCAATAGAAACAGAACTAAGGTTAAAAAGTACAATATTTGTGCTCCATTTGTAAGATGTAAGACAACCATGTTTGTATAGAATAGACAAAATAGATTTAAAGTAAAACAAAACAGTACAGGTAAACCGTACAGGTAAAACAGAAGAGAAGTCTCACATTGAAATTAACTAATATTTTAGGAACTAAAAGTTATCAGAGGGACAACCTAAAATACTTCTCAAAATACATTCTGATGATAGATCACAATTAAAGAAGATATTTGTATTTAATATAAATATATCTTGTACCTGATAAACTTTGTGACTGATGCCATAAACTAAAGGATTTGCTCTCATCCGTACATAAAGGTAAGTGTAACTCAGCCACTTCACTGCTTCTTCCACGTTAGTGACTGTTCCAAGTGCAACCTGCGAGAAGAACAAAAGCCATACATTACACACATTACATTGAAGCATGTCATACAGTCATGGAATGTTTTAGTATTTGCTCAAAAAGTCAGTTTACTAAACCTAAGAAACACTAACACGGGAACAACATTAGTATTGCAATGTATTTTTACTTTATACTTGTTTATTTAAGTGACAAGTGACTAAAATCTGACTTACAAATCTAAGGCTGTGTGTGCATCAGTTCTGCATGTCTCTCTGACAGATTGAAATACAAAGAAACAGGCACCACCATTACCAACCCAGCAAATAACATTCTATCTTTCAAAATGTAGGCAAAAAGGGCAAGAGGTTTATACTTGATTCCTACATCTATATCTAATAAGCTTAGCCAAATTATAAGGAGCAAAAGGAGTGTATATTACGTGCTGCTTTTATTATAATATATAAAGATAATAATAAAAACAGGAGCACAGCGCACCTTGGACAGAATATGCAACAAACAGGACAAAATTATTTTTTGTAACAGAATGCATGGGATTAAGTGCTAGTTATCCTACAGAGATGGATCTATGGAAGGGCAGAATGAGCTTTTTCCCTATGACAGTAACACTGTTTAACAGTTAAATATTTTTCTGTATACAGACATCATGCATGTCAGACCGGCAACCCTCCCACTATTCTTGTACTGCAACGGCAACATACTTAAATATTCTGTCTGTTAACACAGATGATTATAATCTGATTTTTTTAACCTTGTAAGGCATTTAATACTAAAAAATGATCATGTAATTTTAACACTGAAATATCTTTACAAGTTATTTTTTTGTCTACAAATTCTGGTTTCTATACTTTTAAGAGGAGGAACAGTATACTCTATGCACTGCTGCCAATGCTAAAACTTAAATTTGACATATCGCTACAACTAAATCTCCAAAGGAGGCTGAATTTTCAGTAATAAGACTTTAGGGCCTCATGAAGTTGTGTAAAAAAAACAGTTGTGAATTAAATTTAAGGGGGGGATTTATCAATGTTTGAATTTGATTTTTTTTTTTTCAGGATTTTTGAGGAGTTTTCAAAAGTTTTCTGTGCTAAAAGTCAAAAAGATACTGAGCATACTTTTTAGAGTGGATCACCCCTGGGTACCAGATACTTGGTCCAGATGTTCAATACCAAAAAAAAGATTTTCCAGTGCATTACACTCTTTTAAAAATAGAAGGAAGGCTTCATATTGATTTATTGAAAGGTTCTCTGTAAACTCTACTAGTTCCACCCATGTGTTGCACTTCCTGCTGCCTCATTTTCCAGGCTGTGTGGGGGTACTAGTGGAACTCAGCACACAATCAGCAGTTAGCCTGACCTGATAGAGAAGTGAAGCCTTTCTTTGTGTGACTGCAGGGCTCTGATTGGCTATCCCCCTTCTACTGTGATTCTGGCAGGGACCCTTAGAACATGCCCACCCCTCATCTGAAACACGGACAGGGACCATAGCAGATCTATAGGGAGCTACACGTATAATAAAAGGGCCATTCAAAGCAAATTACCATTTTTAGTCCAAAGTGAAAGCTGACAAATACAGTATTAATTATTGCCTACAAGTTTGGGATGGGGGGGCGGTTACTGGGCCAGATTTAGAAAAGGTTAAGATGGTACGTTATAAGCCCTTACACTTTCCTCCAGCATATTTAGCCGAGGAGTAAATCACAGCCTTAAAAGCATAAGACAGTACTTTGCAGGGAAGCAATCCAGTGACCCTAAAATATTAATAAATGATTTATAGAAAAGATGCACACATGGGACACAAGTCAGATTCAAATTCAAACTTACAGAACAGTTATGTCCCATATGGCCCCCCCACCTCAAGTCACTGATTGGTTTCTGACTGCAAACAGCTTAGACAGTTCTAAAGGAGGAAGCAGTGTTCTGGCTATTATGTTAGACTTTTGCTCACGCCAGCCTTATAAAGGCTGTTAGCATCAACATTGTATCCTGCTTGATCTAGGCTGTGTCTGGACGAGTATATCAGCTGTAGCTCTGGCAGTAAACTGATTCTAAAATGCAGCATTGTGAAGATTTTGAGTTATTAATTTGACTGAATCAATATAAAAGTGACATTTACCAAAAACAATGGAAGGAATTCCAAAACTGTTTGTATGTCAAGTTTCAATATATATTTGTTTGCTTTGTATGAGTCTAATCTTAGTCTAATTTGTAAGAAGTCATGTCCAACTTTGTGAGGCAACAGATTACATACTGACTATGCCTTTTAGGTTTTAAAAGACCAGTACCACTGCATTATGTTATGTATCACTTTAAAACTTGCATTAAAAATGTCAATTCTTCTAAAATCACTTAGACTGTAAGCTGTATGGCAGGGACCTCCTATACTTTATAGTTATTTATATTTATTAATGACACCTATTGGATCTATTCATTTATTGTTTCACTGTACAGAGCTTAGTACATAAGTAGCACTATATAAATAAAAACATGCAAGCATCCAATCCTACAAGTTGGTATCGCTGCACAGAAATAAAGACCATCTTGTAATTGGTCAGTTGATGACCCCACACAGGTGCATATGAGTGATAATGGTTTGGCTACATTCTGCATGTATTATGTTGGGAATATAACAATTTGTGCAATTGTTGCCAGATCCTTTGCCCATGTCTTCAGTACAAGTATGGGATCTATGAGAAGGCTACTTCCCACAGACTCTATTTTGAACAAATAATTCACATTTTTAAAAATGACTATAAACTATATTTTTTGTAATTTATTTTCCTTTTTAATAATAATAATAAAACAGTACCTCGTACTCGATCCCAAATTAGATGTCATGAATCCTTATTGGAGGGAAAACAATCGTATTGGGTTTTTTAATGTTTAAATTATGCTTTTGTAAATTATGGGTCATTTTTTCTCAGCAACTTGTGGGTTTTTTGAGCTAAAAACATGATCTTTTTGTTTGCATTTTTTTTGCCATTTATTATGTGTCAAAACCATCAAAAATATGCCATCTAAAAGCTGTCAAGGTCATTTAAAAATCGGGAGCCATCCTAGGTATTTTTTTTTTGCACTCCTTTTACTTTGAGGTATTTGATTTTTTTTGTACTTTTTGGGGAGCTATTCATGTTAAGTGATGTAAAATTCATTATTAGAGGTATTCATGTTTAGTCATATTTGCGTTTTTTGTTGCGGTTTTAATAAATGAGTAGACATTCATGATTTTTTACAAAAGTGAATTTAGTAGTGGTAGAAAAAACCTCTAAAATTACACAAGTTTCAACATTTTGATGTATGGGAGTTCCAAATAACGGAAAGATCCCATATCCGAAAAATATTGTTGAAAATATAAAGCTTGTTTTTCTAAAGCTATGCATTTCTGTAATTGCACCTGAACTTTTAACAGACAGCAAGGCACCTTTGCTTTGCAAATCCACTGACAGACTGGGGCATTTATATTTATTTTAAAAAATAAACAAAAACGAATTACGTCAGCTTACCAATGGTTTCTATATTGTACTAAATGTATTATATAACCGAAATTTTTTTATTTTTCACAGCTAGGCAACTGAATACATTGTATCTGTAAACATTACATGTAGTCACCACTCAGCAATTCTTATTTTTAAATATATAAATCTGAACATCACTGGCCCCTCACTTTCAGCATGTAGGTTAAGTAGCTTACTTTCCCCTTACCAATTTCTAATTCCATGAAACCCCAAATGCAAGTTTAAAGACTGCAGCTGAGTTAAACATTTAACAGGGCAGACAAGCAGTGGATCATGTGTTCAAAGAAAAAAAAACCAGCAGAGCTCATTCATCAAAGCTGTGCATTTTTAACTGTATCTATTGTGGGAATTCCACTGAAATGTAGTTTCATGTTGCATATTTGTGGTGAAAATCCAAAATATAAAAACTGTCCAATGCAAACAGTATGTTTCCCATTTAATGTTTTATAACACCAACTTGCATAAATAGTTGGCATCATATATCAAGAACTAGACATCTTTATTTGTGCAGAATACTTTCGATAGCTGCCAACATGTTGTATGGCTGTTATCTATAAAAATAATGGAAACCTTCAAGGAATTTGAGAATGCAGCAGACTGAATGGAATGGTGCCTGTGCAGGAACAGCAAGGGATAGTTGGGACTACCATGTGACAAAGTATAAATTGGCTCCAGTGCAGTGACCAATGAATTATGATAAATGCAGCATTGTAATGATAATAATGAGTGTGTCATTTTGTTATGGTTTACTGCACTGAAATAAACATACTATTATACAAAAAATCATTTATCATTTTTTAATTTCAATCATTTTTTTTTTTTTAATTTTACTTGTTTTTATAAATAAGAAATATATGTTAGTAGTAAACAGGCAAAAGTCTGCCACAGTTCAGTAAAAGCAAAGCAACCAATCAGATGTCTGCATCCATTATTAAAATGTAGTAAAATGTAGTAAAATGCTAGAACAACATAGATCAACACAAAAAACCCTCTGACACATATATTATTAGGATTAATAAAGGTATAGGATCAGTTATCTGGAAAGCCATTATCCAGAAAAATACAGGATGACGATCTCCCACAGAGTCCATTTTAAGCAAATTATTCTAATTTTTAAAAATGATTTATTTTTCTCTGTTGGAAGCAAAATAATCCTATTGGATTTAATTCATTTTTAAATGATTTTAACAGACTTAAGGTATGGTGATCCAAATTACTTAAAGATCACTTATCTGGAAAACCCCAGGTACCAATTACCAGTTCCCATTATTAATAACAATGCTTTTATACTTCACTATCATAATGTTCTTCCTTGGTGCTTTGTAAATGTTAGTACAGGTATGGGATCCCTTATCCGGAAACCCGTTATCCAGAAAGCTCCGAATTACGGAAAGCCTTTCTCCCATAGACTCCATTTTAATCAAATAACTCAGAATTTTAAAACTGATTTCCTTTTTCTCTGTAGTAATAAAACAGTACCTTGTAATTGATCCCAACTAAGATATAAATAATCCTTATTGGATGCAAAACAATCCTATTGGGTTTAATTCATGTTTTATTGATTTTTTAGTAGACTTAAGGTATGAAGATCCAAATTATGGAAAGACCCCTTATCTGGAATACCCTTGGTCCCAAGCATTCTGGATAATGGGTCCTATACCTGTAGTAATATTAACCTTACTGGCTTTATAGATATAACTAGTTATCTTTTCCCCTTATCATACATTCTAGGTAAAATGCTGCTGATCTAAACCTTTAAATCTCATCTTTTTTTGAAAATAATGCCTGGCATCCAACAGGATGATACTTTTGAAATAGCTAACATTTTTATAAACTAGTCTTAGACTGCCATCTGGTGGCAAAATCAAATATTTCTACAGCAGTTTCTACTACTCATTTTCTGGTCATCTACATTTTCTAGAAAAGACTGCAACCCCTATAAATGATTATTTGCTGCAATAATAAATATATATAACTTAACTTAATTAATACTAATTAACTTGGTTGCATTTAATCAATACCTCATTGTCATGTTATGCTACATGTTATAGAGCTAGTGCTTTATAAGCTAGACATTGCACAAATGACAGCTGCTCCATTTCTATATGTTATTAGCCTGCCTGTATGATTTTGGAGTATAAAAGGAAGCTGGAGGTGCTGACAGGGTGTGCAGATGTACACAGTAATAGTTTTAAGGCACAGCACTCCACATTACCTTGATATGGTAAACCAGCGTTTAAGGATAATGATGGTGCAGGCAGAGCTGTTTCTGCCATAAGGCAAAGTGAAAACCTTGTGTCCCACATGTTTATTAGATGTGTTCCTGCTTCCCAAAAAGTTGTCCTCCACCATAACCATTACTTTCACTCCGTCTTTATCATTTCTTCTATATCTCCCTTAGCAAATCCTAGTAAAACCTAGTGGATATATTTTAGCTTCTACCTAAAACAGCATTTAAGGATCTGAAGAGAATATATATCTTGTGGATTAGAGACCAGTAACAGCACAAAAACATTACCCTAAAAAAGTAGTTAGCATAAGTCAGTTTGCACAAAATTTTTAGAAAGCATGATATCAACATCTGAACATGCCTGCAGCATTTTGACAGAGCTCTCTCTACTTTTATAAGAAAAACTAAAATAAAATGAACAGTAGTGAACTTAAGAATCAGTGGCAATTCTGTGAAATTATCATAGCTACCTTTTTGCAAATATATTGGGCTGAAATGAATTGGCAGCCCTGCAATGTGTTGTCATTTGTGTCCCTAATTTTTAGAGGATCTGCTTAACATAGGTATATTTGCATGCTGTTGTCTGTCAGTTCACAGGGCACCATACATTCTTCATCTTGGATGTATGACAAGCAACTGTGGGTGCAAACTCTTCCTGGCACTGTTTTCAGTAAGTACATATTCTCACTTGTTCCACTACAAGCTATGGTACAAATGGAAATAGGCTTATGCAAAGAAAAGGGCTGTCGATTGTCTTCTGATTTAGAATTTTCTTGCTTTGCTTTTATTCAAGTACTCTTTTACCTATTGTAAATATTGATATATATATATACATATATTTACCAATGCAATTCACCCACTGTTGCAAGTGGGGGGTGGGATAAAGTGGGATACCCACACCCTGTTTCATCCTGCCAGATTTTCATTCTTCCACGAAACAATCCTTACTTCTGTGTTACCTGCATATTTGAAATTAGGATGCGCTGAAGCAGCAAAATCAGGGAAACTACTTGAAGGTAATGAAATACTGTGAATATGTGCCCAGACCCACAATGCAGTTAGTATGCAGAGGGTCTGTTGGGCGACTCCTCAAATTTGAAGTGGCATGAATTACTAGCCAGATTGTTCCGTGAAATGCTAGGGGGCAGTCGGTGCTGTGAAATTCTAGGGGGCAGTCGGTACCATGAAATGCTAGGGGGCAGACGGTGCCGTGAAATGCTAGGGGTCAGACAGTGCCGTGAAATGCTAGGGGGCAGATGGTGCCGTGAAATGCTAGGGTGCCGATTGTGCCATGAAATGCTAGGGGGCAGATGGTGCCGTGAAATGCTAGGGTGCCGATTGTGCCATGAAATGCTAGGGGGCAGATGGTGCCGTGAAATGCTAGGGTGCCGATTGTGCCATGATATGCTAGGGGGCAGACTGTGCCATGAAATGCTAGGGGGCAGATGGTGCCGTGAAATGCTAGGGTGCCGATTGTGCCATGAAATGCTAGGGGGCAGACTGTGCCATGAAATGCTAGGGGGCAGACGATGTCATGAAATGCTAGGGGGCAGACGATGTCATGAAATGCTAGAGGGCAGAGTGTGTAATGAAACTCTGGATACCCCCCATGTTTTTTTACCCACTCCAACCACTGTATGCACCAAAATACTTAGGTGCAAAGTTCTTATTTGCCCATAAAATTTTTACTTGTAATCAATTATCTCTACTAATTACTAACTAATGAACTAATTACTAATATCTAACTAATTTCTCAAAAATTCTTAGGGGGCCATTTACAAACTGTCGGATTTTTTTTTTTCCAATTCAGATTTTTAGCGATAAAGTTTGCGTAAAAAAACTCACTTGTCTGAAAACGGCTAAAAATCTGAATCCTACAATCCGCCAGCTAAAGCTTGTCAAGATCATATAGAAGTCAATGGCAGATGTCCCTTCCATGAAGGATCCTTCTTTTGATTCGAAACTTTAGAGGTTTCAGATTTTTGATGCTGTTTTTTTTGTGCAACAATTAGAAAAAGTCGCAGTTTTCAATGCGACAAGTTGAAAAATTCTGAATTTTTGCGACTTTCCCTGCACTGACTTTTTTTAGTTTAGACTTTTTAGTAAATGTAAGATATTTGTGGGAACAAGTTTATTAAAGAGAAATGTTTTAGTAAATCTGCTGCTTAGAGTAGTTATTTACCTGTTTGCTTTATGTTTGGGAGGTTAGCTAGTCTGCAAGTTAATAAAGCAGCAAGCATAAATTAGATCTTAGGATGTACAGGTTACTATTTAGAACTAACAAATAAATAAGGTTGGGGAGACTGCCTCTGTATGAGGCAGTCTCCTCAACCTTATTTATTTGTTTGTAGAACCACATGGTGACTCTACCTAAGCTGATCAGAAAACCCTACACTACACTGATGAGCCCCCAAGAAGGGCGAAACAGGTCTGTAGTTGGGAATCTGATCAGCTATTGTCCTGGCTTCAGCTTCAAACCCAGTGGGTGAGTTTTAGCCTATAGGATAAACCCATGTAAATGGGATTTTTTTAAGAGTTTGGAATTCATTCCCAGAATTCCTTTTGTTTGCTTTTATTTAGAACTAGAAAGTTTTATCCAGTTCTGATGTTGTTTGTTTGTTTATTTGCCTATATTTCACCTTCTGACAATATGAATTGTACAAAATGCTCTCTGGGGTATGAGCAGGGTCAGATTAATACAACACTGACACTTTAACAACATAGAATTTATACTGGAATACTAAGCACGAATTGCATTATTAAAAATAATTTATTCTTCCTGCTTCTACACGCCTGGCCATACTCTTCCCATCCCCCTAATAGTGTTGTGCATTCCCTTGCATGTTGGGCTGGGGGAGATACAAGGCTGTGGCAGACAGGAGAAAAAAATTCAAATCAGTTGTCAAGGGTTTTGCAGACTCCTACCAATTGTGGGCAGCATACACAAAGCAGGGAAAAGGAAAAGATAAAGATTACAGCTGGGCATTGGAGGGGTGAGCTTTTGTGGAAGAATCTTTTAAAGAGTAAACAAAGATATATATATGGTCAATAGCACACCAAAAGGGTCACTTTGCACATTCTAAAGATGGCTATAAACCAGGCAGATTTTCTCGTTCTCAGATAATCAATAAGCTTTAGTATGGCTATTGTTTTGACCATTTGATTTGCCATCGATGCAGAATGACCATGTAAAAAGATGTCATCGTTTCAAATTATTTTTGCCATGCTTTGCTGTGATTTTGCAGCATGATTTGCTCTTTCAGTGGGATTTTTGTCATAGCATAACGTTAAAAAATTAAAACTGTTTGCCTTCTATTTATTTTTATTGATCATTAAATTCATTGCCAATTGGCTGCTTTCATTTCATGTTCGCTTGTGTGCCTTTTACTAACCCTTCAAAATAAAGCCACGCACAGTGAATGGTCCTTTGAAGATGATGATCGTTTGTCCCAACCATTGACAGATTTCATTATTTCACAACTAAACTGTGTGATTGATTGTTGGGACGATATGGTCGGAAGGATTGTTCATACCCCATCAATATAATGTTAAGTAGACATTTTATCAAATAGTAATGAAAAGTCCAGGCCTCCCATCAACCTATTTAACAAGAGCTGCAAATGGTTTTGTTCATGGCCAGGGCCATGGCCTCTATATGTGCACAAAGGTCTAGTCTGGTCATTTTTAAACTAGCACTTTGCATGTAAATATACGAATAAGCAATAATAACAAAACAAACAAAAAAACACACACATATATATGTATATGCACATTTAAATATACTTTTTTGATTTGCACAGAAATCCCAGTGTTGCTGGTCTTTCTTGTGTTATATTTTTACTGTGCACCTGGGTATACAATTAAAGCGGAGTGCCACCCTTCTGGTAACATACATATATATATATATATACTGTATATATGAGTGTGTGTCAATAAGTTTAAAATAGTAAAAACTGTCCACTTTTCCACAGCAAATTTTGACACCCGTTTCGCAAAAAATCCACCAATGGTGAAACGCGAATGTAGTTTCCAATAATCCAATAATCCATGCCTGCCAAATTATTTCACCCATCACTAATTTCCATAATATGGATCTCCATGTCTTAAATCTGCTAAAAGTCATTCAAATATCAAATAAGCTCATTAAGATTGCTTTGCCACCAATATTCACGCAGCTTAGTTAGGATCAAGAACAAGGTACTGTTTTATTATTAGAGAAAAAGGAAATAATTTTTAAAATTAAAATTATTTGCTAATAATGAGCTCTATGGGAGATGTCCTTCTTATAATTTGGAGCTTTCTGGATAACTGGTTTCAGGATAAAGGATCCCATACCCATCCCAATATATATGTATTACAGTATTTAATGGCACACGTTGAAACACATCATGCATTGCAGAGTTTATTGCTGCACTTGAAGCAAGTGGCACATTGTTCATTTCAGTTGGCAAATAAGTTCAGCACTAGATGCTTCAATGAACCCCACCCCATTTCTTTCAAAAAATAAAATGCTGAACCCTAGACCTACCCACTGCTTACATTTTTACAAAGTCTTTATGAATAATTAAGAATTTATAAGCAGGAAAATTACTGTTTTTCAGCAGAACATTTTTCAACTCAATGTAAATGTATTTGAATCACACAGTTTCTATCGCAAAAATGTACAAGCTGGTGTCATCTGAGAGGCAAGCTGCACAGAGCTCTGTCTTCAGTGTCATAAAGCAGAATAGTACCTTATGCCATACTACTGAATTAAAATACATTTATTCTGGGCAATTGTTGCCATTTTCAAGCCAGTTTTTTAACTGTCACATTACTGCACAAGGCGTCATAGGGCTGATTTACTAACACAGCAGCTAAATTGCAATCAGCAATCAGTATTGATTAGTCTACTACAAGTACAAAGAGTATAAGAAAAGATCAGACTGGTTGCTAGTACATATTCTGCAAAGTCTAATCATAGAATTTTTTTGTGAGCACTTCAGTGCCTTTTGGTTCCCACCCCCCCCCCCAAATCTGACAGCTCTGTTTAAGCTTACCTCTGCATTGAGATTGTCAGCGAGGCTTTCAAGAAACTGACTTTCTATAGGATTTTGCTGTGTAAGAAGAGTCAGGTAGTGGCTAAGCTTATCGTGAGTTGTAATGATGGTTCCTTCTCCAAACTTATCAAACTGAGGGCGACCAGCACGGCCGAATATCTGCATGACATCTAGGATTCCAAGGTCAACAAACGAGCCTCTTTTGGCATCATAGATCTGTGTACCCTGTTTATAGGAAAGAAGAAATATGACGCAATGAGCCTAATATTATCTCAGAAACTATGTATATATCGATATTAAAATAGGACGCTGGTCCCACATATTCTCAAGATTTGAGCAGGATATACAGTAAATAAGGATCACAAACAGCATTTTTACTCTTATGACTGCTGGGTGTTCTTGCACCTCAGGGGCATCTTTTTAAATCATCAGTGATTATCTGTGTTACAACCAATGTAACAGTTGCCAACACTAGATTTATGGTACATAAAGGCTTTACATAAGGCTAGTATTCAGAGAGGGGAGCATCTTTTTGTCTTCCATTCTAGAAGCACAAAAATCTGAGCACCTGGACGCAATCTGTAGGGCAGGGTATTAAAAATTTTAAACATTTAACGTATTAAACAAAATTTTGTACTTGGCACCTAGCCTGCAGCTTTGCAAATGTGGGCAAAAAAAAAATAAGGGCACAATTAACTGATTTTTTTTTTCTACAATGCACTGTTTTTTCCCCCCCAGAATTCATTTGTAACTGTTTGCCCAGTGGGGGTACTGAATCTGAGACAGATGTGCCAGATGTGACAGATGATTTTTGCACCTGCAGTGTAAATGTTTCTAATTTATCAAAATGGACGCACCTGCGCTTCCTTCTCATGTCAGTTAAGAGTTTGGCATACAAATTACATCTGCGCTTGATACTTTAGCTGCAAGTGCCCTGTGCCTATGGACAGAGGGCACTGAGGGAACTCTATAGCTACCGCCTGGCCAGGAGTTGATGACAGCTCCAGGGTTCACACAGGGCCATGCATCAATAGATGCAGCAGGCTCCATTTGGAACAGATGGCAGGATGGATCAATAGCCACTGAGTGTAACTATTTGGAAGTGGGCAGAGTGTGTTTGGATGCAAGTATCTTCAATGAAAGTGGTTTTAGATTGAATTAATTGCAGGGAAAAGGGCAACTTTCCCACTGCATCTGCGGAAGTAAATGAGCCCTCCAATATTTTATGCACACTGTAACCTTTCCATGTTATATATTATGGCTCTTTTGAAAGTGGAAATATATTGAAGACATGCCATTATTTCCTATTTTAAAAATAGATGTCTAAACCTAGTAGGCTGCTTCCTAATGCTGGCCAGTAATGCAATTGTTGTCTAGTAGGAGCCACAACATTTCACAAAGGGTGTTTCAGTACATGAAAAGTTCATATTTATATGATTCTCATTTACATTTTAGGAATGCAGTAAAATGTTATATTAAGATAAAAGCATGAAAGATTGCAACATACAGGCTGTATAAATACAGCTCATACTTTGTACAAGTACAGGAAATTTTGCCTATGGCAAGTGAACATGGGGATTCTGGGTACTGACGCATTATGTCTCCTAATCTTTCAGCATGTAACAGTAACAGAATCTAGCTAGTGAGACAAACTTGCAATTATAATTACATCTAGCAGATAATTGCTGTTATAAACACATTTGTACAAAATGTACCACGGTGCGGATTGTTCAAATGGTTTATAGGGGAATAAGCAGCAGACAATTTTATTCTGAGCAGCAGGATAATCTCTTACCTTAATGATAACAGCGTGAGCAGGGAGATTGACACCCCAGGCTAATGTGGCTGTACAAACCAGGACTTTGATATGTCCCTGTGAAAAAAGGTTTTCCACCAAACTCCTATCTTGCCGCAGCATGCCTGCGTGATGAATACTAAATCCATCTGGAAACAACTCTCTTAGCTGCTTATTTCTGGACCTTTGCACCTGTAGGAGACAAAAGCATTTGGTAAATGACTGATTAGTTCATAATGAAAAGACATTCATGTGAGAACGGAAATATGCAATCACTACACTGACTTAGTCCGGCTTATTTGATATTCTAAATACTACTATTGTTTTCATTGCAGAGAAACACAAAATACTGCGGAATCCAGCCAACTCTTTGCAGCCCAGAGAAAGCGCTCTTTACATATTGTAATTATATTTTATGTTCCACAACTGACTTCTTGTCAATTTCTCCTTGTCTGGTTGTCATCCTTTACGCAAGGTTTTTTATATTGCAAGGTGCCAAATCTCTTACATGACGACAAGTTAAGCTTTTGCTTTGTTCTGGTCATGAATTTTACACATCACAGCAATTACTTTACATGAGGTTTCTGTTTCAGATTCCTGCTAAAACCAGACTGGTCAGAGCAGAGACAACCACTAAACACCATTTACCTTGGCATTCTGGATCTGCAAAAGGATGCCAGGCAGCCACATTCAAATAACTTTCATGGTGTAAACCACCGACAAGTGAATTTATGTTTAGGGTAAATTGCAAAAAGGCCCTAAAATGTTCTCTAGACCAAAAATGTGCCAACGACATGTGAATAATCTGTGTCTTGCACACTGACTATAGGTATTCACCAAGGAGTAGTATACACTCATTCTCATATACACTCACACCAATTATGGCACCAATACACAAGGGCAATAAAAACCTGGCCCCTTAAAAAGATAACATTATGTATACATATATAGCAAAATAATTCTGCACTCTGTGGGTATCAAAAAAATACTAATTAAAAACCTTTACATTGTAATATTGGAACTGTGAGAAAGGTCGTGTTCCTGTGCCTGAAAAGTGTGGAGTAAATTGTGCCTATTTCCTTTAGTAGTAGTTCAGGTTCATGCCATGAGTTGCAGTTCTGTGTGTTCCACTGAACAGCAATGCAACTATAAATTGACCTCACTCTGCCCTGTAGCAATTTACCCACAGGGACAGCGACCAACCAACCGACAGTGAAGGAAGAAGATCATGCCACTTTTCTATACTTCTATACTAAACTGCAAAAAGAAAACCTTTAGGTTTTAATGGTCCCCTTCCTCAGGCCAAAGAAACACAAATAGATTAATGGAATTAATACCCCTTTTATTCCACATTCGCGTGCATCATGCTACATGTGTTTTCTGGTCTAGTTTTAATTACTAATAATCCAATATTACAGCACAGTAATTATAAAATACGGTAGAATATTTTTTATCAGGAATAGGTGGGGCAAAATATAGAGGAATATTACAAAAAAGTGCGTGAGAGTTTAACCGTCTCAAAAATTATCCAAAGCACAAGGCAGCTCAAGAAATCTATAGCTATGGCTGAAGCTTCTCTGGAAATCCCTCCTATACAATCTTACAATCTTTTTGTTTTTAAATAATCTCTCAAAACACACTTTTTACAGACATTTACACTCATTAAAGGAACAGTAAAATAAAAAAAATCGTGTTTTAAAGTGTTTTAAAGTAATTCAAATATAATGTGCTGCTGCTCTGCAAAAAACTGGTGTTTTTGCTACAGAAAAGCTACTATATAAATAAGCTGCTGTGTAGCCATGGGGGCAGCCATTCAAGCTGGAAAAAAGGAGAAAAGGCACAGGTTACATAGCAGATAACTAGTAGATAAGCCCCATATAATGGGGGTTTATCTGTTATCTGCTAAGTAATCTGTGCCTTTTCTCTTTTGAATGGCTGCCCCCATGGCTACACAGCAGCTTACTTATATAAACTATAGTAGTCTTTCTGAGGCAAACACACCAGTTGTAGCAATGCAGGGCAACAGTACATTATATTGTAATTACTTTTATACACTTTCATATTTTGGTGTTACCGTTCCTTTAAGCCTAATATTGCTCCAGTGCACACTATATGCTGCTAAACACAATACTCAGTGCCATATCTCTTGCCTTGCTTATTCTTTTAGCTTAATAGCTCTTTTGAGCAAAGCCTAACGTATATAAGCATGCATACCGGTTATCGGTTGTATTTTTGCACAGAATCTGTAGTGGTGCCACAGCGGCTGCATGCGACCAGTGAGTTAAGGTGCTATTACAGCCTCCTGCTAGCTGCCCGCAGTCACAGTGTAAAGGGAAGATTATCATGCTGCATATCATCATGCTGTTATCACACTATCACTTCCCTTAGCATCTTTGCTGTTAAGATTCTGACAATTGGGCAAGTGTCTAGTGTTAAAGGAGACATTTTATATAAAGTTCATATTCAGTTATAATATTCATCTCCCTCAAAATGTGAAATGATGCAGAAAGAAAGATGTTTTGAAAGCATTTTACCTCCTAAAACTGCCATTATATGAGAGCTGCATACACAACCTCTCCAGTCTGAAGCCAGAGCCAAATGAGACATGAGAGTGTCGCTTCAGTCTCCCACAGGAACTGGTCACAGCACTGACTGACAGGCTTTACTCAGCAGCAGCAGGGAAAACCCCTCCCTCCTTCTGTGTCTCTCTGCTTGTGCTGCTGCCGGGGGGGGGGAGGGGGAGAGGAGCGAGTAGAGCAGGTACTACTGCTGTGACATCGCTAAGCTCCGCCCACTCTATGAATATTCACTTCACTTTAAGTAGGTGAGGCTGTGTCATTGAAGTCTATGAGGGGCAGCGCCCCTGAGCCACATACTGAAAAGTCTAAACCGGAAGCTGGCATAAGGTCTGGGTAGAGCACAGTTTTCAAGCAGTTATGGACATATTTGAACCCAAAGGTATTAAAGGAGAAGGAAAGGCTAAGTCACTTGGGGGTGCCAAAATGTTAGGCACCCCCAAGTGACTTAGCCTTTCCTTCCCCTTTAAAACAAAAGCACTCCCTTCTATTTTACATGGTTTAGTGCATTGTAAAAATTTATGGTATATATATATGTCTGAACACTGCAGATTTCACAGCGAACACAAAGCATTAAAAACTGTTGCCTTTAGCATTAAAGAAAACATCTAAAATATACACAATTGAATTAAGTGGTATGGTCAATTCAAATACATAAGCTTAATATTTTTGTTGTCGGTTGGCTCATTAAAATTATGTAAAAAAAACTGGATATTCTAAGGGGCACATTTACTTACTCACGAACGGGCCGAATGCGTCCGATTGCGTTTTTTTCGTAATGATCGGTATTTGGCGATTTTTCGGAAAATTATCGCGACTTTTTCGTTGCCATTCCGAATGTTGCGCAAAATCTGGCGATTTTTTCGTAGCGTTCAGATTCATTCAAGCTTCAGTATGGTGACTTTTCTTGGGCCAGGTTGGAGCTGCAGGGTGCCATTGAGTCCTATGGGAGGCTTCCAAAATCATGCTAAGTCTGAAAGTTTCGCCCGCCGCTTCCGAGCGCTCAATACGAAAAAGTCGCGACAAGATACGAGCGAATCGTAATGGCTACGAAAAACTTGCGTTTTTTCGCGAAAATCGTATTGGTAACGAAAAAAATTGCAAAAAATACATAAAAGTCGCAAAATGTTCGTTTTCCAATCGGAATTTTTCCAATTCGGATTCGAATTCGTGTCTTAATAAATCAGCCCCTTAGTGTGTATTCCATACCCTATAAAAAGTCATGCTTTGTGCTGACAACCCCAGCAGTCAATCAGCAGAACAATGGGAAGGTAGCAAGATAGCAGCTCCCAGTGGATATCAGAAAAGTACTCAGTAGTTAGAAAGTCCGGCTTAGGACTCCTCCAGTTACATGGGATTGGAGAAACAAAACGGTTCAGAAAGTAGATCAGTACATTCAGAAAGCAGTTGTGTAAATGTGTAGCACTGGCTCCTTCTGAAAGCTCTGACTCAGGAACAATGCTCTGAGATGGCTGCCTACACACCAATATTACAACTAAAAAAATATATTAATAGAATAACATATAACAACATTTTAAGGGGCAGAGTGAATAATCTGCCATGTAAACAGTGTAATTTGGAAATAAAAAGTACACCATAAAAATCAGAATCACTAACAGATTAAAAACAACTATGTTAAAATGTATTAATTTGTGGTTTCTTTAATAATTAATTCCTGCCTTCTTAGATTTTATCCACATGAAAATCATGTTGAATGAAGGGACCCTCTCTTCATCTGTATGCAAACCCTGACAGAAAACCCCAGTGTCTTTCTTAAAATTCCCATTTTCATAGAATTCCCTATATGCTATAGCTTAATCATTGGGTATTAAAGCACAACAATCTGTGTTTGAAAACCCAATGGCTGAGCCTTAACTGAACAAGGAGTGAAACTGGGTTCCCTTTCGAGGACTCCTGCTTAAGACTTTCATAAAATACAAAACACTATGGGATACAAACAGCCAGTTGTTTTCTATAAACTAAGGCATTCTGAAGATCTTGAGGAAAAAAGTATCATATCACTTATGCATAAGGTTTCAGAAATTTCAAATTCAGATGCTAGTCGACAACAGTATGTTTGTAATTTATTTCCAATTGAAACAGTAGCACAGTACAGTCCATGCATTGCTGAAAATGTGTTGGACGGCATGAGAAGCAAACTATGTATGTAAAATAGAAGAATCTTTTTAATATTAATGACTTTTTTTTTTAAATCTTAAAAATTCATATAGCAGATAAAAGGATGTCAAAACTGACAGAACGTGATGGGAGCAATGATCCAAGAAATCAAAGAGTGTAAGAATGAGCTGCAAGTGAGAATTCATTTCAAGAATTTGCGTGCACAAAGATAAACATATTTGAGATATTATCTGCACATACTGCAGCCAGACCATCGGAGATACCTGCCTGGAAACCTTTTAATATCCAGCTCACCTTTATTTTTAGAGGAGTAATTAAAAAGTGCTTTATAAAGCAATATCAGTTAAACCTAATAGTAGTCTGCATATCTAGGGTGATCATTTTTTGTATCTATCATTTTAAAACCTCTTTAGATAAACTGGGCAGAAGGATATTTTCTAAGCTTGGATCTTTATAAAATTATAGGAGGGCCATATCCCACAAACTCCAAACAAATAATTTTAATTTTTAAAAATGATTTTCTTTTTCCCTATAATAATATAAATAGTACCTGGTACAGGTATGGGACCTGTTATCCAGAATGCTTGGGACCTGGGGATTTCTAGATAAGGGACCTTTCTGTAATTTGTATCTTCATACCTTAAGTCTACTAAAAAATAATTTAAACATCACTTAAGCCCAATAGGATTGTTTTGCCACCAATAAAGATTAATTATAGCTTAGTTGGGATCTATTACAACTTACTGTTTTATTAATACAGAGAAAAAGGAAATCATTTTTAAAAATTAGAATTATGTTCTTATAATGGAGTTTATGAGAGTTGGTCTTTCCATAATTTGTAACTTTCTGGATAAAGAGTTTCCGGATAATGAATCCCATACCTCCACTTGATCCTAATTAAGATATAATAAAGCCTTATTGGAGGCAAACCAATCCTATTGGGTTTAATTAATGCTTATTTTTTGGCAGACTTTTTTTTTTTTCCTGAGCAAGCATAAAAACCCATTAACATTTAGGTTTAGAAAGTCAACATTTACCACACTAAAATAAATACAATGATAAGTCAGCATTGCCTTACAATTGCTTTCTATTTTACAGACACTGGCATGTGCCGCTGACATTTCTAATTTTGTTTTTTTGGAAAGAGGAGATTATAGGGTTAATTTTTGTAATTCCGTTTTATCTTAGTGCTTCATTTAATCTAAAGGGTCAACACGACCTGTCCTTTACTTAAGAATGTAAAACCACCAACCGAAAAGAACATTTGAGCAATGGACTCTCTTATCTCAGTGTGTAGGTCACCCTGAAGTTATTAACTTCATAGTAGAAAAAAGGAAAAATAAAAAAGAAGTCATTGAAATTTAAATATAATCTTTTCCTTCAAGACAAGATAAAACATTGTATAAAGAAAGACTTGATGGTGTTTTGTAATTTCACTAAATGTGAAAAGCAAATTAGAAGAATTCGGGTTCTAAATGTATAACGTAATATTCTGAAATGCTTAAAATTTCCTGTGCAGCTAGCACACTATAATGATTCATTATAAACTAGCAGATTCAGATGTTTAATTATGGACGTTAAAAAAAAATTCATGCTTTATTGTGTTCACCACATACAAACTATAATTTTTATTTTTTTTCAGCCTTGAAAGTAACTTTCCTGGAAATGTCAGCAACTTTTTCAATACTAATAATGCTGGAGGAATGGCAAAAACACTGGTATTATACAGTGGCTTGCAAAAGTATTCGGCCCAATACAAAGTGGTGTACACGTGAGAAGTGGAACGAAAATCATACATGATTCCAAACATTTTTTATAAATAAATAACTGCAAAGTGGGGTGTGCGTAATTATTCAGCCCCCTGAGTCAATACTTTGTAGAACCACCTTTTGCTACAATTACAGCTGCCAGCCTTTTAGGGTATGTCTCTACCAGCTTTGCACATCTAGACACTGAAATCCTTGCCCATTCTTCTTTGCAAAACAGCTCCAGCTCAGTCAGATTAGATGGACAGCGTTTGTGAACAGCAGTTTTCAGATCTTGCCACAGATTCTCGATTGGATTAAGATCTGGACTTTCACTGGGCCATTCTAACACATGGATATGTTTTCTTTTAAACCATTCCATTGTTGCCCTGGCTTTATGTTTAGGGTCGTTGTCCTGCTGGAAGGTGAACCTCCGACCCAGTCTCAAGTCTTTTGCAGACTCCAAGAGGTTTTCTTCCAAGATTGCCCTGTATTTGGCTCCATCCATCTTCCCATCAACTCTGACCAGCTTCCCTGTCCCTGCTGAAGAGAAGCACCCCCAGAGCATGATGCTGCCACCACCATATTTGACACTGGGGATGGTGTGTTCAGAGTGATGTGCAGTGTTAGTTTTCCGCCACACATAGCGTTTTGCATTTTGGCCAAAAAGTTCCATTTTGGTCTCATCTTACCAGAGCACCTTCTTCCACATGTTTGCTGTGTCCCCCACATGGCTTGTGGCAAACTGCAAACGGGACTTCTTATGGTTTTCTGTTAACAATGGCTTTCTTCTTGCCACTCTTCCATAAAGGCCAACTTTGTGCAGTGCACGACTAATAGTTGTCCTATGGACAGATTCCCCCACCTGAGCTGTAGATCTCTGCAGCTCGTCCAGAGTCACCATGGGCCTCTTGGCTGCATTTCTGATCAGCGCTCTCCTTGTTCGGCCTGTGAGTTTCGGTGGACGGCCTTGTCTTGGTAGGTTTACAGTTGTGCCATACTCCTTTCATTTCTGAATGATCACTTGACCAGTGCTCCGTGGGATGTTCAAGGCTTTGGAAATCTTTTTGTAGCCTAAGCCTGCTTTAAATTTCTCAATAACTTTATCCCTGACCTGTCTGGTGTGTTCTTTGGACTTCAAGGTGTTGTTGCTCCCAATATTCTCTTAGACAACCTCTGAGGCAGTCACAGAGCAGCTGTATTTGTACTGACATTAGATTACACACAGCTGCACTCTATTTAGTCATTAGCACTCATCAGGCAATGTCTATGGGCAACTGACTGCACTCAGACCAAAGGGGGCTGAATAATTACGCACAACCCACTTTGCTGTTATTTATTTGTAAAAAATGTTTGGAATCATGTATGAATTTCCTTCCACTTCTCACGTGTACACCACTTTGTATTGGTCTTTCACGTGGAATTCCAATAAAATTGATTCATGTTTGTGGCTGTAATGTGACAAAATGTGGAAAAGTTCAAGGGGGCCGAATACTTTTGCAAGACACTGTATATATATATAAATATTTCTGCCAAAAGAAAAGGAAAAATATTATAAATAGGAGAGAACGTTAACCAGAACAGGGTATATTTTGTAGACCATATTGTGAGTAATATTGAAAACATCATATGCTGTTTAAAAATTAAAGACTATTTTAAAGGATATAAGTTTAAGCAAAATATTGATCATTATGAATGTGAAAAAAGGCATTATTTCTTTAGTGAGATCACACAAATAGTACTAATCCAAGAGCAAGTCTATAATACAAATGTGTTACTTAGTGGCAGAGCTGTGGAGTCAGAAGCAATTTTGGGTACTTGGATTCAGAGTCGGCAAAAAGGTAGCGACTCTGACTCCCACTCTTAATAAATTTAAATTGTAATGGAAAAAAAACAACCTGTAATACTGTCCTGTTTTACAGATAATAGTCATAATAAAGTACTTCTCTGCTATAAGAATAAAGCTCAGGGAGTAGTTGTACACTAGTGTGAAGTCCAGCTGAGCTATTATAACCTTATTGTTGTCTTTTTTACCATTTTTATTCAGAATTATTGTATTCTGAAATGTGTACTGAAGGTATCTGGTTTTAAAAGATGACAGTTAGGGTCAGATCTGATTTTATAAATAAAATAAAGCTGGCCTATGCTCCAATAGGCAATAATAGACCTAATTATCAAATAATGAGCATTAATAAATCAGCCCCTAAGTCTATAATGCAATGTAACGACTATTAAAGAAGAAGAAAAAGCTGAAACACTTTGGGGTGCCAAATGTTAGAAACCCCCCAGTGATTGTAATAGCTTACCTGAAACCCCCAGCCAATGCTCCTGTTAAGAGAAAAATGCAGGTGAGCCTTCCTCTTCCTTCCTTCTCCTTTCTTAACAATCCCGGGGCCCTCGCATTCGCAGATGAGCAAAGAAGCTGGCTTTTTTGTAAAGTTCAGCTTTTCACTCCATTGTGCATGAGCAAAGACTGAAGGAGGAACAGGAGCACTCACTGGTAAGGGTTTCTGGTAAGCGATTACAATCACTGGGTGCACACATTGGCAACCCCCACTGATTGTATCTTTCCTTCTTCTTTAATTATTCACCAGTGCTAACCCATTATACTCCATATTCAAGTCTCAGACAGCTCACTCACACACCCCTAAACAAACTAGTATTTAACCCTCATCTGGCTACCCCAGGCTATACATACATACCTATATTCTGTGTGATGGGTTAAATAAAAAGTATATGGCTACCTTCTACCCTTAAAGGACAATGAAAGGTTAATATAAATTAAAAGTAAGTCTAAAGGCATTCTTTTTAAGTACTTACTGCATATCTAAATTCCCAGATCCCTGCTTGCTTCTCTGAGATATGGTGCTGGCAGCCTAGAGCAGTGTGAAGACTACAGTGACATCACTGAAATCTCTCTCTCCTTCCTGTAGGTGCCAGCGGTAGCCTTCCTATTCTCTGAGCATGTGTGTAACTTGATCCTATCTCCTGTTCTGAGCTACACATGCCCACCAGCCAATCAGAAGTGGATCTGGCAGAGGGGAGGGGGGGGAGGGAATGAAACACATGTGCAGTATGAAGCAAGGAGGGAAAGGAAGGGAGAATACCTTTTTAGAGATGGCTGCCTGTTCTAGAAAATGTGAAGTAAGCGTGACTGAGTAAATATTTGATTAGGTGAGCCAAAAGTGTGGCGTTTTTACTAAACAATAGGAGGACTATTGGGCAGTATGCTTTTTAAATTTTGACTTGCATTCTCCTTTAAAGGAAAACTATACCCCTAAAATGAATACTTAACCAAGTAAATAAGTAAATATTGCCCTTTTACATCCTTTCCCTTGAGCCACCATTTAGTGATGGGCTGTGTGCGCCCTCAGAGATCTCATGACCATAAATAATGCAGCTTTAATTGTAACAGGAAGTAGTGTGGAAGCAAAAGGCAGAACTCTGACCATTAATTGACTGATGGGGCTTAACATGTATGTGTGTCTTGGCTTGTTTGTGTGCACTGTGACTCCTATGATCCCAGGAGGCTGCCCTTAATTCTTAAATGGAGTACCCAATAGGACATACTAATAAAAAGTATGTTTTTATGAAAATGGTTTATTTAGATGAAGCAGGGTTTTAAATAGAGACCTACATTGTTTGGGGGTATAATTTCCCTTTAAACTCACTGTAAAAACCATCTGCCTTTCCAGTAGCTATTGGAGAAGGAAGTAAGAGGATCACACTCCTGCATTTACCCTGGGCTGGTGGGGGGGGGGGGTGCCGCCTAACATTTTGCACCCCCTAGTGATTTAGCCTTTCATTTTCCTAAAATGCCTGTACTTGGGTATTTATACCAGTGGAAGTTTCTGTGTGAATGAAATGCACATATAAATCACAATGAACATGTTAGGTGTTGAACTAGTACCTTTTTTCAATGACTTTTTTTTCTTTTAGCAATTAAAGTTCTGATTATTAACAGCACGTATATACTTAACCTGCTTTATCTTGCAAGCCAACTTCTCTGCAAAAAAGTATGAATATTAATAATGCATAAGGGTATAAGGATACTATATGAGAAGCTTAGGTGTTGCCAAATATATATACAATGTTTAAAATGATTTCTTTTGCAATTTATCTTAAATGTCTATGAGTGCCTGAAGGTGTATCAGGTCTGCTACCAGTGTCCTAATGAAAATTGATTTTTTTCCCCATATCCCAAAGGTTTCTCATAATGCCAAATTGCTGACCTTTATCTGACATGTACTCATGCAACAAACAACTACACTGATACCTTTCCTGATTCAGTTTCCTTGATAAAGAATTTGCTACAAAACCAGCTAAATCTTATTTTTTTTTTCTTTAATTTAAAAAATAAAAATCTCCACCTATAATGCAGACACTATGCTGACTGGTTTTATAAAGACTTAAAAGCAACAATCATGCTCAAACTATTTCGCAAACTACATTTTGAGCAAGAATATTCAAACATATTTATTTATATACTTAACATTTACATAAACAGCATATTATACAGACACCAAATACATTATTTGTTATTCATGAGTCTTGTGCACTTGAGAGTTCTGACAAGTGTTAAAGATAAACTAAGTCCCCTGTGAGACACTTTGCCGTTCATCACTTAACTAAAAAAATACAAGCTTTTACATAAAACAAGGATTTTTACCATTTTGATTAAATTAACATTATAAGCTGTGGTTCAACAGAATATGTTTTATAAAATATATTTAATCTGGGCACTGGTTTAAAGAATTACTGCAGGGATAGGGGCTAAGACAAATTCACATCTTTTGTTTTCCTTATAAAAACCTCCTGTAATTTTTCTAAAACAAACATGAAAATACAACTAAACCAGAGCAAATCCAGTAGTATAATTATCCAAAATTGCACTCATCTTTTCAGAATGTTCTACTGAATGTGGTTTTAGTACTTAAATGGAGATAAATGTACATCAGAAGGCATTCATGACTCCCTGTACACTAGGTAATGTGGGGGTCTGCTTAAAACCTTTGTTTACCTCTGGCTTGACTGGGTTTAGACACCATACCTTCAATGGTGGGTTAAAGGTGGGTCAAGGGCAGAACATTCTAGCAAGGCCCCTCACCACCATAATATACTATACAACCATCAAAAAGTCCATCCCTATCAGAAATGCCAAGGTGTTATATAGGTCTCTAAAACCTAAAACTTTGAGCCAGGTTGCAAGGGGAGTTAGCGCACCACTACTACACACCTTCACACAAATAAAACATAAATTTTATATACAATAAGCCTATTGCTGCCAAGAAATATTTTAGAGGTCTGGAGGCTATAATAGTAGGATAATACTAAAACCGTGTCACCTTTTTCAGTGATACCTATTTAGTTGGAAAAGTTTTGATTTGCAGATCCTGCATGCAATATAGCTTTTCAAAGAATTAACAATGATTTTTGTTAACTGCAGTTAGGTTAATTATGTTTATGAGTGTAAGCGGTAAAGGTAAGAACCCTCTGAGGTGCCAGTGATAGACAGGAGCCATACTTTTGCACTTCAAAAAAAGGCTTTTGTTTATTCTAGGGATTTCACAAAAATTTGTATTCATTCGGGTATATCTTTAATAGTTGTGTTAAGTATATCTAGGCTAGGATTGTAACGCTACGCTTTGTGATATGAATTTGATTTTGACTATGATATTACATACTTGTTAAACTCAAAAATTACATTTTGCCTAATGTAAGAAACTAATATTTTAAGTAAATTTCCAACATTTTAATTGTAAATATCCAATCATATTAAAGCAATTTATAAACGTTATTGATAATGAAAGCATTATCTGTCTGTTCCATTCTAGTCACTGCTCTGGTGGTTTTGACTTTAGAAACAATGTAGTAGCCAGCTGATTAACAAATCACCGAAGAAGCATGCAGGGATAAGTTCTAATACACTGTTTCAAGTGACAGATTCAGCAGGGCAGAAAAACAGAAATGGCTTTCAATGGAAATTAAAACCACTAAATAGTCTAATAAATGCATATTGGAAAGTTGCTTAAAGTCACATTTTCTTTCATTAGACAAAATGTTATTGTTGAGTTTACATCCCATATAATTGTGTGATTACGCGAACAAAGTGCCATGGCAATACATATTATATACGAAGGCAAGTGCAGTTGCAGAGTCGCAAATTTCACCAGAGTCAGTTGCACATAAAACCCCATTCATTAAGGTACTTGTGTCAACATGTCTCCTTGCAATTCCTTATAGTTGTGCTTGGCGCCGCTCAGTCCTTCCTGCCTCTCATTCCGAATTGCGCACAGTTGATCGTATTGATGCAGAGGAGGCCTACGCAAAACTACGCAAAAGCTTCACGGTTCCTTCGGCACCTGTGTCACTTTTATGCTGAACTCTGCAAATTACATTGACTGGCATATGGCGCAATTGTGTTTCATTTGTGACGAAGTGCCAGTGCAAATGCATTAATTTTGACTCATCATCTGTAATAGCTTCAGGCAAAATGCACACTGACACTGGAATTCCGGGGCAAATGCTGCATTATGGAAAAAAAAATTGAGATTTTGCTCAAAATTGCACTTATCTCACTGCAAATGCAGTTGTAAATGGCCCATGTTGTAATCTCAAAAATAATATTATATAATAAACTAATCTGAGACATAATGGGGATGTTCACCCTACAATTAACTTAAAATTAATGTAGACTTTTTTTAATGTGTATTTAAAAAGTTAACCTTTGTTCTGCAGCTCTTTAGGCTACAATTTTAAAGACAATCTGCCAGGGTTTCACTTACTTTTGCAACTATGCAGTGGTCTGAATGATGGAATGGAGAATAAATATGAAACACAGTAATAGCAATAACAATTCATAAGAACTCAGAGCAAATTTTTCGGTCGGTGACACACCCAAATAGCATTTTAAACGTGAAAAGAGGCAGAATATGTAAAGAAATAATTCAAAAAAAATTTTAAAAAAATTGTAACTATTAAAAGACAGGTGAAAATTTGCTAAAAATAGGTCAATAAAATGGTAAAGGTTAACATAAAAGTGAATTCCTCTTTTAAAGACCAGATAATGACAATTTATGTTGTGTTGTGAGGTACAATGTTGTACCACTAGGTGTCACTAAGCTACATGAAATTCACTAGACGTCCATAAGAACAGTAAAGTATAACTTGAAATGAATTGTTTTTCTTTTTCCTGCAAAGACAACAGAATGGAATAAGGTTTATTTATATGTCTCTGTGTTTTTTTTGTGTAGTTTGACTCCTACCTTCCTATTAACTAAACATGAACTTTGAAAGTATTTTTACAGAAAGACAATTTATTCTTTTCTGTTTAGTTACTCTGTATAACACACAGACTAGAAAGACATTTTTTAGGAAGAATAATATATAAAAGTCTAACTGAGAAAGTTTAATTGGAAACAAAAATAAAAAATTAAAACAATAAAACAAAAACTATAAACAAGGAAAACAAAAGTTTTGTAATCTACCACAAGTATACACTGATATATTAAAGGGATGTTATTGACTCGTCTACTGGTCTACATTTTTCATAGTTTTTTAAATATTTGCCTTCCTTTTCTGCCTATTTTCAGCTTTCAAATGGAAGACACTGCAAAAAAAAAAAATCTATTGCTCTGAGAGACTAAAATTTAATTGTAAATTAATGCTTTATTTTTTTTACTTATCTTTCTATTTAGGTCCTCCTCTATATTCCTGTCTCTCATTCAAACCACTCCCCAGTTGCTAGGTTAAACTGGGCCCTAGCAACCAGATAGCTGCTGAAATTCCAAACTGGAGAGCTGCTGAACAAAACGTAAAATCATAATACCACTCTCTACATCATACCAAAAGTTAATTTAAAAGTGTACAACCCCTTCAGACAATTTTCACAGCACACAATACTTGGAAAGTTTTGTTACTGTAAAGAATTATGCTCTAATAAAAACTGTAGAGGTTAAATAAAAGCGGCATTTAATAAAAAACATGAACATTTTTAAATTCTCAAAGCACATTTTCCAGTAAAATGAAAATCCTAAAAATAATTTGAATATTTCATTGTAAATAGGAGTCACCAGTCACAATTTTAGTGGCACTTATTTATCATTAAAGTACCCCAAAGAATACAGACTAAGGGGCACATTACCAAGTTTTAGAACTGTGCATATTTTCTATGATATTTTAGTTCATTTCCGTGACTTTTTCGTGCTTTGCGTCAATTTGTGCAACAAAATCGTATTTGTCGCAACGAGTACAAATTGGATTCATTCAAGCTTCGGTATCATGACTTTCCTTGGGCCAGGTTGGAGCTGCAGAGTGGCTTGAATCCTATGGGAGGGTTCCAAAATCATGCACAGAAGTCAGAAAGTTTTTCGCGCCATTTTCGATCGTTCAGATACGAAAATTTCTTAACTTTTGGATCATAACACAATATTTTCGAATCGTAACAATACGATTTTTTGTAACATTTATGAAAATCAGAAATTTTGGTTAATAATACTAATCTTTTGCACTCGTACAATTTAAGGTCCAAAATTCGGACTTTGATAAATGTGCCCTAAGTATTTCATTTTCATAAGAAGTCTGGCACTGAGTTAAGCATATCTTTCTAGGAGATTTTTTCCCCCACAGCAAACATTAAAATAAAATAAAAAAACCCTAAAACTTGAAGTTGGCAAGAAACAGAAATGAAAGCATTCAGTGGCCAACTGGAGACAGAATTGCTTTTAAATTGACTTCCTGTGATCTAATTTATTGTGAAGTGTTTTCAGCTCGTATTCATGGGCTAATAATGTCTGCTTTCATCTCAATTTCTTTCTGTTTATACAAATCTTAACTCTGATATATCAATCTTCCCACATAATATATTTTCCTCGGCTGAAGCAAACTAGTTAGGAAAAATCAGTCAACAGCCAATTTAGTATGGAAAGGACAAAAACATTCTGCAGGGCAGAGTTAACTAAATCTGACAAATGATCTTAAATTCAAACACAGAAAAAGTAACAGAAATTTATCATTAAAAGGCTGTATTTTCAAATCACTTTTCAAAGCACTTGCTGTGCGGACCATATTCATGCATTCAGGCATTATATGTAACTTCCAAATAAACAGATTGGGGCTCATTTATAAACAAACTGGACAAATTTGCACCGGGGCAGTAACCCATGGCAACAGATCAAATGCTTGCTTTCACTGTTTAACCTGCAGCTATGGGTTCCTACCCAGTTATTTGCCCAGTAATAAACAGTCAGTTTTTAACTTTTGCTTTATTAGGTTAGCAATGGTTGAAATTTATACATCTAAATACAATTTATCCAAACCCTGACTGCAGATTGTATTACTTAAAAATAACAGCACACTGCACCAAGATGGAAAGATCAACAACAGGTGTTGTTTCAAAATGCTAATTTTGGTTTTATGCTATATGAGCAAGTATCACTGCCAGATCTGTCTCAGATACTGCTTTTCAGACTATGAACGTTAAAGGGAAACTATACTTTTAGAATGATTAGCCAACAAATAATTTATATTATAATAAAATCGAATATTTATCACAAAAATGTTTCATGCATATGTGCTTTATATATGGATAGTTTTATGCAATTTAATTTAATAGAGATAGAGTAATCTTTAGAATTATAGTTTCCCTTTAAGTGTGTGAAGCTGTTGCTACTTTACAGTGACCCTACTCCTTTTCTTCTGAACTGACAGTTAACCAGAATGGCAAGTCCAAAGAATAACACACTGTACATGCATGGTCCTGATTATCTCTGTAATAGTAATATTACAAATATGGTACCCTTTTACATAACATACATTTGTATCTGTTAAAGTCCACATTCAATGTATTCCAGATACTTTTAATTCAGTTGTTTCAGTTGCTACATTTTATGTGGGGAGCACTAAACATCCCAGATGTAATATTCATAATGATGTTTCTAGCACGGAGTCCTATTTGCTGGCCTTTTTTTGAAAATTAAAAAAAAAGACTGACAATATAGGACCCCCTAACATCCCTGCCATAAAAAACTGGATGCAGTGAGAAAGAGGTGTTAGCTCTATAGTTCAATAATGGCAGAGTAGCAGATTTACATTTCCGGTCCTTTAAATTTGCCAAACCACATGTTTATTGAGCAACACCTGGTGTGGCAAGATCAATGACCTCCTTTCTGCACTCAAAAGGTTAAACAGAAACCTTAAACAACTAAATAAATATGTTTGACTATTGTCTTGGGTACAGTCTCCGACTTCAAGACCAAATCCCTAAGGACAAATTCAATCTACATAAAGCTCGAAGGGCTTCTTTGCAAAATCAATCTATCTTGCACAAGTCTACATTAGAACCATTGGAAAATCAATGTTGTTCATTTATAAAGCCATTTATTACAGTACATTACATTTTGTGCTTCCCCGGCAACTCAACAAAGATCTATTTTGCAGATTTTTTTAATCAATAAAACAGAGCATTGTACATATGCACAAACTGTCATGCTTGCTCACATGCTTCAATAACAAAGGTACATAGAAAAGATTTGAAACCTATCTACAGTAACAGAAAATGTTATCTGACCGCACTAAAGGAATGCATTTCAAGTTCAGGTATAGGATCTGTTATCCAGCATGCTCGGGACCAAGGGTATTCCGGATAAGGGGTCTTTCCATAATTTGGATGTCCATACCATAAGTCTACTAAAAAATCAATAAAACATGAATAAACCCAATAGGATTGTTTTGCATCCAATAAGGATTAATTATGTCTTAGTTGGGATCAAATACAAAGTACTGTTTTATTATCACAGAGAAAAAGGAAATCAATTTTAAAAATCCAAATTGATTGATTAAAGCCCGTCTATGGGAGACAGACTTTCTGTAATACGGAACTTTCTGGATAACGGATTCTATACCTGTACATAGAGGCCCAAACAGCTCCCCAGCAGACCACTGAATAGTGACAATCTGTGGCATCTTACAGCAGCCCATCTGACATTTGCCAGAATCCACAAATTGCCAGTTTAGGCCAGGCAGGCATGGGATATTTTCAATTTCCATCCAGCACCATTTGTTTCCAGTTTACAGCCTAATCTGATCAATGATGCTCAGGGAAATCTGTGATAATCAACATCCGGACATCTTTTTTTTTTAAGAATGGAAAACAGCTTTGGCCAGAAAGGCTACATAATAAATACCATGCTAAATACAAGAGAGCATCAGACAATAAGAAAACTGCTTTATTATAGGATCATAGGTAATGGTCTCTTTTCAGAACTATTAATTACAAAACATGAAGCAAATAGGCATGAATAAATGTTAAGTATTAACTACAGAAAGAGGCAATTTTCATTGGAAATCTCTAAAATGGGAAGTGGATTTTTAGCAGTTGTAACCCTTTCTTGGCACACTCACTTAATTTTGGGCTGTAACAGGAGAATTTGTTCTCTTGGACTTTAAAGATACTGGGAACTGGGATTTAGCGCAGTGCCTCCACCTAGTGGACACTGAGGAACACACTTCAAGGGACTTTCCACTAGGAATAGCCACACACAGTTTTGCAGCAATATCAAACTTTATATAACTGTTGAAAATGGAAGTAAAACAACTTTATGGATAACTGCCACGTAGCAGGCAAACAAACAATACCTGTTCTCACAAGGGGACACACACAGAGATTCCACAAAGGACTTTGTAATCACCAGCAGCCCAGCAGACTTCTCTCTTTGCAGTCTGAACTCAGTTTGTACTGGCTGCTCACTCTGGATCTCTCTTTCAGCACTGGCAAAAACACCAGGGGCTCCCTTTTTCAACTCTGGGCCTGCCCCTAGAATTTTGGCTCCAAACCTTAGGCACACCTCTTCTCAGACGTGCACTGTGGCATCCAGCCAATCGGGTCCCTCCCCAGTCTGTAGCTAGGCGGGATGATGTCACAGACTGAGAAACAGGGGACAGAGTTCTCTGATCCCCTACACAGTTTTAAATGATCCTAAGTAACTAGTGACAGTTCAACATAGAGAAGGGTGTATGTGAAATCTGGAAAACATTCTATGCTATATTATAATTGAAAAAAGTAGATGCCGCACTCACAGGTCTTAGTGAAAAATAAAGAAAATTTATTATGTCAAACTAACGTTTCGGCTGCATCCACAGCCTTTCTCAAAGTGAACATGCACTTTGAGAAAGGCTGTGGATGCAGCCGAAACGTTAGTTTGACATAATAAATTTTCTTTATTTTTCACTAAGACCTGTGAGTGCGGCATCTACTTTTTTCTATTCTATACGATGTTGTATACTGCACCCAGGCACCTGTGACCCCACTGAGACGTGAGTGCCTGCTTCTCCTCTTTTTGTTCTATATTATAATTGAATATAATAATTTTCTAGCACCAGAAGTTAGACAGTGCAAACAGTATAATCAGAATGTCCGCCATCTCCCATAAACAGCAGCAAGCAAGTAAAGGGTTATGTAGAACTAATATTTCTTCAATTAATGGTAAGAGCACTTTAATATATATATGTTTCTACAACATATGGAAAATTCCCTTTTTAGCATCAGTAAACATACTAAATCTTTTCCTGCAGCCTAGACATGGAAGCAGCAAGTCTTTTCTCCATAAGTGGAAACTGTCAAAATGCAAAAATCTCCTAGCAACGTTATCTCCATTTACTTACTCTGTACTCATATTACTGATGCTGGTTTAATAGAACTGTATGACAGCACATGCGTATATCTGTAGCATGTTATTTTCCTTGCTGTGAGAAACAATTTTTGTTCATTACTATAAAGAGCGCCGGCCACATTTCTCATTATAGAGTGTATTGATTAGAAACTATGTAAGACAGACCTTATTAAGACAGACATATTGAGCATTGTGCTAGACAATTTCTATCCTTCCTCTCTTGATTGTCCATTTATCTCGGTAAACTTTTTCAAAGACTGCAATGTTGTTGTTCTGTATTGAGTTTTAGAATTAATATGCTGCTTAGATTTTAATTGAGGCTCCATACATAGTTATATAGATAAAAAAAAATATACAATATAAATACAAAATGGAAGTGCCAATTTTCAGTGCTATTTCTCACTATACAAAAAGGGGTGGTAAAATGTGCCTTCTAGGTGAAAGTACTAATGTTTCACTGATTTATATAAAACAATCTTTAAATTTGTAATATTTATCTTTTGGTTTAAAAAGGGGCAAAAAGAATTTTAATTTAAAAAAAAAATCCTATGTTAATGCAATACAGGGAAAAATAAGGGTAAACACAATTTGTTATTGTAAAAAAAAATTGTGATAGAATATATTTATTTAAAGAAGGTATACAAAAATGCATGTAGTGTAGTACAATGGCTGGATAGCCAGTGCTGCACAGAATGCAGGATCACTAATTATTCTACATGACTGTTTTTTCCTTGCATTAAATAGGGATCAAGTACAAGGTACAGTTTTATTATTACAGAGAAAAAGAAAATCATTTTTAAATATTTGATTTTAAAAAGGAGTCTATAGAAGATGGCCTTCCCTAAATTGATAGTTTTCTGGATAATAGGTTTTGGGATAAGGGATCCAATATTTGTACTCATAACTTTGACTATAAAAAATATTCAAAATCATTATTCTGTTAACTTTTCCCCCCAAGTGTGTTTTAAAGGTGAAGTCAACCTTTAAACACAGTTGCAGGCAATACTATAACCTACTAAACCTAGAAAGGGAAGTTTGAGAACAAACTTTATGTTGGTTTGAAAAACGTGAAGTCACTGAATAAAATCTGATCTGTTGTTGGCTTGAACCACTTTTTCTAACCTTGGACCACAGTTATATAGTAAAAGCCACTGTGCAAAGTTTGGGGACCCTGGTTTTAATAGTTTCTGAATGGCAGCAATTTAAATTTCCCCACTGAAAGTGACATCTGATTGGCGGTTGGTGGCTCCGCCCCCTTTTTCTAACCTGGAACTGCAGTTACCCAGTGACTAACAATGCAAAGTTTAGGGACCCTAGGGTTAATAGTTAAAGAACGGCAGCAGTTTGAATTTAAACCAATATACAATACATGTATACTTTTTCTAACCTTGAGTCAAAGTCACCCAGTCACAAACAGTGGGCACCCTGGCATAAATAGTGTGAGAATGACAGCATTTTAAATTTAAAAATGATCAATGGATTAAATCTGATTGGCTGTTAGTGGCCCAACCCACTTTTCCTATTTTTGAACTTCAGTCCCCCAGTGACCAACTTTGCAATTTTGGCATCAGTTTAAATATAAACCAATGAAATTTAACGGGTGGAAATGGATTGGCTGTTGGTGGCTTAACCCACTTTTTCTAACCCTGAATACGTGGTCAGCCAGTGACTGACTGTGCAAAGTTTGGGAACCCTGACATAAATAGTGTGAGAAAGGCAGCATTTTAAATTTAAACAAACAAAAATTTTTTTCAATAGGTGAAGTCTGATTGGCTCCACCCACGTTTTAAAAACTAAAAATGCAGTCCCCTAGTGACCTTGGTGTTAATACTGTGAGAATGGCAGCAGGTTGAATTTCCCCATTGAAAATCAATAGGTAAAATCTGATTGGCTGTTGGTTGCTCCACCCACTTTTTCTAGACTCTAAACTGCAGTTACCTGGTGACTAGCTCTGCAAAGTTTGGGGACCTTAGCATTAATATGTAAAGAACGGCAGCAGTTTAAATTTAAATGTATGAAGTCTTGGAATAAACTTGGAATGTAGTCACCCAGTGTTTAGAAAATAGGGGGGGCGCTAAGAATAAAATGAAGAAAATGCGGAATAATAAGCTGAAGTCGAAGAACTCAACCCAACATAATTTAACTGTTCCTTTAAATTTGGTCATTGTCTTCCAACTGAAGGAGTAGTTTAGACAAGGTTTCACTTAACAGTTTATCTTTATCTTTACTAAAGCTTCTTTTCTATTTAGCACAGAAAGTCTTTCTCTGGAAATTACCTTTGCATTCTCTAGATCAACTAGGTTTTGAGCATACATGTATCCCCAGATAGAGTTACATGTACTGTAATGAACAGCAAATATCAAGTACAATAAATGCATCTGCTGCACCATTTACAAAAATATATTGAATGCAATTACCGCAAATGCTGCAGTGACTAAGTTCAAGGGTTTTCCTATGGCTGAGGAACATTTAGCACACCCTAAAAAGCAAGCTTAGACTGAACTCTATCTTGTTCCTTCAACTATAATAATCCATATCCACAGTCAATAAGTGGCTGATAAGAGTGAATCAACAGTTGTATCTAGCTCCACACTACCTATTAAGAGTGACATATTTTCACACTTCAAACTATTTTAACTTGAAACTACTGCCTTTACCTTGTAACCACAGTATGTACAGTGGCAAATTACGATAGCAACACATCTTTTATGGGGGGGGGGTTAAGAATAATGCTGTGCACTATTCTTGCTTCCTGCCTATTCTTTATACATTCCAGTTGTTGCAGAACCTATACCCTTAGCATTAGCCTTCCGACTGATCTGGCAGGAAAATACAGAAGGTTGAAGTACTGCAACAGCTGGAATGCCCTAGTTTCATAACCCTGGGCTAGACAAGTTTTTTGGTGAGGGGAGAGCTGCAGGTAGCTGCATGACACAATGTATCCTTCCTCCTACTGGCATTTTGCTTGTGGCACAGAGAAATTCATTTAAAAAATCCACATGGAAGATGGAAGTCAGTGACTCATTCCTAAAACAATACAATGAACATCTGAAGCATTTCAAAGTGCTTCTGATCATATTAAAAACAAAAACAAAGAAAATCTATGTCTGTTAGTATACAAAACAATTAAGCCCCAGAAGAACAAAAAGTACTTCTTATCAGCATCTAAGTACAATTTAAAGTTTGGCAGTGTTATTTTAGTCTTTTTATGTACTTAATAAGATGAAGGCTAAACATAAAAAGAAATCAAAGAGAGCTCTTGTTTTTCATGGAGAATTAAACGTTCCTGATGCACTTCATCATAATAGTCTCTTGCCAAACATGCATAATGATTCTTATACTATTAGGGGGGGAATATATACTTGTATAATTTCGTACTTTTGATTTTTCTACCTGGAATATATCATAGTCTCTCATGTTTATTTTAACGTGACACTAGACTGCACATCAACCAAAGAATGCCAAAAAAAACCCCACTTGAAATAGCACCAAACCTTTCTATCAAGACTGCACTATCCAGGATTTTCTCGCATCTGTCCCATTTGTCTTGGTAACCCTAATAAAACACATTTTCATCTATTGAAACAAGACTAACAAACATTTTAAGAGAGAAATTTGTTCAGGAACACAATATATGCAGTAACATATTCAATCTGCAGTAAACGGTTATTGATCAAGTAATAACTCGTGCTCTTCAAAATTTACTAAATTTTCAAAGCTAGCACACTGGTTATATCCTAAAAATGAACTGCAGCAGATTGGCTGGATTGACAGTATTAGGTACAATTCAGGCTGAGAGGTTCAGAACATCAGTACTTTGGTAAGTAGCCATTAAGAGCTTGCAAGAAATTAAAGGCATACTGTCGTCAAATAAAAAGTGTTACTTTTGCCACAAAATAATGTGTTAAATAGTGTAAAGCTTTGAAGTTCTGGGGAAACATGTTTTAATGAACTGTTCTAGAACACAACGTATTGTCACTTTTTACACTTACTTAAACAATCTGGGTTTCAAGGTATTTACGTGACTATTTCTGTTTCTGCAGATAAAAACATTAAATCAAAGTATATTCTTGTCCCACAATACATTTCCCATTTAAATGAATGGGAGTGGCAGTTTGGGCATTTCTCTGCCAGCAAAGTTACAAAAGTAGAGAATGCATCCTGTATGCCCATAAGCTATGTTTTAAATTAAAAATATAGATATACAAGCACAGCATAACAATTTATGCAGGGGAAAACACTGCACATTTATTTGGTTTTGGAGACACACCACTTGGTCACCGCTGTCAAAGGGTGTGTGACATAATAAATGTGCAGGAGTTTTCCCTATAGATAGATAGTGGGTTTGCCTGGGTGTAGGTAACCCAGCCCATAAAATCAGTAAAGTTAAAGAGGATCTGTGACAATCATTTATAATACAAGTATACAGGTATATATATCAATATGGATTCATGCAGATTAATTAGGATGAAATACAAGGTACTGTTTTATTATTATTATTATTACTACTACTACAGAGTTTCCGCATAATGGATCCCATCCTGCGCTTAAGGGCAAATGCCCATACCTGGTGCACTCTTACCTTCCAGTTTGTGCCTGTATGTTACCCAACCACTTAGATTGTAAGCTCTATGGGGCAGGGACCTCTTTCCTACTGTGTCTCATACCACATGGCACTTATATATATATATATATATATATATATATTTATTGTATTTATTTATTATATCACTTGTCCTCCCTGTGTGTAAGTTTGTATTCTGTAAGACTGTACAGCGCTGCGTACCCTTGTGGCGCTTTATAAATAAAGTTATACATACATACATACATACAATGTTTTGATCACTACATTGCTAGTCTGAATCCTTAATCCCTTATTATTTACAGGAGAATAGTATAAAACTGGCCATACAAGAACTGCTCACTTGGCGAATTTGCTAAATGGGTGGATCTCTCCCCAATATGCCCACCTTGAGGTGGATGATATTGGACTGATGCAATCATTTGGTCCTAGGGCCAAAAGATTGTATCATAACAGGAATACAGGCAGTTCAAGGAAGAACTGCATCAAGGAGCCAATACTGTCATAGCTCAGATAAGATTTTTAAACTGTCCAATTGATGTATGGCCGCTTTTCACCCAGATATTAGTTGGGTAGGCCTGTCAGGGTGCCCCACAGACCGAAGGAGCCGAACCAGTAGTTTTTTTCTGCCTGTGTATGGCCATTTTTAGAATGCTTAAAAGAAACAGTCCCATTCTGCCTAATCAACACATCCATCAGTTTTGAAAAAAATGTGTCAACTCTTTGAAAAACTTGTGTTAATAAACTGGCAAATATCAAACAGCTAGGAATTAACTTGTATTCCGCAATTCGATAATTGCTAAATCTGCCCCTAAATTATGTAAAAGAAACAGTCCTTACTGTTTATTTCCCTTGCTAAAGCCCTTGCTGCTTATATGTATGGTTTGGTCAATTACAAATTCCAGCACATGCTTTGTAAGTAAGAAACATAACTTCATTGTTAGATACGAAAACAAAGCATTTGTTGCTTGCTCTCTCAATTTCACAGACCAGGAGTTTGACTTTAGTCCAAATACAACTCATAAACTTTCAGCCATTTTTTCCCAATAAATCTATTTGGCAGAATGTGATTTTGCTGCCTGGCTTATTTGAAGCTTGTGTTTAAAATTTATATGGTCTATAATTCTGCATGTAAGTCAGATATTCACTGTGCTAGTTTGGAACTGTCAAGTGTTTAATGACAGATTAGATGGAGTTCTAATTTGAGCAGGTTGAATAGGAACTGCTATAAAACTTTCCACCTTCTTACGGTTAATAAAATTTTATAACTGCAGAGTGTAGCAATTTACATGTAGTAAACATGGAATCATTTTATGGGTGGAATATATATATATGCAAAATAATCATGTTGCTGCTTGTTACTTTATAAATTTAAAAGGAAAAAAAGGATGTGTGTGTAACAGAGAGGGATGTCATAAGGCAACCATGTATTTGGAACACATATCTAAAAACCTATCATTCACAATTTTAGTTTTGGTAAATAAAAAATGCAAAATGTCTTATATCTTATAAACATGGTTCTTAAAAACAAACAAAAAAGAACAAGGAAGGGAATCTGGAAAGAAAGATTAATATGTGTTGTGAATTTGTCTCCATTGCCATAACTTTTACTGAACAGTATATAGAGCATCAGGAAACATTTTGCTATTGAGATGAATTAGATGTTTACTAAAGTCAGCAGCAATAGACCAACATAATGCTATAGACTAGTTTTCAAATAACATACAATTCTAATGTATAGAAACTACCACATATACCACTTACAAAACAGACCATTTGGTCATGTCAAACACAATCATCATGGTGCTCCCAAGATGAACAAAATTAAAATGCATTCCTACCTAAAGCAACCAGCATTTACCATAGGTAGCACATTTCCAAATGAAATTAAAAGGTAGTGGCTATGGTTTGGAAGGGCATTTTGACCACCAATAGCTTTCTTCTGGTCTCCATAATAGAACTTTAGTGGTCAAAATTCTATGTGCCATGATCGTTGTGTTATTTATGAACCAATGTAGCTGCAGTGTTTGGGAGTGATGGATTTATCCACGCAGTATACATGCTATAAACAAATTATTTTGAGGGAGCTAGATCTCATTTAATGTTGCAAAAAAATAATTCACGCTATTGGCTTCACTGTACCAAGAGCAAATACATATGGCACTTATGAGGCTCTGCTTTAACCAGTCCATATTGCAACATTTATTACCCTATTTTGTGTCCTCCCACTTAAATTGTAAGCTCTACGGTGCAGTGACTTCTTTGCTTTTGTACCTCTTGTTACTCAGTACTTATGGTAGCCACTCACAGGCCAATAGCAGCTGCTGACCAGATCCCTCCTGACCAATTAGGCTGCTTATTACTGTTTGGTAGGACCTCGTGACAGCATGGGTAGGTTAGAAATTTGCTGCCAGTCTACAATTTGCTAAAGACAACATGGAGAGTTTTGGAAGAATGTTCTATTAACAGATAAGACTAAAATAAAACTTTTTAGCTTTATTAAAAACATTATATTTGCCAAAAGGCATTCAAGCATATAAACCATATGCTATCTGTGTAACATGCTGGTGGTAATATTATGGATAGGGCCCACTGACCAGGATGGAACTATGAATTTTAAACAGTACCAGTTGAAGCTGTTCTGTAAGGAGGAATGGGCTATAATTACTCAAAGTAGATGTGCAGGACACTTCCAGTGATGAACAGTCACTGGAAGTGTTTAGTTATTGCATAGCTGAGGTACAGCAGTTACTCAAATTTTCACTTTTTTTTTCACACACAAATATGTAACTTTGGATAATTTCCCTCATTCTGGATTCTCTCACTTACATGAAAATGATAGTTCATATTCATGCAGGGAAATTGAAAAGGTTTTTAAGCACAACTGTAGACAGATTGGATATGCGTACAGTAATGTATGTCCTATTTAATTGTTCATTATCTGTTTGATTACTTTATGCTGTTTGCAACAGAAAAACATGACAGAAAAAATACACCACCAACATAAAACAACAGTTTAAAATATCCATCTTGGTTTCTGAATTTTTTTTTTGAATACCTGTTGTTGACTGTACAAAAAAAAAGCGTCACTGTGTGCAAACATAGCAGCTCACAAAGCAGCAAATACAAAATGGTTTAAAATTAAAGCACCATTATGGACAGAATTCAGCTTCTGCTTTTTGTGAATTTCAGTCCTATTTGGTGTTTTCTGTTTTCTCTTTCTATTTAGCTAAAATGACATATTTTCTTTTAATGTAGGCTTTCAAATCATTTTACTTTTGGTTAAAAGCCTTGTGATGTGGTTATACTCAAGGTTACTTCATATGACAGCAAATCATTGTTGCTTCAAATATTCAGATTTTTTTTTTTTTTGCTCCACTATGTAAAGTGTTACATTAACCATAACATCAGAGCTGTATTCTGCTACATTACATTTTCCATTTAGAATACATGACCTTCTGTCGAGTTATAAATGATTAAGACTGCATAGTTTTGACCTTTCCTGTTCTGTGGTGAGCACTTACAAAGCAAACAACTGCTTAATGCTTCTGCACTTCTGACATTAGCCTCATGGTGGCCAAGACTGTACAACTAGAATTGATATTTCCTCCTGAGAGTGATTTTTAATGCTATAAAAACAAGCAATATTTTAATTGCTGTACTTTTTAAAGAAAAACAAATTTAGAGCTGACATGAAACTGGACTTGAATATGATTTTTGAACATGTTTCCTAAGAGTGATACTTGCTAGGCTCATTAGTACCTAATTATAAGTTTCAGCAGTAACAAATCAATGCGAAGGACACATGTGTCCGATTAAGGATAGGCAGAAAAGGCACCTGCCTAGAGAGTAGCCCTTTTAGAAAAGGAGGAGGGGTGCAATTTAAAAAAAATGTTGATTGCTGTTTATGATTGTTTTATTTTCCAGGAACAATTACCTTCCAATAACAACTTTTTTGCCCCTTTTCTTCCTTCCTTCCTATATATGCTGGTCTACTTCTGCCAGTCAATAAGTACTGGAGAGTTATGGGGGGGCGGGTGTAGACTCCTTGCTTGGAGCACCAAAAGGGTTACCACCTGTCTGGTTTTCATAAGGGCTGTCCAGGTGAAAACTTCCTGTCTGGATTTCCAAATTAGGAGGCAGGGGAAGGAAAAGCCTGCCCCCTTAAGTCTTGAATCTCCCCTGCTACCTCAAGCTCACAGGCTTACCTTGATGTTTAATTGTCCTGGGAGGAGCATTTGTGACAGGCAAGGGTCAACTATCGGCATTGGCGGAATCCCTCTCCTTGCTCCTGCTCACTGGGTCAGGGGCTAAGGATGCGCTCTTTCTTTTATCAGGCAGAAGAGGCTGCTGCTTTATTTGTGTGCTGGGCAGTTTCACCTTTCCACCTCTAACATATATCTCTCACTCCTGGGAATCTCTGGCAGACCACAGCATGCACAATAGTAAACAGAGGAATCGCTGATCCGTTCATAAAATATAGCAGACATTTAAAAGGGGCCCTTATAAGTCTGGGAAACATAGGCTGGCCTTGTTAATATGGCTAGAAATTCTAAATAACATAGATTTATGTACCACTGGAATTGGCCCTGTTTAAAACTTTGGAAAATGCACAGAACTGTTGGCATGTCTGAAGTTGATATGCCCTTTATCAGTTTCATTTAGTAATTTTACTAGCATGTCTGGGGTTAATATGCCCTTTATCAATTTAATGTAGTCATACTGGCACCTTTGAAGTTAAAATGTCCTTTATTCTTTTTATTTAGTGATTATACTGGAACATCTGCAGCATGTAAAGTGGGTGTGGTATGTGGGGGCGTGGTCAAAAAGCAGGCGTGGCCAAAAAAATTGCCGCACTACCCATAGTAACATATTTTTGTCCCTCTTTCTCTTAATGAAATGTTGGGATATATGTAATCACCCACATTGTTCACCTGTTTACACCTCAGAAATTGTATGTACTGCCTGGCCTATGCTGCCTGTGCAGAGTATGGCACACACAGGCAGCATAGGGTAAGCAGAGTATGGCACATAGGCAGCATAGGGTAGGCAGAGTATGGCACATAGGCAGCATAGGGCAGGGAGGGTATGGCACACACAGGCAGCATAGGGCAGGGAGGGTATGGAACACACAGGCAGATTAGGGCAGGGCAGTTCCTCTTTAGGGCAATGACACACAGAGCTACTTCTAGCCAGTGCTTATCATGGCTACTAAGTGCCAGAAAATACCCTGCTGTAGACAATACTAAGAATTGCCTCTGCAAAAACACAGGTAGAGACAGTTAACAGTAAAAGATCAGCATTGTCTTTTTTTTTTTTGTCATGACAAATAGCTGCTAATAGTAGCTCTGTGTGTCTTCACCATGAGAAGAGTGTGGCAAACAAATGTGGAAACCCTAAAATTAAGGAACATTTTTTAGGAATAATCTGTTCCAATTAAAAGGGTTTCAAACTTGTTCTACACATTATCCAATCCCCAGTACGTTTGTTTTGTTTTACTGTTGTTTACCACTATAATGAGATTTAACAATCACAACTGTCTTGTTCACAGATCTGCAGTAGTAAATTGGATAAGATTACTTAATTGTTAAAAAATAAATAAATAAAAGAACATCAACCCTGCACGTTATCAGTAAAAATCAATTTAGGCTTGGATCAATACAAAGCAAGATTTCCAGCCATCACAAACTATTTTAGTCTTTATCAGTTGACAACAGAACTGTAGCTCAGCACTTTATGTTCACTGTCTAGAAAAATCTTTAAGATAGAGCAAGGGAAAGTCAACCGTGCTTTAGGGAGAAATCAAATTCTTAATATCAGGTAGCTGATAATGCCAGATTAAAGCCCACTGTTTGACCATGAGGGCTACAAATTCTATAAAGAATTCTGATTACTACCACTTCTCTGGCTTTATAAAAACATCAGTTTAGATCAGCAATGTGTATAGCACCAACTTACACCAGTCTAGGGAAACTGTTCCAGCAATTCTGGGGTAAATTTGGTGTAACATGATAGAATAAGATAAGGGTTCCTAATTTGGATTCAAGACATGAAACATCAGACATTTCCCAAAAAATGAAACCGCTTCCAATTTGCATCAATACTTTTTTATTTATGTTCCTGGAAATATATTACTCTGTACGGGGGAGCTGGCGGCACTCATCACACTGCACTGTAGGATATAAACCAATCAGCAGCTAGGCTGAGCTGAAGTCTTTGCTTGTGTGACTGCAGGGCTGTGATTGGCTATCCCTCTCCTACTGTGCTTCTGGCAGGGACCATTAGGACATGCCCATCCCTCATTTGAAACACAGGCAAGAGCCACAGCAGAGCTATGGGGAGCTCCAATAAAGGGGCCATTTTTCAAGATAATGATTATTATTAGCCAAGAATTAAACTTGGGGTGGGGGGTAGTATATGCTATATGTCTCCTTAAAGGTAATCCTATCATCTACAATTAACCATAAATGCTTCTGAAGCAATAATATAAGTCTACTTTAGGAGCATATGTTGCATACCAATTTTAATAGCACAGCCCTCAATTTTACTCCAATTAATCCCATATGTAGCATTTTCCCAAAGCACTCTTATCTAGTCACTTAGCTCCTTTGCAAAGCACCTTAAATTGTCTCACATAGTCTTGTGTTTTCTTATTTTCTTAACAGTACACAAAAAAGCAATGGGCATATCTGCAGCTTAACACCAGTAACTTCGGGCCCTGAGAAATGCAGTTCAAATCTTAAAATGGGTTGGCGTCTTGAGTGTGCTTTAGTATGCCTACGCAAAGTGTATGAAAACATACAAATATAGTATTTAATAGATCTGGACCAAAATAGTATGGGGCATTTGCAGAACAAATTTATTACAGTAAAGGATAAAAGGAATAAGGAATAAGACAAATTTGGCATAGATTATTGTGAAAACAGCTAACAATAATAATGAATACTAAGGCACTGTCCATAGTCAAACAATAAAACCTATAGTCAAACACAGACTGACCTGCTTCCACAACCATGTAGCAAAAATGCCTTAGCTAAAGCAAACAATAAGGCAACTCTAAAACGTATATATCAATGTAATCATAATGATAAGCTATGTCCTATTTGAACTACTTAACAGCATTAAGCATGCTTTTCTAATCTTACAAAAAAAATTGTTGCTAAAACACAGTTTAGCAGACGTTCAAAATGATGGGAGGCATGTCCTGCACAAGCCCCCTCTTGAGAGCCTTTGGTGCCAAAATTTAAGTAGACACGATTTAGAAATATATTCCAAATATGTACAAAGTGTTAGAGGTAAAAGATAAATAACGATCATATTCTTGGTAGCAGCCAATTATAATTAATAAAGGAAAGCCTAAAAATCTTTCCACTGTGTCTAATAGCCTGCTTTAGCTTATCACGCACTAGGCACTGCACCAGAGGAATGCAGATGATGTCCAGGACATTGATTCCTTGAGGTTTTTTAGCATAGCATGTCACCATAAATGATCTGTGAGCTATAGTATGATTTGTGGATTATATATCCAAAGCACTGGATGCTTTAATAATCAAGAAAGTACAATGATACTTTAAATGTTTATGGGTAACATTCATCATTACCTGAGATTGCATCCACACCATATTATGCAGTGGCACCGATTTATCAACCAATGAGTGCTTCAGACATTGGAATTTATCAGCGGCATAGAATAACAAAACAGGGAGTGATTGCATATCTTGCAGGAGATTGTATCACCCATTTGATAAATATACCTTTTCCTAAAACAGTATTCCCCACTTTTCTACAATATTAAGCACTGAAGTTATCTATGTAAATTACCATAAAATGTTTAATGCAACAGAATGGAACTAAAACTACTTGTTCCACGCATGCAAGGGGTGGCTCTGCAATCTTAATGGTAACCATATGACAATTTTTACCCTGAATTCATTCAGGATTTTGATATTGCTTTAAAAACAGATTTTAAACTTGAGAAACAAAAACAGAATTTAATAAAATTAATTTTATATTGCAGAATAATACAGTGTATACTCATGCCAATAAGGATGTCACAAGCATTTGTTTATTTCAGTAAGATAAAAAAGTTTAGGATGCAGAGGAGACAATGCCATTTCAAATCCACTGCTTTAAAACTACCTAGCATTTATTAAGCTTACAGTGAGACTTTATTTCCAATTAAAATGCTTTTAAAGGACCTTAGGTGAACAGGTTCATTTATTTTTAAAAATAATATTAGCTGCAGGTAGTAATATAGCATGACCAATGTCAGAAAGCCCTTAAACAACATGTTCCAGCAAACAAGGTTGATAGGTCTGACTTACCAAATGATGGAAACTTTCAGGTGGTTTATTTGAGTATGTTTAAGTTCCACGCAACCATTCAATGGTGGTGTTCTAACATTGTATGACTCTTAAAAGGCCGGAGTTTACACAATGCAAGCTTAATATGTTCTTACCAACAAATGGTCACATTTAAGGTGGTTAAGATGTCAAGGACCAAAGGATTTCCTAGAAAGTGAGCAGGTTTATGTTTGGTTCGGAGATGTGTCAGAGGTGGTGGTTTAAACCAGTCTCTTCAACCAAAGCCTGCCTGTAGCTCGGTCAGAACACTAGGGATTCTTTCTGTGTATGGCCAGCTTTTCATTTCATTTCATTGCTTGTTTTTACTCCTCAGGTTTGTATTCATGCTTGCCTGAAAGAATAACTCTAAAGAGTTTTGTATTTTACTATTAATAAATACACTGTTTAGGCATTGGACTCATAGGTACCTTTTACATCAATATAGACACCTATTATTCTGAAGTTATGTTTTTACTTGCACACTTTAGTGTATTTTTCTCTAGCAGAAGGCATTTCTCATTTGAACAGCTAGGATTCCAGCAGGGGTCTCTCTTAGCTCATGATTTAGAAAGGTCTTTCACAGTTACAGTTTGTAATGATAACAGTAAAATCTGAAATGGACCATTAGCATTTTCATCTGTAGGGAACAGCTGCTGTGTTTTCATATGCTGTTGCTTCAGAACATGTTTGGGAACAGTACCCCCTTACTAAAGAATAATAATTACAGCTAAATATGATTTTTGTGAATGCCAGTTAGTATCAATTTATTTTATATATACAAAAAAAAATTGTCTGAATTAGACAGACAGAATTTTACTGTGCACCCCGCTATATATGTATTTTTGGCATTAGACTGCAGACACTCCAAGGATTGAGACATATATATATATATCATCCACACTATAATCCAATATAATTATAGGGGGCTAGATTAAAATGTGTAACACATTTTTTACTATTTTGGTTTTTAGATCATCAAATGTTGGTTAATATGCAGACTACCTTTGCAAAAACCTACAAGACATAACTTATAAAGCTGAATATGAGAATCCATTCTTCTTCCCAGATTAATTGTAGGCTAGGGTCCAAAATCTAACATCACACTACTTTTAGAAAAAGCATTTCCAAAAAAATATATTTAATATGATGCCACAAGACACACATTTACAAAAAAAGCACTAAATGATCGTTAGCTCCTGACAAAATAAACTGCCCTGCTATTATTTTTATATTCAACATACAAACTTCCAACAAGAAAATTCAAAAAGCAGGCTGATTTAAACCACGCCTCAGTCACCATGTTCAGACACACCTCCAATCTAAACAAAACCCGTCCCCCTTCCCATGAACCCAATGATTCGGGACTCTCTTGGCAGTACTGGTTCCTTAAGTTTGCCATACAGGGTCAAATTTTCTTGTTCTCAGATCGTATAGTTAAACAATCACTTGATGATTGTTTTAACCAAACATGCAAACATGTTTGCAATGCTTCAATGTTTTTTTTTTCTAATGCTCAAGTTTAAAAAAAATATTACTTATTTATTGATATTGGTATGCTAATTATATGCCATTACAGCAAGTGAATGAATAAATTCTGCTGCTTGTTAATAATGTGACCAGTTGTAATTACTTGCTGGTACTGCAGCAAATGTAAATAAAAAAAAATAAAAAAAAGTGTTGTTTTTTGGTTTTATTTGTATATAATTTTTCATACTATTATTATGTGGTTGAAATGTAGGGTTGACAAAGCACATTCAGGTCTTTCTGACTAAATTCATTGTCCACACTATGCTGGACAATAAGCAAATGACAAAGGTCTGTCATTTCCACCGTTCGAAGATATTATTGTTTAACGACCAACATTTTTAAACCTATCAAATTTATTTTCAGAATGATAATGACTGATCAATAAATCAATCATCATTCATATCAGATTGTTTATCAGATCAGCCAGAGATCAGTCATTTGAGAGTACAAAATCTGACAGTGTATGGGGACCTTACGTAGCATCCACAACAATCCACCCCACAAAAACCTACTTTTGTTGATTTCATGGCACAAGATTTTAAAGTTGGGATAGTGGAATTTCCAGTGTGCCAATGCACGCAACAACATTAATGGTTTGTTCAGCTGCATGTGTGTATTGTATTACCCTAGGATGATATTAAAAGCAAACAAATGGCATCTTCATTATTGAACCACCATGGTTCTGCATAACATAATACCTGTACATAAAATGTGATGTGTGTGGCAATTTTCCCAGTGGTAATAAAACAAATAAAATATAGCAAATAACTTGACTGACTAAGCCATAATCAGGGGAAAGTAAAACAACACAACTTTGCACTCAGGAGAGGCAAATCAATATTTAACATTAAATGAACAATAACATATATAGCAGGTTTAGTAATCCATCTTGTAAAGTAAAACAGCTGAAAAAGCACTGATTTTCTGCTTCAAGGCAGAAAATGCATTTCAGGAAAGTGGGGGCAAAAAGCATAATACATATTTTATACTTATTTACATTAAGTTATATTTTAAGGGGCTTAATTGTTTTCCAAAACGAGCGCACACATATATTTTTAATACAATTTAACCCTTTACTGGGCATGAACAACACACATACATGCATATACACAATAAATGCCAGATACCTTGAATGATTAGCACATTTTGTACAAACATGAACAACAGGTTGCCAGCAGTCATTCAATAATACATAGTAACCAGGCAAATTTGCTTTCATCATTCTGACTGCCCTAGATCATTAAAAGGCAATTGACTGTTTGCCATAGGTCAATGAACAGGGGAAAACTTCTACACATGTTAAAAGATAACAATTTATATATTAGACACTGTTATATAAATAGCAGTATATTTCAGCTTTCGCCTCAAGATTATCATATGAACCTACATTAAGATATTAGCATATATAGAAACATACTTTAAACAGGACTAAACATAATGACATTGCCGCTCAATAGCAGCACTTAGTGCCCAGTTGCAAGATATGAACTTATTATTCAACTTATTATTCAACACCAGCACTATAAATCTGACACATGCTACATCAAAATCTCTTAATTCCATACAGTTTTTTGTTTTTTTCTCATAAATATGAAAACAAAAGCTCTTAGAGAAAAAAAGACAGAAAAACACATTTCTAAATATTCACACACATTGGGAGAGATTTATCAAAACACGAGTTCGAATCCCGAATGGGGAAAAATGGGAAAAATTCGGATTGCAAACGAAAATTTCTGAAGATCGCAAATATCACGAAAATGCTTACGAAAAAATTATATTAGTCACGATAATATCGTATTGGCGATCCGAAAGTCACGGAATTTTCGTACCGAACCATTGTAAACAGCGGCAGAGCCTTCCAGAATTTTTCGCGCCTTCCCCTCATTGTCTTATGGAGCAAGTCATGGCAGTGTAAAACATTGCATTCAAGGGAATAATAAACAAATATTGCTTGGAAACACAGATATTTTTGCAAGTAACTCTAAAACCATAAACATATTGCTATTATTGTATATTGGAACTTTGCTTTGTATTATATTTTCTTTCATTATTCAAAAACAGGTCACCTTTATCAAGCCATAAGCCTACTTATGCAAGCGGGCTATTTGCACATTTATATTTAAAAAATTTAGATGATCAAATATGTCATAAGGTAACAGCTTTCCAGTGCTTGAGTAAGAAATATATTTTATCATTATGCAAAGAAAAGTTGCAAGGCAAACAAACCACACACACTTGTAAAATACTAAAGAGCATCACAGGTTTCCAACTATTTGTCTATTCTGAATTAATAGCAACAGGTTCATGAAGGAAAACCTAATGTCCACCTTCTTGAGGATCTCACAGTTTATTAACCTGTTTCTTTGTATGAATACTAGAATGATGTCAGACAAGCTCTGTGAGCTCCTTAATCACGTATATCAAAATGAACACTCCAAAACAGAGAGAATGCTAATTGGCTCCTGATAGAATAGACCATAATATGTATATGGGAAAGGGACTTTACACTATAAGCTTCACTATGGCAGGGTCTGTCATGAATGATGTATAAGCTCTGTGAAGCGTTGAGAAATGTATTCTAGATAAAGGATAATAATAATAATTACCAAGCCTTTATGGAAGGGCATAAAATGTAAAGTAGAGAAGATTAAATTTCTAATTCCTTAATGTCTTACAGATTTCATTTCTTATTTCTAATCGTGTTCCAATATGCTTAAAGAAACAAAAGCAATAATAGTAATTTCAGAAAGTATTTATTATTATGGAAAAAATTCTAAAAAAAAAAAAAAATATATATATATATATATATATATATAGGGCATAGACAGGACTGTATTTTTTATACAGGCAGAAGAGGGCTCATGCCTATTTAAAAAGAAAAACAAAAAAAAACATCTCCAATGCAATTGTCCCATGCCCAATAATATGCAGCCACATCAACTGGATCAGAAGGGGCAATAGTGCCTAGGGCAGAGCATCAGTATAAAGTAACATTTTGTCTGAATCTTATTTATGATGTTAACATTGCCATGCTAACATTAATTGCAGTAAAATATTTTTAGAACAAAGAACATGTGCTGTTCAACTGTTCTACATGGATGTTCATATATATCTAGATTATCTTAAGCTATTTTTAAAATGTTTCTAAGGTGAGAATAAGCAAGGGAATCATCAGAGAGCAATGCGTGCATAGCTAATATGACACTGATAAGCAATAATCAATTTGTCTGCATATTTTTGCCTTAATTAAATTCCCCAATGTAGACTTTCTATAGATCTAATACATCACATATAGCATTTGACATAGTTTGCATAAACACATTTATTAAGGAAAGTGACAACTTTTTTTTTTTTTTTACTAAAGTGTAAAAATAAACTATTGCAAAGGTGTTCTGAAACTGAGGGGGAAAGAGTCTTTCCATCATATGCACATGTTCTGCCTTACACTAAAATAGAGGATGCAGCCTGATATCTATTAGTCAGGAAGTTGGGAATCAGATTTAATTGGTTGCACTAAAAACATTCTATCTGGATTCATTTAAGAACTGAAGCATGAAATGGCTAAAAGCAATTTTACTGAATGCTTTTATTTTTCTAATTCATAGAAATGGGTTATCTTTAATTTTTTTTTTCCAGTTAGTATTTTTATTTTTAAAGCAAAATGTATTTAATATAGCCGTTCAGTAGTTAGAGAACAAAGTTCCATTGGCTCACTAATGTCTACAACTGGGTTCAGTTATTCTATCAAGCAGTATGGGTGCCTATATACCTTGTCAGATGCCCTTTGCAGGACAGTGAATGTATGGCAGCAAAGGCACAATTTAAAACTAAAACTACAGGCTAAACACCATAGGCAAAGCAAAAGATTAGTTATTAAATTGCAAGTATTACCATTGTAGGAAAACTGTGCAGTACTGCAAGAGGGTAGATTAATATGAGCTAACAGTGTAGCACTATTGTGCAGGTGGATAGCCCTGAGCTCAGACACACTTAAGGAAAATCTAAGCAAAACAGGCAAAGGATGAGGAGACTTACTGCATCGTGAATGCAGGTAGGTACATCTTGTTCTATTTTTAAATCTGAGGCACCTATAAACGTTCAGAAACCTTTACCTAGCAATGGACCTGCATCTGAGGCACCTATCAACATTCAGAAACCTTTATTTAACAATGGTCCTGCATCTGCACAGAAACAGATTCTGGGTTTTTTCTTTATAAACACTTCCATATTTGCACCTGGGCAATAACTTATAGCAACCAATCAAAGGTTAAGTTTTTCCAGCCAGCTGCAGGTTGAACACTGAAAGCAATTATCTGATTGGTCACTATGAGTTACTGCCCAGGTGAAAATTTGCCCAGCGCTCATAAATGACCCCTACTAATCTGTCCCCAATAAGAATAAAAAGTAAATACAGTCATTAAAACACATATCCCAAAAAACTGCACAGTTTACAATTATATGTTAGCAATATATGATCCTGAATCCTTGGGATTCAATGTTTCTTCCTAAGGGATCTTTCTGTAATTTGGAGCAGCATGCCTTATGGTTAAAATAAAATAATTCAAACATTTCACAAGTTGGTAATTCACAAATACATTTTTGGGAAATGTTATTCTAAGCAACTTTTTAACATATTAATTACAAAAGTTCAATGATTTTAAAGTTGTTTGTTAAAGTAATTGTTCCTGAAAGCAATATCTGTATTTTGCTTGCTATAAACTATACATACACAGACTACAAGTACCATTAAAAATGTAGCAGTAGTCAGCTTTTCATCCAGCCAAGACTTTATTTCCTACCAAGCCTTGAACTCTTGCAATTTGCCTTCCTAACTGGACTGTCATAAACTAAACATGCAAGGCTTTGTGGGAACTGGAGTTGTGGCCAGAAAGGGGCCTATTACTGCAACATAATTTCAATGGTAAAAGAAGTTAGAAACAGCAGTGCAGAGAATACTAAAGGACGGCAGGCACTTTTTTTTTTAAATAGCACTTACTTTTACAAATAACTTTACAATTTTACACACTCTGTGTTCTTCAGTTCTGCGGTGCATCCTGGTAAAGTTCCATACTTAACAAATTACAGTGCATTAGGGAGTAGCACTTTGTAAACAAATGATAATAAATAACAGGAACCTAGAATAGAGGATCATAAACAATGCAGTGCTCTACAGAGCTCGACTTTTTACAAATGCTAAAACATTAACGGGCCTGTACACTTCATTTGTTTATGCCATTACATTATGTTGGTTTCAATAAGAAACGTTACTTGTACAAATATCAGTTCAATCATGGAGAGGCATATTAATTTCAGCATGCATTATGCTATGTCTAGACACTGGAGCTACATGAAATTGAAAAATACAAAATACCCTATTTTCCTAATTAAATGAAAGAGAATTTCTTTGGTATTAATCGGTCCTTACTAATACTGTGCAAATGACTTATAAAATAGGAAAATATTCCTGTATGGTACTCTAGTAAAAGCATCTCAAATATTATCCAAATAATTAGTGTGCTGCCAATTTATGCACTACAAGGTGTACCCAAAAATGTTCCACAGTAATGTAAAATACATCAGGAGATGATTAGGGATAAAAAGTTGAAAGAAATGTACCAATGCTTACAAAATTACATTAGTTTTATTTGTGACAATATTTATGTCTGAGTTAGAGGGAAAATACAACCCTTTGAAGACTCTCCCACTGAACTCCCCAGCTTTCCAGAGTAGGTATTCCAAACATAAATACAGATGAAAATCTCTCCTGACTGTGCTACATAAGGCTGTAATCTTATGATGGGAGTTTATTGTGCACATTTGGATTTCCAGTCTTTCACTGTTATCTATTGGTGGTTGAAAAATGTGCTCAAATGCCTCCAGAAAAGAATAGAGAAGCTGCTGTACGAAGAACAGGCAGAATTTTCACTGGGGAATCTTCTAGTATTAAATGTGTTAAATGTGTTATGTGGATATTTTGGGGAAAAGTTATACTGCAGAAAAAATCTGTTTAGTTGCCAAGGGTTATTATCCAGGGGCAAATTCACCCAGTGTTAGTGAATGAGCCCCAATGCATTTTACTTCTAAAGAGGCCAAATCCTAGAAAACTTTAACATACTGGTGAGACTAACAATGGACTCTTGAGTTATGGTTTGCAAACATCAAAACATTAAAACATTGTATAATTTTAAAATTTAGTGACAATATAATGTTACTCTATCCTACTTTAAACGAATATTCTTTATGACTTGGAGCTAAAGGCAAGCCTTGGAATGTCAAGCTAAAGGGTTTGCACAAGCACACAATTTCTCTCTCACTCACATTGAGCTGAAGACTATTAAACAGGTGAAAGGATCAAAAAGGTCTTCAAAATCAGATGGAATAACAAAATGGTTGGAACATGTATCATTTTTAGCCTAATTCATTGTGGAGCTTTAGTTTTCCTTTAACATATTACTGAGATTGACAACAAACTCTCAAGCTATGGGTCACTTTATTAAAATCTTTAAAAGAACCAAATAATTAGTGCTTTATGTGATGTTACCCTATCCTATTTTCAGTGAATAATTTTTATGGTTAACAGCTAAAGACCAAATGAGTATGAGCAAAGAAAGAATATTGGGTCTGTTTGGTTGCTGTCACAGCCCTTCACTGAACAAAGTATTCCACAAAGTAAATAATAGTTGGGGAGTACAAGTAACAATTCTCTTTCAGTCACTTAGAGCTGAAGTCTATTAAACAGGTAAGAAGATCAGATGAAAAAAAACTAGCTGGAACAAGGTAAAGTGACAACAGAAGAAAACTATCTTCATAAAAGGCTTAAAGGAACAGTAACACCAAAAAATGAAAGTGTATAAAAGTAACTAAAATATAATGTGCTGCTGCTCTGCTCTGGTAAAAGTTGTGTGTTTACTTCAGAAAGTCTACTATAATTTATATAAATAAGCTGCTATGTAGCCATGGGGGCAGCCATTCAAAGGAGAAAAGGCACAGGCACATAGCAGATAACAGATAAAACACTATTGTATTCTACAGAGCTTATCCGTTATCTGCTATGTAACCTGTGCCTTTTCTCCTTTTTTTTCAGCTTGAATGGCTGCCCCCGTGGCTACACAGCAGCTTATCATATAAATTATAGTAGTGTTACTGTAGCAAACACACCAGTTTTATCAGTGCAGGGCAGCAGTGCATTATATTTTTATTACTTTAAAGCTCTTTCATTTTTTGGTGTTCCTGTTCCTTTAAAAGGTATACAAAAGCAGCTAAAATACAGACTTGGAAAACCAGTAGAAATAAAACATGAATATCTGTATCATGCAAATATATTAAAGGACATGTCCACCCAAAAATATTTTTTTTGCCTAATAAAATAAAAGCAGTGTTTGTCTCTTTCTATTTTCTGCCCTGGTGGCTCTGACTTTTGAACAAAGTAACAGAATGACTGACAGACCTGTCTTGCTGGAGAAGACGGACTTTTGCAACATTGCTTAAAAAGTCATAACCAGGGGTTCAGCAAATGCTGCTTTCAATAGCAATTACATTTACAAATAACTTTTAAAGCACTAATACTGTTTAATAAATGCATATCGGAAAGTTACTTAGAATTACATTTTCTTTTATTACATAAATTTTTTGGGGGGTTGATATGTCCTTTAAGACCTCTTACTCGTGTAACTGTGCTCCTGTGAAAATAACTGACCTGAGTCCCTCTTATAGAGACCCACGGGACTGCATGTAAACTGCAAACGCTGATAAAATGGTGCTTGTCCATTTTAAGTGTTCAGTGTTTACACATGGTCCCCTGGGTACAGTCCCATAAAAGAGACTTGGATCAATTACCCCCCTGCAGTGCCTTGAAGTGAAATGCTCAAAAAGTTGCAGACATCTCTGAAAAACCCTAATGCATGTCCCCACTTGCTCTAGGCACTACAATTCTGTGACCTGACCCCTTAACCCACAAAGCCACTGAGTCAACTATAGTTCTCTTAGCAAAAAAAATACAAGAAAATGGCAAAATAATATCTGTGAAATTGCAGCAGAATAGAGAATGTAAAATTTCCTTTAAGAATCAATGTAGGTGACAAAATAACGTGTGTGTGTGAGTGTGTGGGGGGGGGGGGGGCTTGAATTGTTGTTCTCTTCCTTGTCATTATCCGAAACAATAACCATAATATAGAACAAATGAAGTAATTATCAACATCCTCTTGACGTCACGCTCTCCAATTTAACACAGTTAAAAAACAGGAATGAAAATAAACAAACAAGCAATAATTACTACATGATAAATGCTACTGTGTGTGAATATAAACATTTTTATATATATTTGGATAATACCAGCAAATGTACGCATTAAAATGTCCCTGCACACTGTAATATAAATTCAGAGTTCTTATTCTGCATGCATTACATAGCCTTTATGACAGACATCTTCAAGCAGTGAAGCATTTTTTTTTACTGAAGTAAGACACTTGAAAAGATCCTCTTGTCACTGGAACTTAATGACCTGATGACTGCATTTACAGTTCTGGCTATCCATTATCACATGCACAGTTTTACTGCTTTTGATTTGAAAGAAGAATGGTTCTAGGACACACCACATTTTTAACATTATTACCCTTTGAGTAAAGGGGACAGCAGGATTTATTTGCTTAATTTGATCAATTTCTATTTTCCGAAAAAAACGCACAAGTAATTTGAGGACATTTCTTCAGTAGCCAGAAAAAGAGTTTTTTTTTCTGAATAAAGATGTAATTATAAAAACAAAACTGTTAAGTAAATAGAAAGATATTTGAAAATATTACCCCCCCCCCCCCCCCTTGAATAAGGTTGTACATTCCCCTTGTTACTTCTGGCTGCATCTGATTCTTATCACTTAAAAAGGGTCAGTCCCCTTGTGTTTTATGACTGAAATTGCAGCTATCTTTAGAGAAAAGAATTCTTGTTATAGATGACACAGATCCTGTATGACCCCCTTGTTAATAGCACAGGAGTTTTAGAGCCCTTAATTGTTCAGGTATTGAGAAGAAGATGCTGACAAAGCAATATGCTTTTGTGCATGAAAGAGATTTCCTAAGAAACACTGGTCAACTTATCAGTCCATAGATAAAACAGTCAGATGCTGTCCTGTTTGGCTGAATAGATAAAAAAAACATTGTTCATGTGCCCAGCTATCTGAAAAGCCACCCATATTAAATTCTGCTGTTGCCTCAGCCAGTTTCCTCATGCAAAGCCTCACAGACTGGGCTGCTAGACTGGACACAGAGTGGAAATGCTGTATCAACACACTCTTGTAAAACCACAGCCCTCTAATTGCCCATAATATGTTGAACCAACTACAAAAAGAATGATTATATACAAACTACCAAGTACAGAATGCCAAGTATACAATGTACTGTGCGGTACTTTTTTGAGTATGGAATAGCCAAAAACAAAGCCACTGAAGTGGCAGTGCAGTTATTAGGTAGGGATATGGAGAAGCATGAAGTTCCTATACAACTGTGCTAAAATGTTCAAGCTTGCTTGCGAATATTTAATCTCATGCTTCTAACTCTTAATTCTAAAAGTACAAAATCATATGCACAAATTAACATTTAGTATTTGTTTCCTACAATAGAAAATTTTATTTAAGAACAGATGTTTGGACTTTATCCAAGCTAATGCACACTGCAAAAGCTTAAGCACAAAGCAGCATGACAACACTTGCTAATAAATCTTTCCATTTTATCCTATATTTCAGTATGATAAAGACAAAGGCAACGCATTTAGAGCTGTACTAGAGATGACATTGATTTTGACCACTTTCAATATTTCTGTCTTAACTTAATAGTCAGTAAAATTCTGCATTATAAATATCATTATACTGCACCTAAATGTGTGGGGAGAAATGACAATATTTATGTTCAAAAGTCAAAGGAGCATGTCATAATTTTGTCTGTGCATCTTATTTTGCACTCTGTACTACCATGCTAAAGTAACTACCTAGTCCAACTGTGTGATTTGCCACAAGCAGCACTCTTCACTTTACATCTAGTTGTAGTGCTGCCATCTGGGTATAAATGATAAAATATGAGGCGACCTGACCTCAGTTACGGAGTACAATTACTTTATTTACATAGAAGAGGTTAAAGACACGTCTGCTAAATTCAACCTCCTGCTCAGACAATTCCTACAGAGCTTTTAATTGATCAGCAGGATGGCGGACAAAAAAATAAATTAATATTATAAAAGAATCTGTAACCAATTTTTGGCATAACGATGACCTTTTATTCCAAATTGGAATGCAATGAATGCAGAATTTGGTTCAGAATTCATTCATGATTCTGCAGGATCCACGTGGCTGGCCGAACCAAATCCGAATCCTTAAAATCTTTCACAAAGGATTCAGGGTTCGGCTGAATCCCAAAATAGTGGAGTCAGTGCACTTACACTCATTAACAAAGTGTTGGCAATTATTATAATTTTTATTTTAAATGTATTAAAATTTTTTCAACCCTCTCTTCTCGAATGTACAAAAAAATTAACATTGACTAACAAAGTTTAGAGGGAGGTAAATGTGGCAGTGATGGGCTGTAACACTAAATGCAGTCGACATGTAATGATACAAAAAATAAGCTATTCATTTGCTAGGAATAGAAGCAGAAATGCATGCATCCTGGTTTTCTTCATTAATTGCACTGCTACCTGAAAGAGACAGACTAGTCGCCAACTAAAATGGTACCATTAAAATATGATTTTTTCCCCCTCTCTTCCATGAAATCACACAGCATACCACTACAGGACTATGCATATTTGAATGTACTGATTATGTTTGCTTTCTAAGTTAAAACATATATTACCCAAGGAATATAACTAAATTAAAGAAAGTGATGCATATAAGCATATCCTGCACTGTATGCAATTATCTGCTTCAGCAAAGTATTCTCAAAGGCCTACAAATACCAAAGCAAAATTCAATTTTCTACATTTAAAAAGTTCTGTTTCAATAAAATCCAACAGGACACAAACAGAAACAAAATATTATCAAAGTTCATTTATGAAAATAAAAAGTCTTACCACATATGTAATAAAAAGTATTGATTTTGCTCAGGCACAATTATGCACAGCAACTAATGATATTACGATATATGTCTGGATGCTGGTAAATCTCAGCAGCATGTAGAGTATCAAAAACAAACTGCACTCACAGGACTCATCAAAAAAAAAAAAAAATAACCTTTTATTATTTTCTACATTTCAGGACACAAAATACCCTCCAATATTGCAGTGAAATGTAAACAAAAGACGCCAAATATCATAGTAATACGCAAAGCAGGAAACCATCATAAATACAATGTATTATATGAAAGACAGAACCATTTTGTTACATTATTTTCCGGCACATGCCACTTCTACAGAGAGAAACCTCTATCTGGGCATGAACGTACGAGGTACATGCTTGGCAGATAGAGGCTTTGTCTTCCAGCACATAAGGCATTAAAATATACTATATCTATTATCATACACCACTTATAACGTATATATCATTTTAAAAGCCAAGTAACTTCTTACCTAAATACATGTCAAAATAAATATAATCAACACATCAAAATCAGATTTTTAGGGTTTCATACTAAAACATAATTATAAAAAGAGATCCTCTGCACTTACCCACCATCAATGTAGTAAGGACCTAATGACATTTTGTGTATTTACCTACCATGTTGCAGCTACCATAATTCCCAGCGGAGGGCAGCAAAAGGGCAACCCTTTGGAAGTTTTAAATTTGAAAATAAGTTGCAGTACAACAGTCATTGGGCCTGATTCACTAAAGTCCGAAATAAGGAGTGCTATTTATAGCATGCGTTAAAAATCTTATCACTTCTTATTTTTCGCTCGATTCACTAAAAGGACACTTGTCATAATTAAGAAGCGATGTTCTTGGCGTTATTTATCTTGCGACGACATATTTTCAAGCAACGTGCTGCGTAATATGTTGTGCGCTGCGTAATATATTGCTTGAAAATATGTCGTCGCAAGATAAATAACGCCAAGAACATCGCTTCTTAATTATGACAAGTGTCCTTTTAGTGAATCAAGCACTCCTTATTTCGGACTTTAGTGAATCGGGCCCATTGTGTAAAATGTACAGTGAAGTAACAGCATTCTTTTCTAATCAAATTAAAGTGAGTGTAGGACTGGCCAGACCAGGGATGACTCTGACGTAGTTGGACAGATTGAATATATTGGAATATATTGACGCAAAATTCCTGTTTTGCTTTTGCATTTTTCGTAATTTCCTATATATATTTATAATGGGTGAGTGCAAAGGACCTCTTGTCTGTTTAAATTTCATTGTCACACCCTCACTGCACCCTTGCTTAATTAATAGTTTAGTCATGAGCAAGACTTTCCTTTTTTTGCTATGTATTCATTATCAACAGATTTGCAGGCAATAAAAATACATTAAATGGTTCCCGCACAATTTTTCAAAGCCCTTTGACCCTTACCTGCTTTTCTGCTTGCCCATATTCAGGTCCTTGATTCGGTAAGAAATAGCAAATATGCCCATTGTTTTTAGCAAGTTCTCTCAAGGCCATTGCAGTTCTCACAGTTGAATTTCTAGCATGAACAAAAACCATAACCTGCACATGGAAATAAAAGAAAGGAACAGAGTTAAAGAAAATATTTTTTTTTGTACAATATGGTACCTGTACACAGTTGCATAAGACTTTTACAATTATTATTAAGGACTAAGCAAGGTGTTTCCAAGTGACAGACATCAAAACATCAAAAGATCTTTCTGACATATTTTAAAACTGTGTCTTAAAAGCAGCACATATTCTTAATGCTCATTCATTATTTAGTAAAAACTCTGATTATTTAGAATTCGTTACACCAAGGCAACACTTTTGGTTGGTTTGTGTTTATCACACCTGAAGCGCAAACTTTCAGCTGATGAAAGCACAATGTTACAAATATCACATCAAGCTAACTTTTAAACTAATATTTAAAAAGTAAGCAAAAAGACCCCCATCAAAAAAGGTTTCATCTTATATAGTTATACAGCTGCATGCAATGGTTCTAAATCTCTTAAAGCAACATTTTTACAGTAAGGAAGAGAATATTTTTGTCCTTGGCCCCAGGCCATAACATTCCATAGTAAATGGACATATTACATATTATTGAAAATTTAAGGACATTATTATTAAAATGTTAATATTTATGTAACTCATATAAAGTCAGTGGACCAGCAACCTTTATTGATTTCCCTGTATTCCACCAAAGCCAAGATCTGTTTCAAGAGTGTTGGGGGGGTTGTGTATCTATCAGAACTTCTGGTACAAAATATTCTGGTTTCTGCTTCCAAATATTCTGGTTTCAAACACAAAAAAAGATAATGTGTAACTGGTTTCTAATTATACAGACCCTAGTGTGTGTAAAGATGATAGAAACTTTAGTATGTTAATTGCAATTGCATAAAAACGCAAAACTTTGCATTCTCTTGCGTTTTTATGTGGATATCGGCTACATATGCCTGCACAGGTAGGGGCATATGGCGCATATTTTCGGCAAACGTTTTTCATCTTGCCGAAAATATACGCCATACACCTGGTGTGGCATCAGCCTTAGCTCTCATCCATATACAGCTAACAAAAATAATAGAAAATACTGCATTAAATCTACTGCTACAGATGTTCATATAAACTAATGAAATACTGATGGAGAAAATCAATATAGCTTAGAGAGTTGAGTGTGTTTTTAAATAATGGATTCATTTGCACAGTGGTTCATTTTAATGAGATGTAAAAGAGAAAAACTATTTGCAAATTGCTTCAAGTTCCTTTAAGACTGGAATTGGAATTCTACTCTTTTCTCAGTGAGTAAAATGAAGCATCTTTATGCTTTTAGGTCTACTACAATTCCATTAACACAGAAGAGAAACATAATATATTAAGGAAAAGTTGTGTGTTTTTTTTTTAATGAAAGCTATTTTATTTTTCATTTAAAATGGTTTATAGCAGTCATGGTGGGGATATTAATGGTACTGTATATGTATTTAGTAATGTCTACTGCATTTCCAAATATTGTCTTGGAGCTGGGGAACACCCCAGGTCCCGAGCATTCCGGATAACGGTCCCATACCTATATACAGAGACATAGAAAATCATTTTTAAATATTAGAATTATTTGCTTATAATGGGAGATGGCTTTCTTGTAAATCAGAACTTTCTGGATAACAGGTTTTCAGATAACAGATCCCATACCTGTATATATAAATTGAAAAAGTGCTTTGAAAAGCTGAGAACTGAGAATAAGAGAACTTGCACATTAACTTTTTTTCTTGTTTCTTGTTTATACATCCTTTAAATACAGTCACATGATTAATATACAGAAATGTACATATGCATTTCACCCACAAGCAGCGGCAAGCAAACCATTGGCATAATATTATTAATGTTTAATGGGCAAAAAAAAAAAATTAAGGGCTTTAGTTATGAAACTGCAAAACTTCTTTAAATGAAACACAAATTTAGGAAAAGGACATTTTCTTGTTTTACCCTATTACACCTAAGTAGGCAAAGCCATATCACTTTACCATGAACCATAAAGAACATCACTTTAACAAATATATGCACTAGAGCATAGCTTCCTCAGTCCTAAAGAGGTATCCAATAAAGCATATCACTCTTACAAATCGAACTGTGTGCACCAATGTTGCCTTAACAAACTGATGTTAATTTCCCTGTATAACCCCTTGTATTGAATCTAACGGAGCAAACCATGGAACGGTGTTCCTTTCAGGTCCATTACCTAAAAACAGAATTAAAATGAAATGTGTCCTTTGAAGGAAAAACTGTTTAGCACACTGTGCACAGCCATGGCGAAATGTACACAAAGGAAAACTATTTCTGTTCCCACTGCTGTTGCAGATAAAATATTATATTTGTAATATACTTTTAAAATGTTTGCTTTCCTATTCTGCATTCCCCATGCCTCCTAATCGCTGTGTACTCATAGCTTACTATCCTCTTGTTTTGCTTTTTTATCAGTTGCCATATGGAATGGTTTCAGATGGTGCCCTTTTTCTTATGTTTATCTTATTAAGTTATCTCTCTCATTATATATGTCAGTACTGTAATGGTATTCTAAAAGAATGAACTAGCTAAAATTGCTACATAAAACCTTCTCCAGGGCATGCTGGGCTGAGGTGCCCCCAGCCATTTACAACCTCACATTAAAGGAGAAGGAAAGGCTAATAAAGTTAATCTCAAGTTGCAGGCATACCTTCAGTTCTCTCAATTGTGCCCTTAAGTCTCCCCATATTTCACCTGCTCAGATGATCAGAAGTCAAACAGGAATTAAAAATGCTGAGCTGTGTAAAGAAAGTTCCCATAATGCCTCGCTCCTGCAATGAGACCCAGACCGGTGTACATGCTGTTTGTAAGACTATGAGGAAGCTTCCTGCTGATTGGCTCAGATCCACATTCCTAAAATGGGGGGAGCGAGTTCTTAGCATTCTTGAGGGAGGGGGGAGCAGGAGAGGGGAGAGAGGAGAGAGCTGCGTGTCTCTGGCAGAGGAAAACAGACACAATACATTTTTTGACAGAGAACGTGCAGCGTTTCTGTAAGTGCTTAGTCTATTTACATAGACCTTTCTGATAAAGCTTCCTTAGTTTTTACCTTTCTTTCTCCTTGAACCACACCCTAGACTGCAGGGGAAGGAACAGTCCACATTTTAGACACGGCAGCTCTGTAATGGCAAGGAAGCCTTTCACTGTGCAATGTTATGCAATATGCTAAAATCCCTTTATAAAAAAATATTGAAATATTTTGTTTAATTTTTTGTTTTTAATCTGAAAAATGAAAACTACTCAAAATGATTAACTTTTATAGACATCTTGCAGTTTTTTTTTCCTATATAAAAAACAATTTTATACCTTTTAAGTTTGCCTGTGGGTTTTTTCTTTTTTTTATGTGTTTAGGCGAGGTACAATCAAAGCCCTATAAACTTCTTAGGGCTCTGGCACACGGGGGAGATTAGTCGCCCGCGATAAAACTCCCTGTTCGCGGGCGACTAATCTCCCCGAGTTGCCTACCCCTGCCATCCCACCGGCGAACATGTAAGTCGCCGGCGGGATGGCAGACACGGCGGGGCAATTTCAGGGAATCGCCGAAAAAGACTCGCGAGTCTTTTTCGGCGATTTGCGCGAAATCGCGCCGCCGCGTCTGCCATCCCGCCGGCGACTTACATGTTCGCCGGTGGGATGGCAGGGGTAGGCAACTCGGGGAGATTAGTCGCCCGCGAACAGGGAGTTTTATCGCGGGCGACTAATCTCCCCCGTGTGCCAGAGCCCTTAGGGACCATCCTCTTATAAGTGTGAAGACACACAGAGCTACTAGCAGCATCTACTTTTTCACGGCTACTAAAGCCAAAAAATATCCTGCCATAGACAATACTGTGAATTGCCTCTCCTAAAACACATGTTGAGACTGTTATCAATAAATGATCAGCATTGTCTTTTTTAGTAGCCACTACAAGTACGTTGTAGCTGTTACTAGTAGCTCCATGTGTCTTCACCCTAAGGGCTCTGGCACACGGGGAGATTAGTCGCCCGTGACAAATCTCCCTGTTCGCGGGCGACTAATCTCCCCGAGTTGCCATCAGTTGCATTCCCACCGGCGAAAATGTAAGTCGCCGGTAGGATGCACACACGGCGGCGCGCATTTCGGCAAATCGGCGAAAATGCCTCGCGAGGCAACTTCAGCGATTTGCCAAAATCGTGTGCGCAGCGTGTGCCATCCCACCGGCGACTAACATTTTAGCCGGTGGGATGGCAATTCGGGGAGATTAGTCGCCTGCGAACAGGGAGATTTGTCGCGGGCGACTAATCTCCCTGTGTGCCAGAGCCCTAAAGGGTCAGACACTTATTTTTGTTCAAAAGACAATGGCTCTTTGTCCACTACCAACAGTGTTATCTTTAGCATTATCTTTAGCATTACAGTACCATTCATTTGGACATAAAATACAACAACTTCATCCAGATGAAGGTCAAAATTTTGTTCACAAAATATCAGCCCCTGCCAAAAACAGTCCACCAACAATCTAATCAATCAGATTTTCACATTCTATAGGGTGAGTCTAAAAGCAACAAAGCACAGGTGCTGAACTTTAATATTCCATCCAACCCAAAATCACAGGCCTGTCCATCACCAACTGGTAATTTCACCTTTCCATAGTACTGGAGAAGTACAGCAGCATAATGCTGCAAAGGAAAAAACATACCTAGAGTCCTAAGGGTGTTTAGGGTGCAATGTGATCCACAAACCTGACTGGTTTCCTTGGAAACACTGGGTACTGGTTCGCCTACCTATCTGACTAATGATAATCCTGCATTCTATAGTAATGAAGAATTAGTCAACAGTGAAATGTTTCACAACACAAAGTGCATTTAAAAATATTACAAACTTTACTACCTACATGGTGACCTACTGATTGTTTGGTTGCTAAAAATGGAAACATAAGGGTCAAATTATTCTTTACTTGTGGGGAAAAAAAGTAGAAATGTGCATTGAAGGTGGCAACCATCATTGTATTAATTAATGCAAATAAATACAGAAAAGTAAATCAGAATAAAAGAGAAGTAGCTCTATGGCTGCAAGCTGCGTAATCAGAGCTGTACTTTACATTTTAAAGCCTAGTTTGCTCTTACTCACAATGGTGTATGAAACCAAAGGAGAAAAAAATGTGAAACCATTGATTAGAAAAGAGGAGGAAAAAAAAGACATTTAAAGCAACCTGCGCTGAATGAGTGGTCAATCAAAAATTTAGTTTTGTCTTAGTTTGCAAGGTGTTTGTTGTGTGTAATTCTTTTCTTTCCTAAGTATAAACAGAGTTATAGTTAAAGAAAAAAGACCAGCATCATGATGCCACTATCATTGAATGTCACTGTACATATAGTGTTTTTAAAACTGCTGGGAGCAGTGTAAGTTTGTGCCATACATATTGTTTTGAACCTAGTTGAAAAAGCTTTATGTTGGTTTCATCTGACAAAACCTTTTCCACATAAGAACTGGGTCATGTTCATGTTTAGATAACTTCCAAACATGCTTTCACATGGTTCTTTTTGTGCAACAGCCTTCTGTTGTGACATCTTCCCATATAAGCTGATGTTGTGCATAGTTCTTGGTATAGTTGGCGGCGGGTCGGACTGGGTCGCCGGGACACCTGGAAAAATCCTGGTGGGCCGCTGCTCTAGTGGGTTCCCGGTGGAACCCAGACCCGACTCTTGCAGTGCTCCCCCTGCCCGACCGCTTCCTCCCTGACGCATTAAATGTACACGCTCGGGGGGGGTTAGGGGGGCCCCTGAGGGGGGAAGGCGGGTTAGGGGACACCTGCAGGGCCTCTGGGGTGGGAGTCCCAGTGGACCCTTCACCCCCCCAGTCGGACCCTGTGGTTGGCTCATGCCTGGTGAAGGCATTGTGCTGTGAGGATCTATTCTTCAGTATGGACTTGCCATTTTGGCACTCCAAAATTTGGAAAGACAAAAATAGAAATACTGCTAAACAATCTGTTCTGGTGTGGTACAAACTGAAGATGGGTGAAAGTTCATCTTAAAGGATACCGTAAAACATGTAATTTTTGTATAAAAAAAAACAAGCAAAAAATGTGCAGTATTACATAGCTTTAATGGTTTTCTGCACTTTGCATCCAGTTTTAAAGTTAGCATTTGTGGTTACAGATCATTGCACACTAGAATGGAGTTAGTATTTAGACAAGAGCTGGCAGGAGCAGGGTAAAAAAGGAACCCCGTACTTACTGACTGCCCTATAACAGGTACCAAGGACCAGGCCGCTTTTGGCCTGTCAGCACTGAACTCTGCACTTTGCACCAAAATTTTAATTCAGTGCAAGGTGCCAAGCACATGTATGCCCTGGACACAAGTGAAGTTTTGCACCTCTTCGTTCTCTGTCATTTGCATCCTAAACATTAATAACCGAGGCAGATGTTTAATTGCTATGGATAAACCAGTTAGTTTACAGATGATGAAAAATTATGGAAGTAAGCAGATTCCCATTCACTTCCTGTTACCTAATAACTTTGCACGCATGCCAATGGAAGACATATGCTAAATGTATTTTCTATAATGAGACACAACAGGCACAAACAAATAGGACAGCTAACACCACAAGCAACCATCATTCAATTCTGTCCAAAGTCTAGGAGCTGCAATATTTCCTTAACCTAAACCAGATACCTTCCATGAGATATGCAACATATTTCCTGCTGATCCATTACTCTGGATACTTAAAGTAAGTTATAGCAAGCCATCAGCTTTAATAAAACAAAAAAGGTTACAGGGCAGCAATTGTAGGCTTTTTCACTAGTAAGAGAAGGGTGAGTTGCTTCCATTTATAGACAGTGCCGTAAATTAACTAAAATCCTTTAAAGATTCTACATGGCTATGGGTTGAAAATACACAAGATAAATATATTTTGCAAAGCAATTCATATCTTTTAAGATACACATCAATCATAATGCAGTCATCCATCCCCCATACACTCACATCAATATACTACAATCATGTTTTAATCTCTGATAGTTTCTGTTAAGGTGCATGACTGAGCAGCAGAGAAAAAAAAAACCTGCCTCTTATTGCTCATGCTTGAACAGCCTGCGCTGAGCCACCTAAGGGCATACTCCGTAAACATGTGATGAGCTTTACCTAGAATTACCTTACCAATCAATAATCATGCATTATCCCAATGAACACATTTCACACTTAACATAACGGCTATCCATCATGTGGTGTGTCCATCAGGTTAAAACACATTGCCAGCTCTTGCACAAAGAGACACACGTTAGCTTATTTATTATACATATTTGCGTATAAAAGCCAGTAAGCTCTAATGAAATTTAAGATAATATTATGCTATACATGAAAAATCTAAAATCTAATTTTTAAGCATGGCTCCTATTTAATCTAGTTAAATGTACATGCATCTGTATGCATTGTCTTTTTTTCTTTTTGATATTATATAATATGTATAATTTTCTGAATAAAAGTAACCCAAATTTATTGCTTATATATATAAAAAAAAACAAAACATGATCTGTAGGCTATTTAGGAGCATTTCCATTGAATCCATTCCAAACTGTAAACCTAACTATAGACAGGCGGATCTGCTTGTTTTGTAGCCAATTTTCTAACCAAGCAAGGGACTGGTCTGATCATGTGGCACATGTCCAGAAATCTGATCACAAGGTAGGTCTGTTAAGATATGTCAGGTTAGGGCTGGATCCATGGCAGATGCAATCTTCATTATCTTCATTAGCCTTATGACAAAAAACCATGAATGCAAAGTGTGCTGCGTTGGATTGAACTGTACTGTATGTGCAATATGTACCTGTGCCCTGAGGGAGCACCAACAAGGATATGAAAGAGGATATATATATATTTTTTTAATAACTCTTTATATAAGTTTTCAACAGTGCATCAAAAAACAGAATCAGTACAATACAAATACTGAGCTTTACTTACATTGCTTTCATTTTTTTTTAACAAAGGGAAAAAAGAAAGGGGACACATACAAATGAAAAAAGTAAGTTAGTGGAAACAGTATGCAGGAGACTAACAGTCTTAATTGGTTGAGAGATTATTAAAAGAAAAAAAGTTGGTATATGTATCAATCAGTTTTTTTCGGTAGAGAGGTAAGTTACCCAAGGTGACCAAATATTATTACGGAGCTCCATCTTATCGTCCAGAATGGCTGATAAATAATGCATAGAGTGGCTACATGTAAGTCTATCTTTAACCATTGTTATGGAAAATGAGGGAGTCAACCAGTCTAGAGCTATAACCCAGCAAGTAGCTACTAAAATTTGTGCAGTCAGCACAAATGTGGGAGTAAGGTACCAGATAATTTTAATTTTAACATATATCACAGGAAACAGTACACTATAAAATGTATGCCTTTTTATGAAAAATTTATTTTTTTCTAATATAGTACAGTAGTTAATTTGGGTTGAAAAAAAATGAGAAAAATAAAAAAAGGGTTTAAACACGTATATAGGAACAAGGACTGCTCTCACAGGATTTAAAGATCTGCCAAACCAAAATGTAAATGCAAAGAGAAAAAAAAGGGGGTTGACATTTCAGTCTCACACAAATCTTCATCTGGAGTGAAAAACACATATGATATCAAGTCATGCATGTGTAGTGTGCTGCCTTGGATTAAAGGGTACTGTAAAGGCAATATGTTCCTGTTCCTTGCGGAAGCAACATCCAGGATATGAAGGGCATAACTTCAGGGCCACTGTCATGAAAGTATGAGCATTATTGAAATTTACAATGTGAAAATCAGGCACCTTTTGATCCACCTACCAATCAAATAAACCTCTATCTTAATATTGAGCAGTACACAATACAATTGAACTTTTTGTGTGAGGGTAAGGCAAAACTGGTAGGAAGACCTGGAAACCAAAAGCTGCAGCAGTCATGTGCTGATTTCACAGTTAGGGCAAAGGGTGTGTATTTGGAAGCCGTTTTGCAAAGCAAACCACTGTGGCATTTACACAGTACTGATACATATAAGCCATCTATTATTATTATTATCCATCTTTGTAAGTTACACAGGAGGAGGCAGCTCACTGGGAAGTAGAATGATAAAGCTGCACATGCATTTGGTAATTCAAAGTGAAGCCTACAAATGAGACGTCTCATTAGCTGGAGCAGATGGATAAAAATTAAAGGCTGAATCGCCAACTTTTAATTTCCCAATAGCCAGGAAGAGCTTGGAGTCTTGCAGAGTACGACTGTTGAAAAACCAACATGAAAAGATTTTCTCCATCTGTCATAACACATGCCGGAGTGAAATACAACTACCTCCCACCGTCCTTTCTTCTGTAAATGGCAAGGATATGCGGAACGTGTTTTAAACACATGAATATACAACTGCACCCATATATAATCATTTTATCTAGCAGAACATCAAGACAGTTGCCATTTAAGCATGCAAAATTAAGAAACTTTGCTAAGCAACTGAAAAATAAAATATTTCCGTAACAATTGCTTTGGTCTCCCAGGTATAAATGTTCCAGCAGCATAGAATAATATTGGTTTCTAAATATTCTGTATGTCTATTTAATGTCCCTCCGGGGCAAATTGTCTAAAAGTCTTTTATTGTCCTAAGAACTGCAAGTCTGTGTCCCTTGCTAATGCAGTTCAGCATTTTTATTGAAATCATGTATTTTGCAAATCTAAGTAAAAACTAAGGTGGCTACCATTTAAAGTGGAAATAACGCCCCAATAAACCTTTTGCATTCTACTTTTTTCTGACCATATAGAAGTGTTGAATGATTTCCCAAGTACTTAAGCCCCTTGTAGTAAGGTCTCCACAACCCTAACCAAACACAGCACCCTCCCCATTTTTTGAGCATTTTGCTTTTCTGTATTCTCTTCAGCCCCACTGCCAATATGTGCCCAGTACAGTGAGTTTTAACTTAGGGACAGTGTTTCAAAGTCAGAAAATTACAGTAACTGCTGCATAAAATATAATCCACTAATACACAGGATAAGAATTGCCACAATGGACTGGCAATACTTACCTGCCATTGCTCTAATAATAAAGGAAGTACAGTTAAAGGACAAGGAAAGGCTAAGTCACTTGGGGTGCCAAAATGTTAGGCACCCCCAAGTGACTTTAATCGCCTACTTGTAGCCCGGGCTGGTGCCCCTGTTAGGAGAAAACAGCACCAGCCCGGGGTACCTTTAGCGGGTGCTTCCTTCTTCCTGTTTTGTTTTGCTGTGACCCCGGGACCAGCGCATGCGCAGTAGAGTGAAAAGCCGACTTCTCTGTTAAAGTTCGGCTTTTTCAATCTACTGCGCATGCGCCCGCACGCGAAGCAGGAAGCGCTTGCAGCTACCCCGGGCTGGTGCTGTTCTCTCCGAACAAGGGCACCAGCCCGGGGTAAAAGGTAAGCGATTTAAGTCACTTGAATGTTAGGCACCCCCCAAGTGACCTTGCCTTTCCTTGTCCTTTAAACCATGGCAATATGACGTATGCAGTATTTAATGCACAGGGTATCCTATACATTTATAACGCCAGCTTTAATTAGCCTTGTTTACTGCAGTAAGGCTATAGCCTGATTAAAGGACACGTAAACCCTACATATTTCTGAATATAAGTTGGGCCCATCTCCCTCACACACACTGCGTCATTTGTACTGCATATATCCCCTTTGTACACTAACACTATCACATTTTTCGAACTCAAATAGTAGCTTCACCCAGCAGGCTAAACGCTAAACTAACTTTAGATTGCTGTAGCCATGGAAATTATGCTTGTACAAAAACCTATCCAACATCACCTGGCACATTCTATAACCTCACAGCCCCCAAAGTGAAGAATCGTTTTCAGTGCTTCCAATAAAACGCTCATTAATACCGTTCTTAATGACTGGAGTCCAAAACATGAATTGATGTAATTTTGAGTCCCCTCTTGCTCATGTATGACTCTGTGCTCACATGCAAGCCAAGGGCATGCAATGAATGGACAGAGGTGTTTCTGTAACTCATTCACTTTTGTGTTACAGGCAGAGCCCACATATTATGCACAGTAATGATCATAACATCACATTATAGTGGCTGAAGCTAAAATATGATAAATTGAAATAACTATTGAAATTTATTTAGCAATGTTTTTAGTTTATTATATACCAATATGGTGTACTGGCAGCACTGTGTTCATTCTTTGCATTCTGAGCTGCTGCAACTAAAGTTTTAGCCCAAGAACATATAGCATGAAAAAAAGGATGGGATGTTCAGAAGGTGATAATTTTAATGTGGTAGGACAGATCAATATTCAGGCTACATGACACAAACAGCAACAAATAAATGTATTATTTATTACCAAGGTTTTGAGGGGGGTGATAGATATTAGATGACAATTACTACTTTGCCGTCTCTTAGAGGTTTTACAATTGCATGGGCATCCTTAAATCAAAAATCAATAAGACAAGTGTGAGTTTTACACATTCTGCTAAGTGTAAACTAAAGTATAAAGTATACAGGATTATAAAAAAAAATCAAAATTTAACAAAATGTGTTCTTATTAAAGGCACATAGCATTTCATTATTAGTGAAAAAGTACTTTGCACTATACAGTATAGCATTTAAAATGGGAGACATTAGCAGACTGCAATAACTATTATTTGGAAAGCTGCTTCACAAATCTTTCTGTTTAATGTTACTGAACCTGCCTTAGAGGCAAAGGGCCAAATGCATCACAGGGTCACAAGGGAACAAGCAATGGTGCTGATATTTTTTTTGTTCAATTACAATCAGGTACACTGAAGTATAAGGAACTAAATGAAGCTGGTCAAAAGTTAACAGCAACCCATTACTCTCTACCAGTCTTGCATTAAAACTAGAAGATTAAAAAAACACCACTGGCCAGCATTACAACCATTAACCTTTTGTAAAGGTCTTAGGAATAACATATTATTTCTAGTTCATTGTACACATGCATTCACCTGACAGTAATGTAAAAAAATAATATATAGTAGGATATACTGAATTAAAGTTTTCCTCTATAATGTCTTAACTGTACAACTGTTCTGTAGCTATAGAGCTACAATGGCTATAAAGCTATTGTTAAAGCATGTTATTTGTCATGCAAGGTAGACATGGCAAAGTATGACCCATTTTTAAGGAATGTTTAAATCCATTCCACAATAAAGCATCATTAAAAATCTATTACAGTTGGCAATTATAACAAACCCATAGCAGGTTATCTGTCCTTTGTCATTGATGTTAGTGAGTAAAGTTACCATTCAAAAAATGCTGAGCAGCGCACTGCTTTATTTCATTGCAGGTCTACCCAAAGAACTATGCTAGGTGATTATATTTAAGGGGCTCATACTGTTATCAGTGGCTTTTTAAATTATATTAAAAAATAACAATAATTAATCCATTGTACTGTATACAGTTTGTCTGTGGGTATGCAATGGTAGATGGGATAATTGTTAAGAAAGCAGTTTGTTGCCTAGTTTTATATGCACTGTACTCAGTGTACAGCACTATTTTGTTTTCAGAAGGGCCAGTTAATATTGTTTTGTTGGCCCTATGAAAAACATTCTTCCTTGGTCTACAAAGATCTGTTATAGTCATAAGAGAATACAGGCTTACATATAGTAAAATTCAATTATATCTTTAAAAACAAGACAGTAATAATGTGCTGTCTTTGTCTTATAGAAGATGAGAGGAATGGGGGGGGGGGGGGGGGGGGGGGAGACAGACAGCCTGAGAAAGCAAACAAACTTCAATTTCAAACTTTCATATATTGATAGGCAAGATTATATTGCAGCTGACTTGAAGGAAGAGTCTTTCTTGCCTGTTTGATGTTTATATGTAGTGATTATAGAGACTGGTGACTTTATGCCTTCTATATAATTCAACATGTACTATATCATATACATATACTAAATAAAAATCCCAGTTGAATACAAAGCAGGATTTAGTGTTATCGACGTCAATGCCACAAGGCAGTCCATAAATACGAAACTAAGATCAACCATGTTTTAGAGGTATACTTATCTTAGCAGAATATATTTTAGCATTACACAGTTTATTAACTGCTGATTTATAGAAAGGATTTAATCTATGGATAAATGATCAAACAGATAAAATATTATACGATTGGGAAAAAACACACAAATACTTTAAACTAATTGCACAATAATTGCAAAATAACTATGGCATCGTTGTCCAAATCACAAACCCAGTACATAGAATGCAGACTCGATAATTTAAACATTAAGTCCAGGTGTGCATGGATAGGCCTGTGATTTTATACCTTATAAAGGCACTAAATGCATAAGGTTGTATTTTTGATGTTGGGAATGTATTTACCTTATATTAAATATTTTGACTGCACTTTTTTGAACAAATGTGGTGCAGTTTGTGCCAGTCAAGAGATACATTTTTTGTGCAGTTTACTATGGTATCTTCACTGGCAGGTAGTATAGAGCCTTTAAGAGTAATAAAACAAAAATATCACAGATACTGAATGCTCTTTACCAATAAAATGAAACAAATATCTGCTGTAAATTTAAGGAATCCAAGGACCTACCAACAAACTGTTGTGGTCTGGATATATCCAATTCAAATTGTTTTGAAGAAATACTGTCTGCATGCATAAGCTTTTCTTACTTGTAAATTGCGAGCCTGGTATTTACTGCTAGTCACCACACTAAATTAGTGTAGGGAGGGCGATGAATATTAATCACTTACTGGCATTCACTGTTTTTAATAAAGAATAGCTTAGAAGCCATTAAATGGGCAAGTGTAAACAGCAATTCTATAGGTAAAAAATCAAACTGACTGCATGAAAATGTGTCTGCTAAATACAGTATTAAAAACAGTTCTAATTAAATATAAATGCATGTCTCACTGTTTTACATAGTAGATGATCATTCTCTGTAACATTCCCACTGATTGTCTAAACACTGTCTGGCTGATGCATCCTTGGCCAACCATAAAGCCCCAAACCAGGCTACCAAAGAGTTAATCTCAAGCTGCAGGCATACCTTCAGTTGTCTCAATAGTGCCCTTAAGTCTCCCCATATTTCACCTGTTCAGAAGATTTGAAGCCAAACAGGATAAAAAACCTCTGAGCAGGGTAGAGAAGATTCCCACAATGCATCGCTTCTGCCCAGACTTGACGACTTGGGACTGTAGGCGGCGCATGTGCACATGCCCCTCTTCAGCAGCGCTAGCAGGCATGCTCCCCTTCCCAGATAGACCAGCAAGCGTCCGGTTGCCATGTCGACGCACTATATAAATAGCACGTAGAGCGGCGAGCCGGGCCATTTGAAGTGGAAGCAGCAGGAAGGACAGGTGAGTGCTGGTGGGGGGTGGGGGGAGTGGGCAGGGGCAGCGCAAACTGTTCGGACGGGGGGTGCTGGTGGCTCTGCACACTGGTGGGTGGGTGCCGGCGGGGAGCAGTTGGTGGTGGCTCTGCAGCAGGACAGGCAAGTGCTGGTGGGGGCCAGCGCAAGCGGTTCGGACAGGGGGGGTGCTGGTGGCTCTGCACACTGGTGGGTGGGTGCCGGCAGGTGCGGGGAGCGGGGCAGTTGCTGGCGGGTCTGCAGCAGGACAGGCGAATGCTGGTGGGGGGAGCGGGCAGCGCAAACGGTTCGGACGGGGGGGGTACTGGTGGCTCTGCACACTGGTGGGTGGGTGCCGGCAGGTGCGGGGAGTGGGGGGGCAGTTGGTTTGTGAGCTGGTCAAAGTCGCAGAATATTGGGGACGCATGCGCAGTAGAGACGGTGAGGGAAAGGGTATGGGCATCCGTTTTTAGATGGCGGCACTGTTCACTGAAACAAGTCTGTAGTTTGTAGCAGGTGTATCTCTGTTAATCTTTCATTAGGCAAGCCAGAAATACAGCGTTTTTACACAGCAATAGTAGTACTATTTAAAAGTTTGTTTAATAGATTTTAACTTTCCTGGTCCTATAATTAACATTTATTGATTTTGTTAGTAGAAGTAAGGTATAAAGATCCAAATTACAGAAAGACCCCTTATCCGGAATACCATTGGTCCCACGCATTCTGGATAATGGGTCCTGTGCCTGTATTTGTTTTTATAACATACATGATTTGCAACTGTAACAATTATTCTCTGGAACAAATATGTCAGTATTAAAATACTTCCTTGCAATGCAGAACATTTTTGTTCTGGCATCTGTATTTTGCTTCTATTGACCTTTTTAATGCAAAAGTCAACAGTAAATGCATAATTACTGCAAAATGTATAATTACATTTCCACGGTATTCTTTTTGCCTTAGTTATTCCTACTATGTGTAATTCTTAACTGAAAATCAGTGCTGAACGAGCCATCCCTCTTGTCTATCTTTAATTTCCTTTAGAACATCAGTCATAACTAAAATCAATCTCTAACAAGACGTACCTGTCTTCCAGCTTTAATTTCCTTCAAAACGTTTTCATAACAAACCTCTTCCACGTCATGGAGTTGTTGAGTCTGCATAATAAAGTAGAATCGTTATTAAGTTCAAAAGATATACATGATTAGACATAAGGTTATGGTCATGTCAGAACAACACAACTATGTGCAACATTAAGACTGATAGAAAAAAGTGAAAGGAAAAAAAATTAACATTTTAAGCAATATCGCACCATTGTGGTAGCGTTTACGTTTTAAATTCTTCTTTACAAAATTACTAGAATATTATACCTGACCAAGGACCTTATACAACTCTTTGGAAGGTATTGCTATTTTTAGCTAATCATTCAACTATATAAAGAAAGGAGAATAAAAAAATATTCTAAAATAGGGCTATTTAATTTCCCAGGTGGTTTCACCACAATCATCATCACCATTGACCATAATCTAAAAGAAAATGTTATTATGCTATATCTAGAAAACTGTATGGGTGTCAGGTCCTATTTATTACTGTGAATTCAGTAAACCAGGCAGTGCGGAAGCCATCAGAATACCATTTAAAGCTCTATGTCTATATGTGAGATCATAACTATATCATTAGAGTGTTCTTCAGTTTTGTAAAATGCTGCAAAGGCTTTCTTTGTGCTGGTTTTTCAACTTCACAATTTAACTATTTAGGGCTAAGACACATGGGGCTATCGTAGTCACGGTGTCTAATCACAGCGATTTAGGTTCCACAGACTGATGTAGAAGATGCTGTGACCAATTTGCGGTGCAACAATTAGTTGCCGCAACTTTTTAAAAAGTAGCAGTGACAAATTTCCCTGTGTATCTTAGCCCTTACCAGTTAAAAGCACTCGGCAATTAAAAATTTTATATAGTCATAAAGTTTGAATGTAATACCCACATAAATAAATGTTCAGGGACACTTCATAATACATATGCCATATCAACAGAATAAAAACCACACAAAACCTCCATATTTAGAACTATGCTACCTAAAATCTGCTTTGGTAGTTAGTAAACAGTCGATAAGTTTATCAAAGAAGTAAGTTTTGGATAGAATATTTTCTAATCCAAAAATGTTTTCTAAAGCTCCAAAAAACTCCAAAAGAATGCATTTCAAAAACAATATTGCTACATGTTAAAATACACTTTGTGCAGTATGTATAAGATATATTTTTTGAACCTTTAGACTACCTTTAGCAAGTTAATTTGGCTAGTGTACGCCTGTAATACATAACACAGGATCAAACAACGAAGATTTCTAACAGACAATAATAATGATGGTATTATATCAAAACACTCAACTTTATGGTCAAGCTCAGTTGTTTAAAGCAAGGTCACATTTCAGAGATACAATTAAGAAACGACTATGTCTTTATCAAGCTCATTTTAATTTAAATGTACAGGCAAAGTACAATCTGGATAATTAAGAAGAAGCAATGGCAGTTTTTATAGGCAGATACTTGATACAATTAATGAAGGTTAAAATATGCACATTGCAATAAGTGCCATATGGCAAACTATCCTTTTGTGAATAAACTTGAAACCAGAGCTCCCTACGGTTGGCAGGTACCTTTCTTTTCTGCAATGCAGATGAACAGGGTCTTTAAACCAAGAACGCCAGGTGCAACATATTCCACTAAGCCTTCTCAAAGTATAAAGGATTAATTATATAAAGGCACTGTTTTTACATTAGTATAAATAGATACACAATATGCAAGGATTTTGCTTAGAAACAAAGACAGTTACAAAACTGTGTGCCATACTATTAAGACTAATGAGACTTGCAATATGTATGTGTCAGGCACGGAAAAACTTGAAAGAAAATAAGACAAGAATGTAATCAGATGCAATTGTGCATCCAAACCATCTCATTTCTCTATCATACCTTTTTCTTTGTGTTACATTACACTAGTTGAGTTATCCAATTATTTAGAATGGTTCTGTTAAATGACTCTTGAAAAAACATATTAAAATACTTTTCCACTGTTCTTATTAAAAGAAAAATAGAAAAAAAAACTAGAACAAACAAGCAATCTGTAATTTTCTCACTTAAAATATATGCTGCACAAAATATGTAATTCCTCTTCAATAATGTCAAACAACGCCAAGCTAATGTATAGTACACTGCAATGTGTAAAGAATGCTCATTAATATATATGTCATTATGCAAGTACCATACTTCTGAAAATACAATTGCATATATGAGCACTCTCTAGCAAAGCACATTATTGTAAGAGCTATGCCTATATTAGACCATGGACAGAAAACAAGGACCTCCCAGTGAACTGAAAGGTCCCACAGTCAATACACATCTGGGTGCTGCTCCATCCCCACAAAGTCTAGAACTGTACAAACAGTCTTTCATTGGAGAGGCACTGAATCAATGGTTTAACCTCTGAAGCCTTCTATGGATCTCTATAGAAGAGAATACTTTAAAAACAAAAATTAAAGCAAATTTAAATGGTGCTGAGGAGAGCATTTTCTGAATATTTTCTGATATTTTTTTTAATTATATTAAAGCCTTTACATAATTTTAAAAACAGAGAACTTAGTTTTAGGGCACTGTTTAATATTTTTGAAAAACTAATACCACTAGGATAGAAGTCGACCCATACAATAGGCTTCTGATTAGAGAGGCAGCTACACAGAGAATTAACCTCTGGTTTGTTATCTTTGGATTTATATAGAAGGTGGCAGGGGGCTGAAAAGGGGGCTTTTTAAAGCCTTTAATTGCATTCAAAAGAATATTATAAAAAATAATACAAATAGCTGCCAGCGGGGAACCTCTCTATTTACTACAAAATGATATGGAAGTCTATAATAAAATATGGTACCCGTGGCATATGAAAATGATCTTTAACTCTTCCTAGCTTTGCATGTGCACTCTTCCCCCCCCCTCACTTGCCAAAAGATTTTAATAATTTTTTTTTTCATTATTTTCCTTTAGCCATATAGAACTGCCATGTTAACTCAGCACTTTACAAAGGTTGTTCATCATTCACATGAGCTCCTGCTCAAGTGCAGCTTTCAATCTATGGTCCCTATCACATTAATATAAAAGAACTGTCAGTTTTACCTGGAGGCAATTAATCTGCCTTTATGTCCTCTGAGTCAGGTCAGAAATGAAAGGGACCCTGCCGCTACAAGGCAGAACTACTAACCTCTGGGCCACCATGCCTTCCCAAGACTATTTATATTTTAACCTGTTATCCAACCTTTCCCTGTTATACACACTGCCCCCCTGTTGACATATAGTCTATAACATTTTTCTAAGCAAGTCAATCTGCCTTGCAAAGTATTGCCCTCTTGTTCTATTGGTCAGCTGAGCCTGAAAATGCACAGCACAATTATTAAAGGGAAAATATGCTTTTGGTGTAACTATTTTGCAAAGAGGGTAGCCACTCACCACATGGAGAGCTTGTAAGAAAACATGGGACAAAGGCAAATAGTGACAAAAGGGCTCATGGGGATGCAGCCTTTGTGCTTTGGGAATTTTTTTTTATCAGCAAGGATTAGATATGCTACTCCTGATAAAAGAGGCACATTGCCATTTAGACTGCAAAAAAACAAAAAAAAAAAAAAAAAAACCTGACCTGAACACATCTGCCTATATTAATGAGACAAAATCTCTCCTGAACAGATTGCAAAACTAGTACACTTATTTCAAAAGATTATTGCAATTAAACTGTCTGCCTTAAAGGACAATGAAAGGTTAATATAAATTAAAAGTAAGCCTAAAGGCATTATTTTTAAGAACTTACTGCATATCTAAATTCCCAGATCCCTGCTTGTGTCTCTGAAATATGGTGCTGGCAGCCTACAGCAGTGTGAAGACTACAGTGACATCACTGAAATCTCTCTGTCTTTCCTGTAGGCTGCCAGCGGCAGCCTTCCTATTCTCTGAGCATGTGTGTAACTTGATCCTGTCTCCTGTTCTGAGCTACACATGCCCACCAGCCAATCAGAAGCGGATCTGGCAGAGGGGAATGAAACACATGTGCAGTATGAAGCAAGGAGGGAAAGGAAGGGAGAATACCTTTTTAGAGATGGTTGTCTGTTCTAGAAAATGTGAAGTAAGTGTGACTGAGTAAATATTTGATTAGGTGAGCCAGAAGTGTAGCGTTTTTACTAAACAATAGGAGGACTATTGGGCAGTATGCTTTTTAAATTTTGACTTGCATTCTCCTTTAAAACTTGTCTTGTCATTGCCAGCAATGTAAATTACAATATGTAAGTCATTTTCCTGCATTTGTGTGACACTGCATTGGTGGGTATTTGCTAATCTGCAGCAAATCAAATTGTGACCAGTAGCAAGTCATTTTAGCTGTTTTGCCACACACAATTTAACACAGTGTGCAAAAAATTTCGTGTATCACTGCCCTAAGGGCGAAGACACACAGACGATTAGTCGCACAACGTCTAATCTGTGTAGAAAACCTTGCTAGTGATTATTCGCAGCAACTTTTATTGTACCCTACAGCAGAAAAGTCACTGTGATTAGTTGCCGCGTCAGACTAACTTAAAAGTCGCGGTAACTAATGGTCCCGTGTGTCTTCGCCACAAGACCCTTTCTTGTTAGACTCTTTCTCGCTTTCTTGTTACGCCCTACTATAGTTATACCTGTTTACCAACTTGCCACTAAGCCATCCCAATAATCTCAATAACACTTTTTTAAGACTAGGGAATAATTTCAATATTGTATAATTGCAACATGCTACAAAAAACTCAGTCAACTGAGTTTGCATGAAAATGTTATAGAACAATTCCAAGCTACATAATATTATCCAGGAATAGAAAAAAAGTAATATCAAGTGCACATTCCTTAGCATATCCATTAATAATAGGACGGATACAACTAAAGACACCTCTCTCTTTTTCCACTAGCAGTTTGCACATTTTATATGTTAAGCTAGCCATTAATGCTCACATCAGAAACATGCATAAATCAATAACGCAGAATGCTTTTAACTGAATTACCCATTGTGTTTCCAAAAGCTAAACATTCATACTTGCCTTGTTGGTTGATTTTATTCCAATAAATGTTTGCCCGAGAGGAACAGGCCGGAAACGTCCATCAAAAAAGAAAAGGCCAATGAAAGGATTGACATGCAGGAACGAAGCCACATCTAGGTAATTGGGAAGAGTAGCGGAAAGACCCAGAATCCTGATCATACTCTGTGTTGATTCCACCTTAAAAGTCAACAAAAACAATAGTGAGAAATCCTACTTTGGTTTAAAGCTAATGTCATATTTTCTTTCCCCATCACTGAATTTAAAATTATAACATTATAAGAGAAACAGTGAAATAATATCATTGTATTACTAAATGAACTATAATTATTTTACTTGACTTACAGTATTTAAACAGTAATAACAGCTTTGCTGCAGGATTATTGGTTCGCATTGCAACGGCATAAGCAATACATGTTAGCTAAATCATAAACATTTATCTGTTACATTCAAAATGAATGCAAATAAAGATATGCAGGAAGTGAAAGGTTGTTTTGTATATTTAAATAAATAGAGGAAATATAATTGCTACAATTCTACACACAAGCAGAGTAGGCCAGGCATAGTATGGCACACACAGGAAGGGTAGGGCAGGCATAGTATGACACACACAGGCAGCATAGGGCAGGCAGAGTATGGCACACACAGGCAGCATAGGGCAGGCAGTGTATGGCACACACAGACAGGGTAAGGGAGGCAGAGTATGGCACACACAGGCAGGGTAGGGCAGGCAAAGTATGGCACACACAGGCAGTACTCTGCCTACCCTATGCTGCCTGTGTGTGCCATACTCTGCCTCCCCTCCCCTGCCTGTGTGTGCCATACTATGCCTGCCCTATGCTGCCTGCGTGTGCCATACTCTGCCTGCCCTATGCTGCCTGTGTGTGCCATACTCTGCTTCCCCTACCCTGCCTGTGTGTGCCATACTATTCCTGCCCTTTGCTGCCTGTGTGTGCCATAATCTGCCTGCCCTATACTGCCTGTGTGTTCCATACTCTGCCTGCCCTATGCTGCCTGTGGGAGATGAACCTGGCAGGGGTTTGTTCTGGAAGTTTGTTAGTATATGGATTTATGGGTATGTCTTATTCGTATGTATATTTTGCTGTGCTACCACCATTATTGTGGGTATGGTTTTAAAAGCACTTTTGATAACATGGGTGTGGTTTGAAGTGGGTGCAGTTTAAAAAAGGGTCAAAATTGGCTTCCATTATCGTCTCTCCATCATTAAGGCCAGAAAAATTATGGCCCTCAGTACCACGGAAGTTGGAGAGCACCGATCTAAACAAAACTACATGATGCTGTGTGTGTGAATAGCTTCCAAAATAGTAAAGGGTCATTTTGATGCACCAAGAAATAATACAGCACCTAAAAGAAACCTGCACAGGCACTTGCACAAAGTGCACAAAGAAAATGATAATAATATTAGAAGAACACAAGAAAAGGGGATAACATAAGTGCAAGTAAGTGAAAAGAACCCAGGTGCATTCCACAGGTAAAATACACTATAAAGATGCATTATATCAAGTGTACAAATGTATGGTGCACTGGGTAAAAGACTTGGAAATATTTATTAAATTATGCAAACTAAATTTGTAAATCCTAATGAAGTTAGTCACCCTGCCATATCAAAACAGATTAAAACTATATCTTTAGATGTAATTATAATGTCACACTTGAAAGGCTCAATTTGGTTGTATTAAGAAATGAATACATTTGAAGTATAATTTACATTACTACAGAAAATGTCAAGTACACATACAAGTGTTGACTTCAGCTTAGGTAATTAGTCGTCAAGTTTTGATTATATTCATTTTAAGTATTGCAGGAGTAGTTCTTGGGCACTGGTATAAACATCTGAAATCAAGTGACCTTTATAGCTCAGCTCTCTGTATTGTAAATCAACAGATGCGATGGTTTAAGGTATAATAAATACCATAAGAAAGGTGAATCTGACAATTCAAAACTACTTGTGCCATCATATTTGCAGGCTCTTTTTTTTAATTCTAAAAAGTTTTTAGGAAGCTTTCCTGAGATACACCAACTTTGTTTGGGTCAGGTTATGTCAAAGAAAGAAAGTGCTTACAGAACTGGAAGTCTATGTTGTCCTGAATATAACTGAACATTGGATCATCCCTTTCAGGTACTTTACATCTGGCTCTATTTTATGTTGGCTATACAGCAACTTTTAGGTGAATGTTAAAATATCAATACTGTACTAATCACATGAATGCAGTTATTGGATCCATTATTCAGAAAGTTCCGCATTATGGAAAGGCCATCTTCAATAGACTACATTTTAATCAAATAATTCTAATTTTTGAAAATGTTTTTCTCTGTAATAACAAAATAAAACCTTAATCCTAGGATATAATTAATTCTTATTGGAGGTGAATTAATTCCTTTGGAACTATGACTATGACTGATATAAACAGTGTATTTCTGAATGCAATTACTTTAGAGTTGGCAACAGGTGTCAGTGGCGGGCTTCTAATGTCGCAACAAAATGCATTTCTTAGAACTGCCTTTTCTGAAGCACTTCTCACACAAACTTGATGAAACTAAGTGCCAGGAACACAACTAACAATGTACAGGAAACTTGCAAAGAACAATATTTTGATACAAAACACATAAACCAATTGGTTGGTTTCTGCTGTCTGTTTGCACAAAAACCTTGAAATTTACAGGATAGTGTGTGTGCATGCGTGCTTGGACAGACAGAATGTCATGTAAATTAAAGACACGGTAGCAGTCAATTATTTCCTCAGTAGATTTCACTGCCTACCAGAATATTTATGTTCAAATACTTGAAGCATACCGTTTGCCAGGAGTCGTGCCTTGCAGCAAATTTACAACTGAATGCACAATGTCTTACATTAAACATGTAATAAAGATTTCCTACATACAAAGGGAATAAGTACAGAGTAGACACAGATGGCAATGTGCATTCCACTTGGTTGGAATACAGGCTCCAAGTGCAATACAAGTTGTAGATGCCTTTCTTATTACATAGCAAGAACTATGTCACTAGTAACATAACACAGTTATGGCATGAAGCCCCTGACTGTGGACACAAGTGTAATTTCTAATTTTACCATTTCACATATCCTTTACCCCATGCTTAATATTTTTTTTTTATAAACTTATTAAGAGCAAACATCATTTACAGTGCAGCTATATTAAAAAAATAACGATAAGAACTAGATGTCCAGAAGAAAACACATATTGATTGCCGCTGATGGCACTACTACTTTTTATTTCTGGCTGCTGATGCATGATCTTTCTGTATGAGACTCTTATTGCTAATAACAAACTCAAGGGGGGATATTTATTAAAGTGATACTGACACGAAAAAACAACTTTTTAAAATATAAATCTACATAAAAAGTTGCCTATAGGTTGTGTTGATCATTTTTTACTGATAGGGCTGCTTTTGTAAGTAATTGTTACTTTAAATCCCAAAAACTGTTTTGCCAGCCTGACTGTCCCTTCTCAGCCTGTCAGTTATAGCTTCTAATGCTAACGGCCTCCTGCTGGACAAATATGGCCGCCCCCTCATAGAGGAACATGGGGGATCAGATAGGGAATGTAAAAGCTTGGACAAATAATTTTATGGCAAAATTATAAATAGCATGCAAAGACAATGTTATGACAGATGTAAAAATAATTTCATTTCTGGTGTCAGTATCTCTTTAAGACACGAACGCTCGGATCGTTCATTCGAACAGTCCGAGCTTATTTTCGTCAATTTTTTTGCGCTTGCACGACTTTTCCGTACGTCCGCGCAACTTTTTTGTACGCTTGCTCGAAAAAGTAAGCATTTTTGTGATATTTGCAATCTTCAGAAATTATTGTATCCAATCCGAATTTTTCCCTTTCGGGATTCTAACTCGTGTTTTAATGAATCGGCCCCAAGGGGTCCTTTTTTTCCTCCCTTGAGAGCACAATATACAGCAAAGTATCAGTCAGGAAATTCCACTGACATAATCTCTGCCCATCCTCTTGCTTTGGTGATTAGGGCATATGCAAGAGGTCCTGCTGTACTGTGCATCTGTCAATTGCTGAAGATCAAGGTTGCCCCTCAGTTCTACTGCCAGATTTAGCCACAGGTATCCAGTGACGAACTGGGAAGATTTGTTTTTTCTATTTTTAGAGCAGTTATTTTTTTTTTAAATTTAACATATAGGCACCCAACTGATTACCTAGGCATGGGCCCTGGAGTCAGTAGCCATTTAACTGTAGACTTCATCATTATGTTATTTAATCATGTGTTGTTTATTCTCAGAAAATATTTCTTTTTTTCTATTTTACACTAAGTTGGTGATATAAAAAGGAAGAAGGACCTACAGTGCCCCTCTGTAAACAAAGATTAAGAAGGAAAGGTTAGATTCTTTCATGACATGCTAAAAAAAAAATCCTTTATTAACCACACACCTAATATTATGTCTAGATGCAGGTTACTGATGGTAATCTGGGTAATTCCAAAAAAATAAATATTAAATATTACTCTGATAATTTTGGTACCTTTTTTGACACTATTGATTGTGTACACTATACAGTAATAATGCCTGCCTCTGGTACAATTTTTGTTTGCTTTCTTTACTACCTATAAATGTCTCCTAAGTTTTATATGTAGCTCAATTACCCGGTAGAGGCATTTTCATAGACCAATTTGTCACTGCACGATTCTTTGAAAATCAGATGAGAGCCCATTTCCTAAAGGACTATTTCATCTTAACCAAACAAAAATGATAAATCAGAAAGAGTATCATAAAACCTTTACTTTTAAATCACAATGTAAGCACAGACAAAAGCTGTTAAAATGCATTGAAATAATAACATTTTCCCTATAATACTGGGGAGTAGGTTCTACATCAGGACTATATCACAGTCCAGATTAGTTGGCTTATATTTACCTATCAAATAGCAAGTAAAAGGCATAAAAAATAATTAAGAAGAGAAAATATTTTAACTCATCTAAATAACAGTAACAAAACCAGCCAAACTTGCTTATTTATTGCATCCATTTGCAATGACTGTACCTTGGGAAAACAAAAACTATACAAAGCTATGTATGCCTGATGAATTACACACAGGAAACCAAAACTGGTGGGGGATACACTGTTATTTATCATTTGTAAGAATCCTTTGCCAAGGCAATCATCCCTGCAGGCAAAATTCTTCTGCTTAAAAAAGGATTTATGGAAGAAAAATGCAGCTATGGCAAGATAAGCTCCCCTTTTATATAAAGTATAATAAAAGCAGACTGTAAAGTTTGTTCTTAAATCTGGTCTGCTGGTGGCAAGGTAACTTTGTAGCCCTGTATCATGATCACCGAGAATGTTAAAAATAGGGGTCAGAGAAAGATGCAATTGCAGTAGCAGTCTAGACATAAACCTGATTAAATGGGCCAATACAAAAAAAAATACCAAATAAATAAATGAGCTTGGTGCTTTTGGGCTAATAGGGAGGAAATGCTGCTCCACCTGGTCATGTCAGCAAGCAAAGAGAAGTCGTACAGCAAAAAAAAAAAAGTTGTGGTCACAAAAAATTCATACAGAGACAGAGAGGTCTGACAAGAACAGACTGTGCACTGTTGGACTATGAAAGAAAGTAAAGAAATAACTCTGTTTCACAACATTTTTGGGGTCCCTGTCTGTTTTCTGCTCATAAATCCTATCACGCATCACATTTAATTATTTGATATCTATGCGTCTAGCAATAGTGTAATAATGTTAAAAATGGAGGGGGGAAAAGCAAAGGGGTTATTTAAGGTGCCAGACTTTGCCAAAGGCACTGTCTAAATGAAACAGTTTGACATAAAATGTAATGACAGCCTCTTTTTAAGGCATACTTGAGAATCACTGATCAAGAGTGCTAAAGCTTTTAACCATTTTGAAAAAATGATGATTACAACTAAAACTGTGTATGCTAATGATGATTAAAAAAGATACAAGTTATAGGAAAGAATATTAATCCAAAGCAATAAGAAACCTTTTTTATGTTCTCTGAGAATCATTAGTAGGAATAGAATTTAAGGGGAAGTATGTCACCCTGTATTTTGTTTTTAATGCATGTAGTTCTTGGAAATGGACTTGCTAATAAACAACATGGTTCAGTCCTACATACATAAATGTCTACCTGTTGTGGCAGCCTGAAACAAAGGCAGATATACCTATGCATTATATCATACAACAATGTAGCCTCTCCTTTTGCAATAACTGTAAATCATAATCTTTGATTTATTGACAGTCATACAAGACTTTTTCAAATGTAAGAAAAGGCACACCTCCAGGGTCTGATCCGATTGCCCACTTGCTCATCTCAGGAATGACATTATTTTCTCCTGAGGCAAATTGGAGAGTCTTGAAATTAGGGTTTTTTTCTCTTCCTCTAGTCTAGATCAACTAGCAGTAAAGTAAGTACAAAAGTTGTGTTCCAGAAATACATTGCAGGTCACCAATGGATATCGTCAGATAAGCAATACAGACACAGATACTATCATTATACAATAGAATGTTTCTAACCTGTCCAATCGACTAAATGGCTGATCACCACAGTGTAAAAAATTGTCAGAACAATAATTCAGAGCCAACGCATGGTCTGAATATCCTACGAAACTTTGTTTCATACAGTAATATCGGTATGTGTATGGCCAGCTTTAGGCAGGCTTCACTTAGAAAAAAGGTTAGACTTCATTGATGCATGTCTTTTTTAACCTTATTAAAAAGAAGACATTCTTTGAACCAACTTTTGAAGTCCAGTGCATTCAACACTATTTAGTTGTATGTAATACACAGTTTTAAAGATCCATGCGAATATACATAGCTGAAAAGATCTAACAAAAATGATTTAAAAAAAAAAATAACTTTAAAGATCTGAACATTTATATATACAAAGGCAAATGCCATATGGGGCCGATTCTGCGTGCAGGCACATGGACTGGATTTTGGTTTCAAAACGCACAAGTATGCATTTCGGCACCGAAAACCAATCCATGTGCTTGCACCCAGGATGATGAAATGGCACTGGGTGCAGGCAAGGGAAATGGATGATGCCAGTGTAGGGGCTGATTCTTGGCCTGCTGATAAATGCAGGTAGCATTAGTCTAAATTAATTCCACCCCTAGACAAAAATGAACAAACAGAAAAAGCAATATTCAGCTCCAACTCACTTGAATATTTATAGAGAACCTGTTCTTACAAAGCATGCATAACAAGGTTGTTTCCATTGCAACAGGGAATTCATTTTACACCAATCTGGACTTGCCAAAGTGCACTGCAATCCGTAGCACCAATGTTTAGAAAACAAAAACAAAACAAAAAAAGTGTATAGAGTATAAAAAGTGGCGATAAAAATCCTACAACAAGAATTCAGCAGATATACATTAACTGAAGTTTATTCAGGCTGAATCACAGTATAAAATGCAGCAAACAAATTGTAATTTTCCCTTTTTATTAACACAGTCTTCACTGACAGACAGCTTTGCAAGGTCATTTCAGAAACTATAATAGTTTGTTAGACTTAAGATATTAACATGTAAATGTATGCAGTCTGAGTTGGTTTGGCCCTTCTGATAGGGTACTGCTTTAACCTCCCCATATATCAAGAAACACTTTATTTAAAGGAGAAGGAAAGGTAAAAACTAAGTAAGCTTTTTTTTTTTTTAGAAAGGTCTATGTAAATACAGCCATAAGCACTCACAGAAATGCTGCACTCTATCAAAAGAAAAACAGGATTTCTTGTCTTCTTTTTTGTAAACATGTTGTTTGAGTGTTGTACTTCCTCTCTCAGAAAAATCCTTAATTACTGTGGCCAGATTCTGTGCAGCTCTCCCCTCTCTCCTGCTCCCCCCTCCCATAAGAATGCTAAGAACTCCCTCCCCCTCCCTTAAGAATGTGTGAGCTGAGCTATAACACTGCAAACAGGAAGCTATTTAAAATGACAGCTGTTGTCTTAAGCAAATGGAGAAAGCTTCTATGGCTCCTTACTTAGGTATGACAATGCTTTCTGCCAAATAAATATATTGTTCTAGGTGGCACTAATTTGGCAGTAAAATGCCAAAATGACTTTCCTTCTCCTTTAATACAGTAGGTATTTTTTAGAAGTGAAATGTAAAGTGTGAAGAATTTAAGATACATATTGATTTTTGCAACAGCTTGAAATGGACTCTACAGGAGATAGCCTGTCTGCAATTCAGAGTTTTCTAGATAACAGATTTCTACATAAGAGATCCTATACCTGTACTTAAATGAGTCATAACAGGATTCTGGGAACAAATTCCTTTAGGCTCTTAGAAAAGTCCCATTTACATGGGTTTATCCTATAGACTAATGCTTACCCACTGGGTTTTCAATGCAAAAGCCAGGATAATAGCTGATCAGATTCCCAACTACAGACCAGTTTCGCCCTTCTAGGGGCTCATCAGTGTAGTGCAGGGTTTTCTGATCAGCTTAGGTAGAGCCAGGAGTGGGGATTCATGAACAAGCTAAAAGGGTTGAGGAGACCGCCTCATGCAAATAAGTCATAACAGGATTCTGGGAACAAATTCCTTTAGGCTCTTAGAAAAGTCCCATTTACATGGGCTTGAAAACCCAGTGGGTAAGCATTAGTCTATAGCAGTGCTGTCCAACTGGCGGCCCGCCTCCCTCTGTGTGGCCCCCACCTGTCTGATTGCTTTGATGGTTTTACCCTTGTATAAACTTTAAATGGTATCAGTACTGAGATTAACTGCCCCCCTGCATGGTTCTCACCTCAGATTCAGGCTGTAATCCCCCTGTATTGTTTAAACATGTAATCCCCTGTACTGTTCACACCTTTTAATCTATGCATTGTTTACCCCCTGCGGTGTTCACACCTCAGGCTCAGGCTGTAATCACCTACATTGTTCTCCTGTTCACACCTCAGGCCTGTGTGTAGGCAGCATAGGGTAGGCAGAGTATGGCACATAGGCAGCATGGGGCAGGGAGGGTATGGCATAAACAGGCAGCATAGGACAGGTAGGGTATGGCACACTCAGGCAGCAAAGGGTATGCAGAGGATGGCACATAGGCAGCATGGGGCAGGGAGGGTATGGCACAAACAGGCAGCATAGGACAGGGAGGGTATTGAACACACAGGCAGGGTAGGGCAGAGTATGGCACACACAGGCAGGGTAGGGCAGAGTATGGCACACACAGGCAGCATATGGCAGGTAGAATATGGCACACAGGCAGGGTAGGGCAGAGTATGGCACACACAGGCAGGGTAGGGCAGAGTATGGCACACACAGGCATCATAGGGCAGGCAGAGTATGACACACACAACAGGCAGCATATGGCAGACACAGGCATCATGAGGCAGGCAGAGTATGACACACACAGGTATCGTAGGGCAGGCAGACTGCTACCGTATGCTGCCTGTTGGAGGTGAACCTGGCAGGGGTTTGTCCTGGGAGTTTGTTAGCAGTTGGAAATAGCCAGTAAATGGTCCCTAAGGTGTGTAATTATGTACTGGGGGTTGCTGTGCTATCCACAGGGGAAGAGTCATATGGATTTTAGGGTGTGTCTTAATATGACATAATATAATTCTTTCACATATGAATGATGGTTGATATCCCTGCAGTGAGGACAAAGCATTTGGGTTTTTGCTGCACTACCACCATTGTGATAAAATGGGTGTGGTTTGAAGTGGGTGTGGTTTAAAAGGGGGAGTGGCTTCCATTAGCGGCCCTCCACCATGTATGCGTGAGACATTCCGGCCCTCGGCACCGCAGAAGTTGGACAGCACTGGTCTATAGGATAAACCCATGTAAATGGGACAAGCCCATGTAAATGGGACTTTTCTAAGAGCCTAAAGGAATTTGTTCCCAGAATCCTGTTATGACTTATTTGCATACGTATGAGGCAGTCTCCTCAACCCTTTTAGCTTGTACTTAAATGCACACACTACACAAAGTTATTTATGAAACATTCATATCATATGTACAAAATCTGTCATTCAATGTCAATTGTAAAGTTTGTCAATGTAAAGACTCTTTCAATTACTATATCTTTCTAGCAGTCACAGAATCCAGAAATTTCTAATTATTTAATAAACAGATGCGGTAAAAAATCTCTTTCTTTCTCTTTGCGGGCTTCCCATAGTTCAGGTTATACTTAAGCTTCTAATTAGTAAACTTTCCTGAACTGCCTAAACACTAAAATGAAGTAGGTGATGTGATGTTGCTTTAGGAAAAATATACATTTTTCCACTACTGCCAGTTAAAATCTTAAGGCCTTTGCACATGGACACATGTATCGTGCATTTGAGATTCATTTTTAATGTTTTTTTTATACAAACTGTACAATGCCAAGTAAACTGAGCAATACTAACAAGCTTTTAGTCAAGAGTTTTCAATTAGATTTTTTGCAGAATGCACAATTGTCTAGTGTGTGACATGCAAATTAATATAAGGGTTGTAATATGTACAATAAAAAAAATAAATATACACACACACACATATATATATATATATATATATATATATATATATTTATATATATATATAAATATTTATATACCTTTATCAAGGGACCTAAACATAAGATGCAGTACACTGGTTGTTTTCATCAAGTGAGACCTGATCCATTCAGCAACTCAAAAAAAAAAAAAAACTGTGCCACAGACTTTGCTGCCTATCCATAATTATGACCCTGACCTCTAAATTTATAACTAGACTGTATACCTATACAACGCAAGTTATACACTAAGGGGCTGATTTACTAAGACACGAATTCCGACCCGATTGGAAAACGAACATTTTGCGACTTTTTCGTATTTTTTGCGATTTTTTCGGCGCCTTTACGACTTTTCGGAAATTATCGCGACTTTTTCGGTACCAATACGATTTGCGCGAAAAAACGCGAGTTTTTCATAGCCATTCCGAAAGTTGCGATTTTTTCGTAGCGTTAAAACTTAAAAGGCGCAACGTTTTGCGCAAGTTTTAACACTACGAAAAAATCGCAACTTTTTGCGCAAGTTTTAACGCTACGAAAAAATCGCAACTTTCGGAATGGCTACGAAAAACTCGCGTTTTTCCGCAAAAATCGTATTGGTAACGAAAAAGTCGCGATAATTTTCCGAAAAAATCGCAAAATACCAATCATTACGAAAAAAACGCAATCGGACGCATTCGGCCCGTTCGTGAGTAAGTAAATGGGCCCCTAAATGTAGTGTGTTGGGGGTCCTTACTTCGTCATTCTGTGGCTAATAAATCAAATAAAGTGCTGTCTTGCATAAAAAAGGGCATTGACTCAAGGGATGTAACATAATTTTGCCTCTTTAAAGTCTTAAAGTCTCTGGTAAGGCTTCACCTTGAGTATGCAGTGCAGTTTTGGCTTCACCTTGGGTATGCGGTGCAGTTTTCCTGCAGTGAAAAATGTTTACATTGCAAAATGAGATTAGCCTGGGTAATGACTGGGGGGCATCAGCATCAGTTAGTATGGTAGCAGTGGTGTAATTACAATACCATAAGAAGTCAATGAAAAATGCTTGTAAATTAAATCAAGAGACAGGGATTTAGGAAATCTAGATAGAAGCATGGTAGGGAAAGCCCTTGGAAGACCATGCATTATGTCTTGTTTTTCACTAGCCGTGAGTAACATTTCAATTGTATTGCTTATTTGCATTCACATATTGCAATAACATTACTAAGTCTAGTAATCAATTAGCAGGGAGCATTTACTGATCTGGTGTTTGAAAATTGGCCTAGTACTAGACCTGGAGAAAACTTTGCTTATGTTAGCCTATTATTAAGAATAAAATGAATACAATTATATAAAAGGAGGTTTATTTGCTCTAATAAGCTTGTGTTTACAACTGTACATTTATTTAAGCAACATAATTTGTTTTTAAACCAGTGTATTTTTCAAGTGCCTTTTATCCTATAACATTGTGTGGGAACATCCATCATTCATATTTATCCACAGGTTCACAGAAAAAAACTGTGGAAAGTAATTGGAATACTATGGATCATAGGTGACAGACAGTGCCAGAGCTCTCGGTACATTTTATTTGGTGCATCATTTGTAGCCTCAGAAAAAAATACAGTATTCGAAGACAAAAATGTTCAAGGTTTGGTATTACTGCTGATAAATTTACTAAAGGTGAATGTGGAAATAGAAAGTTTAAGAGATTTTTTTCCCTCTTTAACCTGAGCTTATCATTCTGCTGACATCAATCATCAGCTCTAAATGACACAGCGCATCTCATAAACCTCATATTTACAAAAGTGGCAGTCTTATTGGTGCTTGTACTACTGATGTCAGCTTTTAGAATTATTTTGAAAAATACAATAAAAGTCATTCTAATATATGTTGGCAAAGGTTGGCAATAAAAAATTCATAGTTTCAATGCAAGAGAAAACAGCAGCAATAGATGGACAACTGTCATATCACTGGAATGACAACTGTCTTTAAGCTGGGATCCAAGCCCATATCCAACAGCCAATTTGAAGTTACTTTCTTTAGAATAAAAGGGCATCTGTTCTAAAAAATAAAGTCAAATCTACAAGATAAAACGATTTACAATAATTTCTCAGCTTCTCATAGCTTATTCCTCAACCTAAACACAACAAAGAGCTCAGAAAACCCTGCTATACTGAGTAATTAGCACAACAAACATCTTAAAAATGAACTGTCTAAATCAGAGATCCCCAACCTTTTATACCTGTGAGCCACATTCAAATGGAAAAAGTTTTGAAGAGCAGCACAAGTATCAAAAGTTCCTGGAGGTGCCAATGAGAGCTATAATTGGCTATATGATAGCCCCTATGTTGACTGGAAGCCTACAGAAGGCTCTGTTTGGCATGTACACTGGGGTTTTATACAGCCAAACCTTGCCTCCTAACCAGAAATTCAAAAATAGCCACTGGGAGCAACATGCAAAGGTTCTTTGAGTAACATGTTGCTCACAAGCCACTGGTTGGCGATCACTGGTATAACTAAAAACCTAAGCATTACACTATGACAGTGGATGCCTAAAAGATAGAATGTGATGTGCCAACAGACCAATTTTCCAGTCATTAATTTTGGAAAGTATATTCCAAAGTATAGGCAACAATCTACCAACGAACATTTTTGTGATTTGTAACAACATACTTGCAAGCAGCAGATCCAACAATTATTATGAATATGCTATAGGATTGTTTTAACCCTATTTTTTCCCATTTGTGGTTTATGAGACTTCCCCAGTTTAGACTTTGAGTTGAAAGGTCTCAAATTCCACTGTTTTTTTTTTTTTTTTTTAGCTCATTGTGATACATTTGAACACCAAAGTTTCACACAATGCTGAGTTCTTACTGTGATTGCTGATATTTCTCTAGAGAGCCTAGTGGCAGAATTCCCAGCAATTCCTGTGAATTAATCTGCTTTTTTAAACAGCACATAAGTAATGTACAGACTGTTTGTCTGAAGATATATAAACACCATTTGCTTCTGTTTTTTTTGGGGGGGAGAGTCACTTGGCATGCTAAAATATTCCAATATATTTAACATGACGTCATAGTTATAGCTAAAGACAAGTGAATGTCCTTCATTTTATTTAATAGTGCAGTAACCCACAGTAAACAAAAATTTTCTAAAAACAACAGAATGGCCAATGAAAATTGCTAATTGGTTGCTATGGATGATTGTACTGCTGTAAAGTTGGTCAGGAATATACAGGAATATCCACTTGTTATCGTCTTGTTTGGTGAGGCTGCCTTATTTGGTATTCTGATCTTTGGTCCTGGCTCGTGTTAAGAGGGGTCAACGTGTGGCTGTAACACAACATGAGTTTTCAAACTAATAAAGGTTTTGCTCTTATATACAGAGTTCAATTGGCTTCCGACCAGTAGTGTCAGTAAGTGATCAAGTCAACAGGCAATGAGAAGGCCCATTAAGTTTGCACCCATATTAGCTAATGAGTCAAGGCCCCATTATCTGCTTATTACATTTAGAACACGTACACAAGTACAACATTTTGCCTGTACAGACACTCAAACACTTTGGTATATCAACCTAAAAAGATAAAAGCTTAAATCACTTTTGTTTTGCTATGGATACACCATACTTAAAGAATAAGTAAACCTTTTTTTTATCAGTAAAATTACTCTAAACAGCCTCCAGAATTACCTACCTTTGTCCCAGCATTCTGTCTGACCTGGCTCCTGAGTTAGAAGTTGATTGTTTCCTTTGCAGAGTGAAGCCCCACCCACACTTCCTGTTCAGTTCCCTCATGAAAAGAAAAAAACCTACTCATGCACAGACTGGCTCCTGCTGCCTCCAGGCATGCACAAAAGGCTCTCCACTTCGACTACAGTAGTCGAAGTGATGAGGGAACTGAACAGGAAGTGGGGGCGAGGCTTCACTCTGCACAAGGAAGCAAAGAAAATTATCAATTTCTAACTCAGGAGCCAGGTCAAACAGAATGCTGGGACAAAGGTAGGTAATTCTGGAGGCTGTTTAAAGTAATTTTACTGATAGAAAAAAAAGGTTTATTAATCTTTAACTCAGCAGAAGAACAAGGCTTTCCAACATTGTTCAGATAAGGTTTCCTCCCCCAGAATGTTTCATTATTATAAACGGAGTATTTTAGTTTTGCACTTACCTGTCGCAATGTTCGTGCTACCAAACTTTCCAATACAGGGCCTCTGTCTTCATGAAGCAGATGCACTTCATCCAATATTAATAGTCTCACAAGTTGGGACAGGGCAACATCACCAACACTCTTTCTGGTAACTACATCCCACTTTTCAGGAGTGGTAACTAGCATCTGCAAGAAAAAACAAAGTTGGTAGCAATTTTCTTTTTTTTGTGTGTAAGCACATAACTTTATAATATATTTGAAAACATTTGCGATATTTCATTTTCCAGCTCATTATCCTCTATATCCTCTCTCTTTTAAAAAGTAACATCAACCCCCTCCTCTGTCTCTGTTTTTTTCAAACAGGATGATGGATATCTTTGTAACAGCAAGTGAGTCTTAAAATCAATAATACTCTTCACCTGGAGACACAAAGGTTTCCATTGTTTATATTAACATCATTGTAGCATAGGGTTGCCTCAGTAACCTTCAAAAAAGTTATGGTTTTCAAAACAGAATATGAAGGAAAACAGCAATATGTGATATCATGATAAGCATGGTTTTCCTTCTTACTACATGTTTAGGGAATCTGTTTTGTTTAAAGGAACAGTAACACCAAAAAATGAAAGAGCTTTCAAGTAATAAAAATATAATGCACTGTTGCCCTGCACTGGTAAAACTGGTGTGTTTGCTACAGTAACACTACTATAATTTATATAATAAGCTGCTGTGTAGCCACGGGGGCAGCCATTCAAGCTGGAAAAAAGGAGAAAAGGCACAGGTTATATAGTAGAATACAATAGTGTTTTATCTGTTATCTGCTATGTGCCTGTGCCTTTTCTCCTTTGAATTGCTGCCTCCATGACTACATAGCAGCTTATTTATATAAATTATAGCAGACTTTCTGAAGTAAACACACAACTTTTACCAGTGCAGGGCAGCAGCACATTATATTTTAGTTACTTTTATACACTTTCATTTTTTGGTGTTACTGTTCCTTTAAGACATTTGAGGGCTTATTTACTAATCAAGTGCAAAAAAACAGTTCCAGTATTAAATTTATAAAACAGGAAGAATATTTTGCAGTAGACAAATGAGACACAAACATTTATGCCCCTCTGACTCCAGAGGTAGTAAACACGGCAACACTGAGTGCCTAAAGTCACACACTTAAAGGGAGCCCAGTACTTACAGGGCTCTATGAGCCTTGGGCACCAAACTAGGCACAACCAGAAAATTGCCATACAAACAAGTAATCATGGATAATACATGAATAAGAAGAAAAATAATAGGTGCAAGAATATTGAGATAGGACTAACAATCTAAGCACTGTATTAAAATCTGAATGTGAAAGACAGAGCAAAACTGGATAATTTAGAACTGAGACCCACTAAGCTTCTGCAGGTGCAGTAACCCTAAGCAACCATTGAGATGTTTGCTTTAGAACAGGCGACCAGTAAATGCTACCTGGTTGGTATGGGTTACTGCAGTTGCACAATGGCAGTGCCTTTTATAAGGGGGAGTTGTCTTTGTCTTTTTCATATTCATAAATACATATGACATCACAAGATTTGGCACTACATTACAAATGTATATTTGAATTGTCTATTCAAGCTCAATTCAATATTTGTAAACTTGAAAAAAAAAATATGTCGAATCAACAATACAGATTTAAGATAAAAATAGGCGTATTTGTGTACCAAAAACAACAGAAATAATAAACATTAGTTTATGTATTTAAATGTGAAATGATTTAACAGTTTAGTAAGCTAACATAGCTCTAAGCATCAACAAATACTTAGACGATAATTTATACATGTAACTATGCCTAAATATTACAGAAGCAACCTTTTTTAGTTTGAAATGAACCACAGAAATTAGCAGCTGTATTTCAATAATGCACTAATTAGTAAGCTGTAATGGAATATATTTAGAAAAGCATTTTACAGTTTTTCAAGGTGCCTAACAACTAGGCTCTAATTCATCTTCTAGAATGCTGTTGTTGCTGCTGACACATTCCTTCCGTGCAGAGAAATTTTATTAATGCAACCTGCTCTCTATACCTTATTGTAAGCATAACCATCTTATCTCTATCTTACCTCCTCTACAAGTGTTCAGTGTTCCATCCTCAACTCATGTACAGTACATACTGCTACTGTATGTGTTGCTGTCCTTTAAACCTTCAGTTTGATCATTGATAGTTTCGCTACTTATATTTTAACCCAAGGCATGTAGCTATAGAGGAAGGTTATGGTTTATTGGAAAAGGCAGCAATGAGGCCCATGTCAACCAAAGATGTATATTGCCCCTTTAAAGTTAAAGTATACCCCCTTTTTAACATGGATTCCATGAGAATGGTTTGGGGAAACATTGTTTTTTCCTGCTAACAAAACAAAACCGGTAGGAGTGTTGTATACTAGTGATCCATCTGCCTTGCAAGGTACAAAAAAATCCTTAAATTTCCCTGTTTGTTATGTTTAGCTCAAGAAATAACAAAAACCACACATTTTAGTGACTAAAACACTAGGCAAAAAGTATGTTTAGCCCAACTGAATTCAAGCTGAAAAGGGGTTATACTGCCCCTTTAAGCACCACTGCACAAATACCTGCTACCTGTCTTCCTTTTCAATAACATAAATAGCAACCACCATGAGTTGCTCTGCGTTGGTTACTATTACATGGAATGGTGCATATTGGGGCTGCATTTAGTATTACTGGTATCCTTAAAGAGGAACTCCACCCAAACACAACTTAAGCTTTTTGAAAAGTAAATATAATTTCAAGCAACTTTGCAATTTACATCAATTAAAACAAATATGCAGCCTTTTCATGATTTTTAATGTATATAATTAGATATATTATGTAATAATATATCTAAACCTGGCCTCCTATTCTTGTACCAATCTGGCTGACTACTTTAAGACTCAAATAAAATGTAATAGAAGTTGACTGTCCTTGGTCTGCCCTCAGCCTCCAAATTCCACAATTCCCTGCAAATGATGTCAATAAAGACAGGAGCATCACAGGGCAATGCATCGTGGGTTTTGTAGTTTCTGCATGCTGTCTGTAAACTGTGGAAAAGTTGTTATAATAACATTAATGTTTGCAGCAGTAAAAAATTGTATTTATTCATACTAGGGATGCACTGAATCCAGCATTGGACCTTTTCAGCAGGATTTGGATTCAGCCGAATCCATGCCTCGGGCCAAACAGAATCTGAATTCTTATAATCATGTAACTTTTTGTCATATAGACTAAAAACTAAAATGCTTGCATATGCAAATTAGGATTCGAATTCGGTTTGGCATTCGGCCAAATCTTTTCCAAAGGATTTGGGGTTTGGGCGAATGCCAAAATATTGGATTCAGTGCATCCCTAATTCATACTTTTTGAAGGAACAGATTAGTGGTATATGAAGGGTTTCTGTGTTAAGCAGGTAGGATTAAAACACTTCCCACATAATTTTTACTAAATGGAAACATAGATTTAAGTACTGTTATGTTAACAGAATTCTAAAAATATTGTGCATTGTGCCATAATGATAATAATAAAATCTTATTCTGTCTACCAACATGAATCCTTAAATAAACTAACTAAACCAACAAGCTAGTTTGTCTGCCACTATATTGTTGTTTCAGAATGGCTGAAAAATAATGTGTCACATATACTTAATGAAATGCAACTCATGCAAAGCATTTCAATCCAGCAGACGTCTGAGGGCATGGCTGAATAAAAACGGGTTAACTATAAATATTTTTTCTGTCAACCTAAATTTCTCTCAGCCCATGTAACTTCCCCCATTCTAGATTCACTTAGAATTATTATTAGGATTTGCTACAGGTTTATCCTTCCCATAGGGAATAGTGCAGAAGAGAAACATTTACATTTTAAATGTTGCTGAAGGTTACATTTGGAAGTATTAAATCGTTTAGAAGAAACAAATAAATATGTATTTTACTTGCTGTAATTAGAAACATTACCATCTAAAATGTACATATTTAAATGAAAATATATTTCCTTTAAATAGTTTTGGCTAATAATTACACATTTGTGAGATATTTAAATAAATGCATATTTAGTTTACTAAATCAATGCTAGCAGTTCTTTTGAAAATGTTTAATGCATGTATTATTTAAGTATATAATTATATGCATATCTCCTAATTACTTCATGTGCTTATTCCCTAATGATTCAGTAATATACTGCCACTTCAGAGGAAGACTAAAAGATGCCAAACACATGCATGACCAGTCCACACCATACCAATATGCATTTACATTACTGGGCCGCTAACTCCAGGAGCTTAGGCTAATGCCACACGGGCATATTCTCGGCAAGCCAAAAAACGATTGCAGAGAATACGCCCCGCTACTGTAAATTTAGACTACCTTGTACCTGCACCAAAAAGAATGGAATACACTCGGGTGCAGGCACATGTAGCTGATATTTGACAAAAAACGTGAGACTTCATATTTTCGGTGGATATAAGCTACATGTGCCTGCACCCGAGCGTATTCCATTCATTAGGGTGCAGGCACAGGTAGGAGTGTATGGCGCTATTTTCGGCAAGCTTTTTCCGACATGCCGAAAATATACACCATATGCTAAATGTGGCATTAGCCTTATATATACAAAGTTACTGGGCTTCATATATATTTATAAGAAAAAAAAGGGAGGGGGGGTAGATCATTCATATGCCAGCTACACCTACAAACAACACAGTTTATCATAAAATTAATATATTTTTTTTTTAATTCATTCATATACCAGAAGCACCAATAAAAATGTACAGTTAGAGCATCATTTCTATGTTAACAGTGGGCCATTCCTCAAGAAAGAAAGACAATAAGAGATACATATGTGACCATCGTAGGGCCCAAAGGGAACAATATGAATACTGTTAATTTCTTCTTTCACCATACAAGAAAAAACCAAAGGATTGCATTGATAAACCAGCATGCACATAAATAACAATCTACAAATAGTGATCTATTTGCTTGGCTTCCTATCCTTAGATGGCAATGCATTGTGGGTTTTGTAGTTTCTGCATGCTGTCTGTAAACTGTGGAGAAGTTGTTATAATAACATTAATGTTTTAGTTCCTCCTCCCTTGCCAGGATTTCAAATGATGTAGAGAGAGAAGAACTGTTTTGCAGCAGTAAAAATTTGTATTTATTCATACTAGGGATGCACTGAATCACCATACAAGAAAAAAACATAGTGTTTCATTGATAAACCAGCATGCACATAAAGAACAATCTACAAATAGTGATCTATTTGCTTGGTTTCCTATCCTTAGATGTATGTATTTTAATTAAAATTAATTCACAAATGTTTTGGGATTTAACTGTATGTATGACAAGCTACAACATTCAGCATAGGGTTCAACAGTGCAATAATATTTCCCATCTAGCTATTATTTTATACAGGTGAGACCTTCATAGTGCCATGTAAACAGTACTGTAAATACAAAAATGTTATCCAGTTTGGTCTGCCATCAGACTACAAGTCACTAGTTTATTTCAGATTTGTTAAAAAGGATTTATAACAACCGCAGCATGACTGCAGGGGTGATAAGAAAATTTATGGCTATAGAAACTAAAAACAGTGCTGAATTCAGTGCTAAAACTACAAAATCAGTAATACCTTTTCAGAAGCTGGGGGAGATTAAGGGAATAATTACACTAGCCCTCTTAATATATCCATTAGACAAATACAACCATAGCATTTCAATGTAGTGCTCTTTAACATCTGATCTCAAGCACATTAAGTGCATCCCAGCTTTAAAATGTTTCATTCTAAAGTCACTGTAGTAAAGGACATTTGACAGTATCAAGCAAAGATTCACAAGTGCATGCATTTGTCTGACTAATGACAGATCCACTGGGCTGCAAAAAATGTTTACTCACCAGAGGTTCATTTATTTCAACCATGTTGCAGTTCAGGATCAAATGTAATGGATGTTCAACTTCGATCTCTTAAATCGCTATAAAGTACATTGACTGCATTTGCTTAGTAATTATCATTGCTGTATTAATGCAGGTGGCTTCTTGACTGTTATTCTCTGCTGTTAGCTGCTGATTGAGACTGAAATGCCTCTCTTACTTACCCTGGCCACCAGTATGTATTTAGAAATATTTTATTGTGTAGTGCAGTGTTGTCAAACTTCTGTGGTGCCGAGGGCCAGAATTGCTCTAGCATACAAAGATACAAAGTGGAGGGCCACTAATGGAAGCCAGTTCTGACCACTCATACTTTTTATACTGCATCCACTTCAAACCACACGTGTTATGACAAGAGCTTTTAAGACCATACCCACATTTATGGTGTAGCGCAGCAATAACCCAAATGCTTGGTGCTTACTGTGGGGATATCAACCATCACTCATATGTGGAAGAATTATATTAGGTCATATTAAGACAAACCCTTAAATCTATATGCCTCCTTTTTCCTTGTGGATAGCAAGGCAACCCCCAGCACATAATTATACACCTTAGGGACCCTTTAATGGCTATTTTCAACTGCTAACAAACTCCCAGAGCAAACCACTGCCAGGTTCACCTCCCCCAGGCAGTATAGGGAAGGCACAGTATGGCACACAGGCAGCATAGGGCAGGCACAGTATGGCACACACAGGCAGTACTCTGCCTACCTTGATGCTGCCTGTGTGTGCAACTGTGACTGATAACAGTGCCTACCCTATGCTGCCTGTATGTGCCATACTCTGCCTGCCCTATGCTGCCCATGTGTGCCACTGTGACTGATAACAGTGCCTACCCTATGCTGCCTGTATGTGTCATACTCTGCCTGCCCTATGCTGCTCGTGTGTGCCATAATCTACCTGCCCTGAGCCTGAGGTGTGAACACTGCAGGGGGTGAACAATGCAGGGATTAAAAGGTGTGAACAGTACAGAGAATTACATGTTTAAACAATACAGGGGGGATTACAGCCTGAATCTGAGGCGTGAACTATGCAGGGGGACAGTTAATCTCAGTACTGATACCATTTAAATCTAATATTAATTAGATTATCATATAATTATAATCACAAATCATTTGGTACTTTTGAATTTTAAAAAGCCATTATATTCTGATTTTTTTTTTTTACTTAGGCTAAATGCAGCTTGCAATTTCTGGCAACAAATATTTCAAGTTAACTTGAAAATAATAATTGAGGGAGCAGTCTTTGTATGCACAATGTATATTGCCTATATTGCACCTATACTTATATGATAAGTGCTGGGAAAATTGGCGGCACCAAAGATGTGCACAGATATGAGGGGAGGGAGGGTTGTATATACAGTGCCTATAAAAAAAATAATATTTAAACCATGGAAACTTCCAGGGGTGTATTGCCAGAACACACAGTCACAGTTTATTTAATTTAGTGTTTTTGGACATTGATCAACAGAAACAGATTCTTAAGTCAAAGTGATTTTTAGTGTTACTGTTTCTTTAAGAAATATGTATGACACAGCTAAATATCTGTCAAGAAAATGTGATCCAACAAAAATTAGTGACCATGTTCTCTAAAGAAGGCTAGTCTGGGAGGCCACCAAGAGACCTATGACAACTCTGAAGCAGATGCAGGCCTCAGTGGCTAAGTTTAAAGAGAAACTGCATAAAAAAAACTATTGCCTAGGTGCTTTATCAGTCACAGTGGCAAAGAAGAAAGTATTTGTTAACTAAAACTCACATGACATCACACATACTTTACAAGAAGGCATGGGGGAGAATCTGAAGTCAACTGGATGAAAGTTCTATGGCCCGATTTGAGCTTTTTGGTCATCAGACTGAATGCCAGGTTTGGGATAAGCCAAATGACTCCCATCATGAAGCATGGTTGTGGCAGCATCATGCTACAGGAATACTTCTCTACATCAGGTCCTGGAAGACTTGTGAGGGTGACATGAATACAGCAAAATAAAGTGAAATTCTTAATGAAAACCTAATGCAGTCTGCTAGAAACCTGAGCCGTGGTAGAAGGCAAAACAATGACCCAAGCATAAAGTCGCACACAAATAGTTAAAAAACTACAATTTTAATGTCCTGGAATGGTCAAGTCAAAGTCCTGATCTTAATCCAATAGAAAAGAGAATTTTTGCTGGTCTTTTTTTAAAAAAAATAAAAACAAAGTATATTTGAGATAACTGTGAAAAAACATAACTCCCATATAGCTAAATACTTTTTATAGGCTCCCTACGGATAAAGCGGGCTAAAATGGTGTTCAGTGGAGTGCAACCTCAATGTATATGGCCTTCCTCTCCAGCATGCTGCACCACATTGAGATATAATGCACCATTAAAGCCTGCTTAATAATCAACTTGAAAAAAAATCCCCATAGAATGTAGCAGGTTTTTTTTTTTTATAGCTGTTGTATATCTTCTTTTTCAGAGTCACTTAAAACTTAATATGAAAGCTTACATAACATAATAATGTTTACAGTATGTACAAGGCTCTTCCTAAGAGCATACTGTTTTATGCACACAACAGTTGCATACACTCCAAGGAGAAACCAATTGAGAGAAGCAATTTCAAGAATGGGGTCATATTAACTGTTCCGCAAAGTAATATCATAAGAACACCTGCTCTGTAGATTTTTCTAGGGTAAAAACAGTCTGTTTGGAGTCAGTGCAAATCACATTTTATTAGCTGGACTGCAGATGGGACAGAACAGCTTGCGCGCCTTGAGAAATGCAGCTTTTCAATATTGTAAAATAGATAATTAACTAAACCACATGTAAGTTTAAATAATGGTGCAAGTGTTTTAAATGGAAAATTGATCCCTCAACATTACACAGCATTTCTTTTGTCGTTAATCACTTCACTAATTATGCTTATACTAACCTCTGATACAACAATGTCAACTCTGATTGTTGGCAACAAATTCTTTAATCAAATGTGACAACTTTGCAAAAGTGTCAGTCTCTAGAGATGTTAAGATCAACTTGGTTTCACCTGCAAGAATTTAACCTTACAATTTGGTTTCTGCTCTTTTTCCCTTTGCATTTAATATTTTGATTTTAAACAGAAAAATATGATTGGCATAACACATGAAGCATATATGTGTTATTGTAAAGCACTGAGCGTTTAGACACAAATCGGGTTAATTATATTCAGTTCAAGGATGACAGGTTTCAATTACACATCCAGAATGTAAAAATTAATTGGAAAGACTTCACATATAAAGATAATTTGACACCATGCAGCTGATTGGGAATACATGGTTGCAAAGAAAGGCCCCAAAAGCAAAGAACATTGCAGTTCTATCTCAAATAAAAAATGTCCATTGCAGGTTAAAAAATCTATATTCATTATTATGATTAATAATTAATGAGGAGTATACCCCCTTGTTCATCAACGAATAGGGCCTGTGCCAAGTATACTTTTTACCTATTGTCTTAAAAAAGTTAAAATAATAATAGTAAAAAAAATGTTTTTTTTATTTTTATAAGATATAGAATTATATTACCAATATAAATACAGTATGCATCCCATCACATTTTGTTGTTGTTATTATTATCTACCGATCTGTTATAATTATCTTGCAAGGATCACACATATGTAAAATTTATATTAGTCCCATTCAAGGCCATGTTATAAATTAATCTGCGTGAAGGTGCTCTCCTCTTACTTTGTAATATACCAAAGGGCCAGGCAGTGAGCCATTGGGGATTGATGCATCATGTTTGTGAGCAGTAAGGCTGAGCGTTTGAACACCCATATTTGGATATATACCAACATCTATACCAGGGGTATCAAACTCAATCACATAAGGGGGCTGAAATCTAAAATACAGGCTAAGTCGCTGGCCAAATTTGTTTTGATGTTCTGTTGCTTTGACTACGAAAAACTGTTCCCCTTCCGAAATACTGTTGCTGGACAAGACATGGGACTTGGGGAAGATTGTACGGAGGTCTCTGAGGAAGTGCGCTGTCACGAAAAGCTGTGTTTTTTAGATGTGCAAATAAAGGTTGATCGATTTTAATATCACCTGTTGTGGCTTTTTTATGCTGACCTGGAGTGCACTGCCAATGTGTGAAGTTTTGTGACGAGATTTGTCCCCTGGCTACGGACTCGGGGCAGGAGCACCCGGGTCAACAGGACTCTCTGGTAAGCATAATGCTTTCTTATTTGGAAGTGAGTTATCCCTGGCCGTGAGTTTTTTCACCTAAGCGCAGGGTCCGGGGCAGGTTGCACCTGGACCAAAGGATTTGAGCGGTGAGCAGTTTGTGTGGGGGAACCTGTATTGCTTTTTCCAGACAGGCACCTGTATTTTTAAACTAATTTCTATGTTTAAATTAGCCCTCAAATTGTGTGCTGTGGATATATAATTTTTTCATGAAGATTGTACTCTTCCACCCCGTGGCCTGAGAAATTATCTGCTCTAGTCCTAACTGAAAAAATAAAGACCCTTGAAGGAAAGTGCATTCAAAGATTTCTTAAAGCTTTGGTTCGCTGACCAAATTCTGAACCACAGTGTTATCATGCTGCTGCCACCGCCAGGGCTGAGGTGTGCCCAGTAATCTGTCCCGAACTACTTCACATTGATAGGCGTTGGCTTTAGCAAAAAAAAAAAAAAGGCAGTGTGGATTCCAATGATGATTCGGACCAATTTCTACTGCTTTGCTGACCCATACAAAAGAAAGGGATGGCCAAAGCGCTGATCCCAAAACAGTGAATATGGACTTCAAGAACCCTTCAAGATGTTTATCAGTAGAATGTTTAAAAGCTGCAGCATCTAGAGTGGTAGTTTTGGATAGATGCAGAACTAAGGCATCTACTTCAGTTGGCTTAAAACTTCCATTTCTGGGGTGTTCCATTCTTCCTGAATAACCAAAGAATGTTTGCGTGATGAAAAAAGGTAGCTGATTTGCATTGCAATTTAAACAGACCTTTAGCTTATACCTGGTCTGAAGGAGAGTTGATCTTAAAAGCTCATGTACTACCTTAATAATACCTTACATATCATGATGTGTATCTTTGTCTCTGGTATCATCCTCTTGGTCTCCCAAATGTGAGCTAGAGGAATATATTTTGCCCTCTAAGTGTGAAACTTCAGATAAGTTAGAAACTATAGATGAAAGGGAAGAAAGTTTTTCTCCTCTTGGGAGACAAGCGTTTGCAGTTTTCTAGACTAGAGGGATGTTGTGCAATTTTGACATGGCTTATAGACAGACTGCGGTGATTCCAGCAACGGAATCTGCTAGGAAAGAGTGTTCTGAAGCGAAGCCAGCAATTGTGATTGCTGGACCAAAATGAGAGGCTCAGTGAAATCAGCTGCAGAGCCCTAGGAAAACCGCTTCATAGGAGATTGTTCGGGCTGAACTCCTAGATCAATAGGGTCACTTGGGGGTGCTGGTTGCAAACCTCAAGCAGGATCTGCAGAGGGATTCAGTTTGGCCACTTAGCTTTGAGTGACACTTGATGCAAACAAAATAAGTAAACTGCGCTGCTGCTATTGGAGCTGCTTTGGTTCACCCCCCCCACCTACTGCCCTGTGTTTGATGGAGAAGTTTTAGAGGGTAAAATCACCTGGATGCTGTGCCTGCTCAAAAATGGCCCACATAGCACAGCATCAGGTATAGGAGTATACCTACAGGAGAATACCCACAGCTCTACCAAACATCTCCCCAGCCAGAGTTCTGCTCCTTCAAGGGGGGCAGGCAAGTACTTGGTGGTCCAGTCTTCTTATTAGAGGTGAAAATTGCCTCAGCGAGTACAATTCAGCATATGGTGCTAACCTTTCAGGGTACAGGCAATCCTGTCCCAATTATCACTCCCACTGACCGTTGGATTCCCTGGAGACCTATGGGACAATCTTCCTGTAGACAGGGTACTTAGCCCAGTAGGTCTCCTGGAGACACCAGAGAAACAAAGCACTACAAACCAAGAAAACATGTACCTTCTTTCCCAAAATGTGCTAATATCATCCTATATAATAGCATAACTCAAGCATTCTACCAAAAAGGAAACAAAAAATGTATGTTCAAACAATGATGCATTTTTAAAAAAAAATCAGGCAGCTCATTTAAAATATTTTTTTATAATCTATTGGCATTTAGCATCTGGGGGCCTTGTGCCATAAGGGCTGAACTAACCCCCCCCCCCCGGGGCAAAAAGCCCTCTTAACTGGCCTGCCTCGACCCCCCTGCTGAGCAGAGCAGCACAACAGCGTACTTGGGCGCCATCTTCCGTTCAATTGAACATACTTGGATCTCTCTGCTGATGCAGAACCTGCTTAAACATGCACAGTTGGGGCCAGCAGGAAATCAGCTTCAACTGTGCATGCTCAGGCAGGGTGCGTATCGGCGGAGAGACCCAACATATCTTTGATTGAACGGAAGATGGCACCCAGGTACGCTGCTGCACTGCTCTGTTCTTTTAGGTTGGGGTTTTCTATAGGGTCAGTTTTTTAAGTTACAGACTATGCGATAAGGGAGAGGTGGGGAGGTCGAGGCAGGCCAGTTCATGGGGCTTTTCAACCTGAAGAAGGTGTAGTTCTCCTTTAAAAAAGACATCATTGGTGGGATTTGAATATGGAGACAGCGCTGGAAATAGAACAGATTTGCATGTTTGAACATACAGCCAAAAAGGCACTGACATCATCATATATATATCATGACTCAAGCATACTAGCAAAAATGCAAGATTGCCAGTTACTGGTCCAGCAGTGATAAAACATAGCAACAATATACCTTTTATTTTAAATCTTTGTTCTGGAAAAAAAAAATCATTCCACAGACAAATACTCAGCAGGAGCAGATGTTATTCAGAATATTTTACAGCTAAATCAAAAATAATTGGACGTGTGAGTACCTTTAAATTGCACTCTGGGCAAAGTGTCTATCATAATGCTATATTTGCATTAACAATAAAGACTGCTTTTTTATGCTTTTGGATTTATAGGACCTTTTGTGAGCAAGTAAATTACAGATGAACAGACAGAGGACTTAGAGCAACAGTTTTTAGGTTGCCATCAGCTTATAGAAATGGATGTAGTTATGGATGCCTAAAAGGGACTGCTCAGCTACCCTATGCCTATGGTGAATAAAATCAATACATTTAATAGGATACATGCATCCCTATTCATATTACTTATCCCTAATACACTGTGTGTTGCACAATAGCTAAGCATGTACTATTTTTATGGCTTTCAAACAATTCCATTAGAACCAAACCAAGACAATTATATCCTTCACCTATGACATTTTTGCAGAGGCAACAGGGGGAGGGGGGGGGGGAAGGTTGGTTCATAATTTCTGTTGGCAAAAACCAAATCAGATTTCTTTTTAGATCTTGAACATGGAACTTAAATTCATCTGTAAAATCATCCACTGCTAATGTCACAAAGAAACTGTATTGCTGTGATGTCTCACTTTACTCAACTTCAGCCAAAGCATGCAGCAAACAATCTGAAAATACTATTTGCTGGCCTACGTACAAAAAGGCAATCTTCCATAGACTCCATAATAAACAAACACCTCTAATTTTTTAAAATTATTTCCTTTTTCTCTGTGATAATAAAACAGTATCTTGTACTTGATCCCAACTAAGATATAATTAATCCTTATTGCAGGCAAAACAAGCCTATTGGGTTTATTCAATATTTAAATGATTTTTAGCAGACTTAAGTTATGGAGATCCAATTTACGGAAAGATTCCTTATCCGGAAAACCCCAGGTCCCGAGCATTCTGGATAACAGGTCCCATACCTGTACAGTGTTATTATTTGCTAAATAAAGACGTTTGGAATAATCATGTGCCATATTTATGATTTATTGATCTCTTGATCTCATTCACCATGTTTATATCAATTGAATTGGTACAATTAAAAAAGCTGTCATTAAATTAAAATGGTAAAACACATAGATATGTTCATTATTGCCCAAAAGAAAAAAAAAGAAAATATTTGCTTGATTGACTGGGTTTACTTTTAGTTTCATGTAGTAATATTTTGAGACAATTTGCAATTGGTCTTCATTATTTGTAGTTTTTTTTGTTATTTTACTTTTTGTTTAGCAGTAATCTAGTTTTAAATATCAGTAGTTATCTGGTTGCTAGGATCAAAATTACCTTAGCAACCAGAGAGTGGTTTAAATAAAAGATTGGCATATTAATAGGAGAAGACCCGAACAGAAAAAAAAAAAATTACAATAATAATAAAAAGTAACTTCACAGAGCAATATTTTTTTGGGCTGCTGGGGTCACTTTCCCCAATTTCAAAGCTGCAAAGAGTTAGCAAAAGGCAGCAAATAATTAAATAAACATAAACAATAAGACCAAATGAAAAAAGCTTAGAATTGGCCATTCTATAACATACTAAAAGTTAACTTAAAGGTTAACCACCCCTTTAAAGTCAATAATAAAGATATTTTGATACATGTCAGAACAACTTCTAATTATTTTTAAAGGGGTTGTACCCCCCCTAAAATGTATATGTATATCTTTATTTATAAAGCCCTACTGTACAGTAGAATACATTAATATAAACAGGGGGTTATTAAAGGAACGGTAACACCAAAAAATGAAAGTGTATAAAAGTAATTACAATATAATGTAATGCTGCCCTGCATTGCTACAACTGGTGTGTTTGCCTCAGAAAGACTACTATAGTTTATATAAGTAAGCTGCTGTGTAGCCATGGGGGCAGCCATTCAAAGGAGAAAAGGCACAGGTTACATAGCAGATAACAGATTAATCCCCATTATATGGGGCTTATCTACTAGTTATCTGCTATGTAACCTGTGCCTTTTCTCCTTTTTTTCCAGCTTGAATGGCTGCCCCCTTGCTACACAGCAGCTTATTTATATAGTAGCTTTTCTGTAGCAAAAACACCAGTTTTTTGCAGAGCAACAGCACATTATATTTTAATTACTTTAAAACACTTTAATTTTTTGATGCTACTGTTCCTTTAAGATAATAGATACATACAACGTATTACAATAAAGACAAATAAATAAAAGATACAGTTGCAATAAGAGTCAAAAGAACAAGAGGATGGCGGTCCCTGCCCCATAGAGCTTACAATCTATATGGGAGGGTAACTTACAGACACAATTAGGCAAATATACCTGTAAGTGCTATAGGTCACAGTGGTTGCTCTGCAAGGAATAAAGGAGTCGGCCAGGAAACGTACGGAGACACAAGGGAAGAGATGTAGTGAGGAGCAGAGGAATGGAGGGCTTTGAAGATTAAGAGAAGGAGTTTGTAAGATATTCCTTGTTTAATAGGAAGCCATGATAAAGACTTTAGCAGGGGAAGGGCCTGAACTCTCCTGGATGAGAGGAGGAGAATTCTCGCAGCAGTGTTTAATATAGACTGTAGGGGGAAATGCCCAGTGAAAGAAAATGAAATTTTAAGCAACTTTCCAGTGCTTGTTATTTAAACCATTTCACTTGTTTTACATTTATTTATAAATACTTTTACAACTGAAAGCAGTATTTTATTGTCCCTTTCTTTACTGCTGGTTCTCTCTCTTGAAACCATTTAGCAGAAGTCAGTTCTCATCCAGCCAATACTCCATTTCTAATAATACCTTGCATACTTCTTCACAGGTCTGTTAGCTGGCTACTGCTAGGGGAGAGAATATCAAGGGGCAGACATATGAGGCTTTCAGTACTAGTTATTATTACAAACAGCTGCGAAACTCATGTTAAGTCGTAATTAATACATACTTGAAAGTAGCTTAGTATGATCATTTCTTTATTTTAGGCCTCACGTAGGCTTTAACAAAATACAGGTATAGGATCCATTATCTGGAAACCCATTATGCAGAAAGTTCAGAACTACAGAAAGGCCACCTCCCATAGACTCCATTATAAGCAAATATTTCTAATTTTTAAAAATGATTTCCTTTTCGTCTGTAATAATAAAACAGTACCTTGTACTTGATTCCAACTAAGATATAATGAATCCTTATTGGAGGCAAAACAAGCCTATTGGGTTTATTCAATATTTAAATGATGTGTAGCAGACTTAAGTTAAGGAAATCCAAATTACGGAAAAAGATCCCTTATACGGAAAACCCCAGGTCCCGAGCATTCTGGATAACAGGTCCCATACCTGTACTATATTAATTTACTTGACACCATACAAGAAGGCAAAGAAACATATAGGTACTATCATATAGTACTCACCAACACTAAAGGGCTAATTCATTATAGATCAAACTGAGGAATTCAGAAAGATTCCCAATAGTTTAATCTACAGTATGTCTAACCTATCAAAACTTTTTTAACGTCAGGAATATTTTTATTAAATGTGACAAAAGTTTTTATTGAATTTATACATTTCATGATACCTGTGTGCATTAGTCAGAATCTGCTTGACTGCTTTGAGCAGGCACCATTCTGTTCTTTGGAATAGTAGTGTTTAGCAAAAAAAACAGTGCAGAAAACTTTTTCCCATTTGAATATTTGCTTCCTTACTCTCCGATGCCAAAAGAATCATTCCAGCTTAGAAATTAAGGTGTCAATGTTTTACTAAGCAGTAATTATGATTTCCACCCTTTGGCAACAAACTGTAAACCACCCTCTTGCTTTTTTCTGTTCTGTTGTAGTTAAGATATGAGCAAGACTTTCATTACAAATTTAAAGATATGTTATCACTATCCATATCTTTAACTTTAGTGCAAGAACAGCTAAAGCAATGTACCTTGGAGATGCAATATGGGCAAAATAACAACCTAACATGTTTGCTTTCATTAGACTTACTTCACTAGACTAGGGAAATCTAACTGCTGATTGGTTACAGGTGATTAGCAGACCAAGACAAATGTTTGCCCAAGTTATACACAACTCTTAAAAACTTTTAACCTTTTATTTTAAATGTGTAAGTGGTTTATGATTTTCATTTCAGCACTAGGTGCATTAAAATATCTGTGTTTGTTTTATTTTCAATATTTTTTGAAGAAAACAATTACTGTAATTTAACTAATTAGTTTGGCTACTTCAAGAGTAAATGTTTTAACAAAGTAATGTTTAATTATCTTTGCTAATAAGTTTTAGGTAGTTTAATGCAGAAAGACAGAATTCCTGCTGTTTTCTAATCTAGCCTTAAATGGCTGCTTGGATGGGGAAAGTTATTGAACCGAGTACCATCATAACTTCAATTACTTAGACAGCAATTCTGTCTTCCAGAAACATGGATTTGTCTACTGTTAGCTATAAGAAAAGCTAAATGTATTTTCGATTGAAAGACAGTTGGTGCTCACAAAAAAGGAATTCAAACATCAAGAGTTTTAAACTAAATGACATTAGTGTCATATTTTTGAGAATTCAATGGGGTAAAAATGTGCAGTTGTATAGGTTCTTAGTCTGGATGACGTTGTATAAAAAAATAGATTATGATGGAGAGTTTACCCACAAAGTGTGGCCTATGGAACACATGCAGTGGCATATAGCTTGTGTCTGTATGGCTGCAACACAGATATAAAGGTGCTGGAAGAAATACTGTGCATGCTCCAATTCAGATTCTCCTTCCCCTAAGGCTGCCAAATTAAGTGGATACAAAGAAACATTTTAAATAGCAGCAAAGGAGGATTTTAGGGAGAAGCCTTATTTTCTGGATACTGCTGGGAATATAGCTGGGTTATCTCAATACTGGCTGCTTTCGTATTAGGTATTCTAGTGCTATACATTGTCTCAATCACAAGAACTTCAACTGATATATTGCCTCAATAATGTCCCCATATTTCTCCCGTTCAGCTAATCAGAAGCCAAACAGGAAGAAAAAATGCTGAGCTGTGTAGAGAAAGTTCCCATAATGCCTCACTCCTGCACCAAAAGCAAGACCAGTGTACATGCTCAGTTAGTAAGACTATGAGTCAGCTTCCTGCTGATTGGCTCAGATTCACATTCCTAAGGGGGGGGGGGGGGTGAGTTCTTAGCATTCTTGAAGGAGGGGGGAGCAGGATAGAGCAGAGAGCTGAGTAGAGGCAGAGGAAAACAGACACAACTAATCTTTTTTCAGAGAAGTCAGTACAGCGTTTCTGTGAGTGCTTATGGCTGTATTTACATAGACCTTTCTGATAAAGCTTACTTAGTTTTTACCTTTCTTTCTCCTTTAACCAATACTTTGTTTAATATGTATTATTTATGGTGTCATGTGCATCCAAAATGATGTTTCACACGAATATAGTTCATGTAACACGATATATGCCTTCAGGTTCATGCTGACAGTGAAGCAAACACCGCAGCTTCATTTCTTTTTCGTGGTCATATACATAAACACAACTAGAAAACAAGGACAAAACTGGACATGAAGGGCTGCTAATCAAATATGCTTTCAGTAAAAAAATGGCTTTATCTGAAAGTAGTGTTTTGCGCAAATAGTTTAACAGCTTTCCAGCTAACAAACAGTTCTTGCTGTACTGGAAAATGCTCAAGGTTTCTTAGCTCTTAACTGGTGACTAACCAGTACATTTTATGTGAATTCAAACTGTGAAATAGCCTGTCTGATCCACTGCAGAACATTAGATTTTTGCATGTGATCTATATACTATAGAAAGATAGCGGTAATGATTAATAGGTTACTGGCAACCATGCCTAAAAGTACATTTGCATGCAAATGTGCTATCATGTTTTTCCTGATGAAATCTATTTTCTTCCCCTGTAGGTGACACTGTTGGGCTTACATGCAACATTTGTTTATAACACAGTAGATCAATGATGTGTCTCAAGCACAATTATTTTATACATATGTGTACATTCATTTATGTGAGTTTTAATGGCAACAACCAACCTTTACTACTTCAATTCCTACATACAAGGTAGAGGCGACAAGGTAAAGTAACTGCCAAGAATGAATATGAAAAAGAGATACTGGGCCTTAATGTGTGTGGAGATAATATTAAAAACAACAAATAATTACAAAAGCTACATTTCCATCTGCAAGAAGAAATATCTAAAAATATAGTTCATTAGTCCTGGAAGTAATTTTAAACATACTTGTTCAGAAAAAAGAAATTACCTATGTAGCAAATGTCAATTGATTCTCACTATAAAAAGACTTGTAACAGTATTTTTTTTCTCTTTCAGAACCATCATGTGCATTCATTAGCTACAGATCATTAAGAAAAAAAAACAAATAAAGTTGAAGTCAGAAAAAAATGTTTCTCATTCCTTCCTTTTAAGTAGAAGTGCAAATTAACATTTGTCCATTCAATATGATGCATTAGATTCCACTCAATGCAATGTCTCAGCTTGGCACTAACACCAAACCATATTGAAAATAAATTACAAACAGTTTTTTTTTGTTTTTCTGTTTCTTTTTTTTACATTTTCATAAACTAAGGTGAAGTCCCCTATCTGTCTATAAACCCCTCTAATGTACTTGGGCATGATTACTCTTTACAAGTAGTTTAGAGAGGATTATAGGCAGATAGGGGATGTTCTTTTTTTTCCATAAAAACGATCAGCGCACCAGAGCCCCCCCCCTTTAGATTAGAGCAATGGAATTTTCATTTGAAGCCGCATAGGTTGCTTTTCATGGTGAGGGCAGTGAGGTTGTGAAATGACCTTCCTAGTGATTTTGTGATGGCAGACTGTTAATGCCTTTAAAAGAGAAGGAAAGGTAAAAACTAAGTAAGCTAGATCAGAAAGATCTATGTAAATACAGCCATAAGCATTCACAGAAAAGCTGCACTAAGTCCTCTATCAAAAGAAACACAGGATTTCTTGTCTCCTTTATTATAAACATGTTCTTAGGTATCTGACATTCTCTCTATGAAAAATCCATCATTCCCGGGGCCAGAGTCTGTGCAGTTCTCTCCTCTCTAACCTTTTCCTGCTCCCCCCTCTCATAAGAATTCATAAAACTCACTCCCCCCACTCTTAGGAATGTGTAATCTGAGCTATAATGGCTAAACTAAAAGCAGGAAGCTATGAAGGCCAAGCTAAAATGGCAGCTGCAACCTTGAACAAACAGAAAAAGCTTCTAGGGCTCTTTAGTTAGGTATGAGGTATAAAGCTTTTTGCAGAATAAATAGAGCATTCTAGGTGGCACTAATGTGGCGAATCTATTGGCAGTAAAATGTCAAATTGATTTTCCTTCTCCTTTAAGAGGGGCCTGGATGAGTTCTTGAACAAGCATAATATCCAAGGCTATTGCGATACTAAAACCTACAGTTTGTATTCATGTTAGTATATATGGTTTATGTATGTGAGTATATAGATAGGTCAGTATAGGTTTGTGTGTGCTGGGTTCACTTAGAAAAGTTGAACTTGATGGACTCTGGTCTTTTTTCAACCCAATGTAACTATGAAATGTGTACTCAAGTATGAGATTGGCAAATATGTTTCCAACATTATACACTGATTGCTTAGAGCATACTTATAAAACCAAGAAAAAAAAAAGAAAGGTTTATTATTCCAGGACAATCCCTGGTTACTACATAACAAATCCAAGGTTGAAAATAAAGACCATATCCCAAAATGTCTACCAAAAAAAAGGTATAGTGTGTGTCAAAGTGTGTGTTTATATGTCTGTGTATAGGGGGGTTATATTTTTTTACACAACAAATAATGGAAATGCACATTTATTTAAAGCCTTAAATAGTATCCAGATTTTTTAGCTAAGCAGATAAAGCATAAAGTGTGTTCTTTTGCTAGATATGTACATAGTGGTAACAGTACTATAATGTATACAGTCATGGCCAAAATTGTTGGCACCCCATAAAGCGGTAGAACCTTTCCGAATTTTTTGCACAAGCGTACGAAAATGTTGCGTGGGCATACGAAAAAGTCGCGCAAGCACGAAAAAAAATCGCCCTTCCAATAAGAGAGACCTCGAGCAGTTTGCAAAGGAAGAGTGGTCCAAAATTCCCGGTGAGAGGTGTAAGAAGCTTATTGATGGTTATAGAAAGCGACTGATTTCAGTTATTTTTTCCAAAGGGTGTGCAACCAAATATTAAGTTAAGGGTGCCAATAATTTTGTCCAGCCCATTTTTGGAGTTTTGTGTTACATTATGTTCAATTTGCCTTTTTTCCCTCTATTTTTTGTTCTGTTCCAATACACACAAAGGGAATAAACATGTGTATAGCAAAACATGTGTTACTGCAATACTTTTCTGTGAGAAATACTTGACTTTCTGGAAAAAGTTCTGGGGTGCCAACAATTTTGGCCATTTTCTTCAACTGAATGTGTGCATGTGTTAACCTTAGAATGCTGTTTAGATGCCATTCTGAAAAATGCAGTAGTGCAACTTTCTTTTTACTATTACTTATTCTTAAAGAGGAAAAAAAATCTGGACATATAATAAATCAAGTATGAAAGAAGTGAATATATTTATTGGACCCTGGTAACTTGAAAAAGAATTATTTCAATTTAGCAGGCTAAATTTTGAGAACTATTATTTTATTTTATTAGTACCAGATTGCAAAAGGGACTTGAAGTCTCACGACTCAATATTAGAGTCCATCAACTGACAAAACCCATCAGCACGGTCATCCATATTACTCAGAGGTCCTGATGCAGCTTGCCATCCTCAGCACTACTCACCTTATTCCTGCCTGACACTCTTATCATGGTCTCTGTCTTACCATTCACTTCTATTTTGTCATCACAGCTACAATTAATCATCTGTAATCTTTTGGATGCCAGAATCTATTCAGCTTTCTAAGCTTTTTTAACTCCCTTCCTGAACAGCAATCCCCAATGAACAGTTTGTTCACTGAAGCTTGTAGGTGAGATGCTTAGAAAATTTCCTTCCTAGATTCAGATTAAATACAGTATATATCAAGAGGTACAACAATTATGTATGCATATCCACATATAGCACACAGACAAAAACAGCTGCATTTTCATGCACAGACATTTTGATTCATTTGTAAAACTTGGATATATTTTTCATCATGTTTATTTCAGATTAGTTTAATACCTTAAGTTGATAAAAAGCTTAACAACTAAAACATCAGTGTATTTATCAGTTGTACAGGTATTTCTCATTATGTACATATTTACAATGCACAAAAGCAATAACTTGTAAAATAAATCCTTATAAACAGGTATTAATATCTATTCTGCCACATAAGGAAATGTATTATGCTAAATATGCAAATGTTAACACATTTATCCATGACTCCACCATTTTATAGCTAAATGGGCCCCAGATCAATCAATACCTGGCCATTTTCCAGAAAATGCCCTTTTTAGGGTCTGTGATTTACCATTTCCCCACCAAAATGATGACCACTAGGAAGTATAATAATATACCAATGTAGCCTTATTTAAAAAGAAAGTAAATAAGTTTCACAGACTAATAAAACCACCTACCCTGAGAGCCGGTGTCTTTATTTGATCATAGAACTGATTGGTCTCTTCTAATATCACGTTGTTTTTACATTATCCAACACATTACTTCCAATATGCTTTCAAAGACAGTTTCTGAAAAGGATAGCTAAAAACCCTTTCTAAATAACTACAACAGAGCTAAATTACACAGTAATATTTAAAAACTGGATTAAGATAGGTTGCTGGATATTCTCTACCTATAGAAGATTCATTTGAATACCCTTCTGTTCACTCACTCTGATGTATCTTTTTCTAAAGGCAGTGACCATAGATGGAATCATGCTTACAATATCTCACAGCTGATTTTACCAAACTGTATGAATCCACCTAATCAGCCGGCAGACCTTTTTAGTAAGACAATCAATAATATAAGGCTGCCACTAACAGAACAAATGTCTAACCAAAATTTCCACTGTAAGAGCTGGATGGGTAGCTGGCCTATAAATAGGTTTTATGGATTACCCAGGGACTTGTGTCTGACAGCCTGCAAAATAAATAAGACTACCTGCCCCAAAGATTGCATTGCAAGCTTAAATGTCACAATACAAGCTATAACAAATTTAAAAGAGTGTTCAAGAGTGTTTAGCTGCCCCTTGTGTCCCAGGCCACATAAAGCAGATCCTTGCATATTAAGCAATTTAGCCAGGTACAGTAACATCAGCATGATAATATCTGTCATGCATAAAATAAAGTCAGGAGCCATAAATACGATGAAATTAATCACAATGAGGATTAACACTGAACCATAAAAATGAAGTCAGGAAAGCAAAGTGTCTCAATGCACCCTTAAATCCACTTCTGCAATTAATACTCTATACTGTAATGTTATGACCTCCCTGGTGTGGTAATGTTGCTTTCATGCTCCAAATACCCAATTGTAAACTACAGCTTTCACAGATATACAGTTACCAATACTAAAGCATTGCAATCTTGATTTGAAGGGTATATTAGAAAAATAAAAAAATAGTATTGAAACATATAAGGGCTCATTTATGAAGTGCAAGGCAGTTGTTGCTGGGCAACGATGACTGCAGTTGCTGCACAAATTCACACAATTCATTCAAGATACTTGTGTGCAAACTAGGTCCGCACTGGGATTCAAAATAAGCCCTGGCATTTCAAGTACATAGTGGCCCAAACAGCTGCCCACTAAATAGTGACTATGGCATCTTACAGAAGCCCCTCTGGAATTTGGCAGAATCTACAGATTGCCAGTTGAGACTGGTGCAAACAGTCCTTGCACATGCACATTTTTCCACCAAGCACCAATGCATCCTGTCAGTCTGACTGGGTGCATTGTGAGCAGTGTGTCTACTGATGCTGGGAACCTTATGCCAAAGAGTTATGCACAGATGACATTTTGGCAGTAAGTGCTATTAATGATGACCTCTTGACACTAAAAATTTTCAGCGCAATTTAATTTAATGTACATCAAAGCACAATCGCAACTGCCTGCATTTTAGCACATCAGACGCAATTGTTAAACTCCCCTAATGGACACAATGCAGGTGGAATTAGTGGAAAACACTGCAATTCGGGCACTGAAAAATCCCTTTGTGTCCAAGACTGCAGAATTGCAAATTTCAGAAAATTTACAATTCAGAAAATTCAGAATTGTGCTCCCAAGAATTCTTTTTAAAAATATTTTTCGTCAGTAGCACAAGGTTCCCAACTTGAGGGTTCTCAGTTACTATGAATTATTGATGCTGACAAGATTACGCAATACATTTTAATAAATGCCTAAAATTTTGTTGGCAAGAGGAATTTGATTCTTCTAAAAGCTAGATTTGTTTTCTATCTTGATTTCTGTGTACTTGCAATGACTGCAGCACTTAAATACTGAGATAGACAGTAACGTTCATGAGGAGGGAGCATTATGACAACAAAACTTGAGGGGACCTTCATATGCTGTTGTATAAAAATAATGCTGTGAGGTTTTAGTGTTTTACTGAGACCAGATATGATGTATTAATCCTGTCAACAGATTATCACTGTTATAGCCTAAATGTGCATTTCTGGAGTATTTAGTCAACAAGAATAACATGTAGTGTATTTTTTTTTTTTTATTCAATAGATAGGGGTGGGACTTGAGCCTTTCTGGTCCTTAAACCTAGGTACACATATTAAAAAGATATCTCTATATAAAAATGACCTAACATTTATGAAAAGAAAAAATATCTACTTTAGAAAAGGTTTGAAAGTTAGCATAGATATATGCTCACTTAATCTAAAACCACAGAGACTATTCTGAATGCATTTTCAGCTGTGGATGTAAGATGCACTGAACAGTTAATAAATATTTTATGAGTCCTCTGTGTGAACTAAATCTTGCTCATTTGTAGCTAAAAAAACAGATCTGCCAAAGTATTTGCATTTCACTGCCACACCAAACAGGTCACCAGAGAGCAGAAATAATGTTGGTAGTCAAATTCCACTAAATACTTTCAGTGATAGAAAAAGATCTATTGATATTTAAGCACAAGAGACATACAATCAATTAACTGTAAGGGCATTGAATATCACTGTACACTGCTTCCATAGTGTCATATGTTCCTCTATGTGTCCAACATGATACTATACAAAAAAAACAGACTGACTCTGGAGATGGTATAAAGATAAGCTATGGGTAGTTCACAAAGCTCAATATATCCAAGATGTTTTTCTAATCTTTTCCTTTCCCCCAGGTGCAGGAGCCTTCACAACCTGAGTGTCCTTCTGCTTCTGCCCTCTAGTCCCAAGCCCTGGTCTCATTCTGCTCCTCTTGCAACAACCCCAGGCATCCTTCTGCATCCACCCTCCCCAAACTACTCAGCAGTACTTTTTGGGCAAACACAAAAGGTGTACCACATCTTAGTGCGTATGAAATAAAGGAGCACAGCTTTGGAATAAATAGAATTATATAGAAATGAATAGTACAACTTAGTCTCATGTTATAGAAGCAACAATGTTGGAGTAGGAAATTGGTCTACTATGCCGAAATCAGTTGGTTTTACAATTAAAAAAAATGTTGTGTAACATGAAAAAAAAAAATCTAAGTTATTTAGATTATCTGAAGAAATCATAATGCATACCCAAGTCACAGAAAAAGATATATTACAATTAAAACATGTAACATGTAAGACACTGTATCTGTAAATAAATTAGATTCAACACCTCTTACAGATTAGAGATAGTATATCATATATAAAAAAGATTTTTTATTTTTTTTTATTTATTATTTTTTCCAAGAAAAACTTTACCTATATAGATCCAAGAAGTTTTTGCAATATAATCCTGGTTTTGTAAGAGATTTCCCTTCAGATGAACAAATTTAGATGGGTAAGCATAAGGTCAGCTGAAAGTCATGTGTTATTGAAGAACAACCACTGAAGGCCTAGATAGGATTAGCATTTGAAGTACTACGGCAGTCTTTGTGTAGAGAGAACATTAAACTGATAAAGGAAAGTTACTTGTAATACAGTTCTCTCCATAGAGAATTAGACAGCTTTACTGGCTGACTCTTTTGACAAACTGCTCAGTGCCAAATGTTCTAAAATATCTCTTGCATTAAAGGACAACATGTGCCTAAAAACTAAGTTGTCTTCTAAATCACTGGCAGACAGCAGTATTGTTAAATGCTACTGTATACTTTTGTTATACATTTGTAGTGTGCTCTTATTGATCTTTTAATTATATAAAAAAATACAAATTTGAATATCCTGATGACTATGAGTACATGGCACATCACTGTCAAAATGCTAACTCAACAAGAATATATTATGTCAATTATTTATTCAGTTTCATACAGTTTAAAATTTTGGATCTTATTCGTGGGTAATATAATAAGAGCTTTAAAATTTCCTCTGGTTTGAGTAACCCATAGCAACCAATTAGTAGGTAGCATTTACCGCTCTGTGATCACAAAGCACAAATCTGGGTTAACAGGAAGCATCCTTTGTACCTGTTAATAAATTACACCCCTTGCACATATTGAAAATAAAATACATGTTAAGTAATACATGTTGAATAAGAGGATTAATGCACATGGGCTAGGTTTAAGCCCCAAAGGTTCAGTAAATTATTTTTCTTTCCTTGCAACATTAATATCTAACAGGATAAAAACATATATACTTACTCAGCTGCTAAACCTTTAATAATCATACTCCTCCACATGGTGCAATTTTCAGTAAACTAGTATAACAGGATTTATTTCAGTTAGAGAAAATTGGTCTTGTAAGGTATTACAAAGAAGGCTGCACTTGTTAACAGCATGCCTTACTTGAATGCTGCTAAGCAATTTTATACTGGTAAAGGAATAAAACATGCATGGGCCATTGCATTATGAGGCGGGAGTTGTGAACCTTTCTCCCATTAACTACAAAATAGATTCCATCTCCTAGAGGGTAATTTTGCATGCTGCCTTTATGCCGTAAAAATGTAAAAGCCCTTCACTCAATTCAGGATAATGCAATTTACTATATATAGCAAGAAGTGAAATAGTAAGGTGGATCTGGTTTTCCGCCTGCTTACATGTGATTTGTTATAAAACAAGGAAAAAAGTAAAAACTAACAAGAAGGTAGCTTTATTCAGGTGATAAACAGTGGCTAAAATGACTGTTTGTTTCCTCCTGTCTATTTTCTGACCCTTGTAACTATGTCATCACAAAGGTAAAAATATGGTCCATGTACAAAACAATACCCTGTGCCAAATCCCAGTGAATGTACTTTGCATTTTTAGATCTGTTAGAATATAAAAAAAAAAAAAAAAAGAAAACAATTAAATTTGCCCTATTGTTATGTGATAAAGAAACCTTTCTACCTTAAAGGGTTTTGCTAAATGCCTAAAAATGCACCTTACAAAAACAGTGAAAACAATTATAAAAAGGGGCAAAGAAGGTGTCTGCCTGTAAAATTGTTTTCTTCACTGTTACTGGACTATTGTAGAACTGTTTGTGACTGTCATCACTAGTGCAAAGCAGTAATAAGATTTTTATTTCATCCTTTAAAAATCTGTGAAATCCCATTAACTGAGTGTATCTAGCATTTTCATGCATTAACGCCAGGGCATTGTATGTGAATGGGAAGGTATTGTTGGACACTTTATTGCCCAAGGGTGAGGAGATTCCGAGCAAACTGCAGTGCACACACAGACCCATACCAATCGATCTATACACTTGCATACATAAACTATATTTACCAACATCAATACTAACTGTAGATATTAGTATAGCAATAGCCTTGGATATTATGCTTGTTCGTGAACTCATCCAGGCCCCTCTTAAAGGCATTAACAGAATCTGCCATTACAACATTACTAGGAAAGGAATTCCACAACCTCGCTGCCCTCACTCACTGTATGATGTTTTTGGGTTTTTTTTTTTAAACCCACTGGGTTTGAAGCTGAAGCCAGGACAATAGCTGATCCTGTCCTGGCTTCAGCTTCAAACCCAGTGGGTGAGCTGTAGCCTATAGGATAAACCCATGTAAATGGGATTTTTTTAAGAGTTTGGAATTCACTCCCAGAATTCCTTTTGTTTGTTTTTGTCTGTATGAGGCAGTCTCCTCAACCTAATTTATTTGTATGTAGTTCTTAGAATGTTGATAAATAGTCCTCTCAGTGTCTTCAACAAAAATTATTTAGACAGATATTTGGCTCAAATAAGGATTAATTATATCTTAGTTAGGATCAAGTACAAGGTACAGTTTTATTATTACAGAGAAAGAGGAGATCATATTGAAAAATTTGAATTATTTGCTTATAACGAAGTCTATGGGAGAAGGTCTTTCTGTAATTCGCAGCTTTCTGGATAATGGGTTTACGGATAAGGGGTCTTAAGTTAAACATTAAATAAACCCAATAGAATTGTTTTGCCACCAATATGGTGCATCTTTGTTATGATCAAGTACAAGGTACTGTTCTATTAGTACAGAGAAAAGGGAAATCATTTTTAACAATTAGAATTATTTACATATAATGGAAGAGAGTAATTCAGAGTTCTCTGGATTAGAGGTTTTACAGATAATAGACTTCATACTTGTATCAACAAAACTGTTAGCGTTTTCTAACTTGGCTACCCCATTAATCCAGTCCATGTCTGGATAACTAAAGTCACCCATAATAACAACTTGACCTAGTTGTGAAGCCCCTTCATTTATAAAAAGTAGCTGGGCTTCATTTGCCTCACTGGGTGGTTTGTATCATAGACCAATTATAAATTTACTAAAGTATCCTTAGGTTGCACTTTCTACTTCCACTTCATGACCGTCATCTCAATCCTTAACCCTCTTTTCCCCTCAGCAAACACCACAGTACTTGGAACTCTATTACGGATGATTCTCCTCAACACAAAGGAAAGAATAGCTACAGCTAAGATTTACAGTACCTAAAAATTCAGGACACTGTTCATCAAAACTAGCAACAGGAGGAAAAAAGATTAATACAAGAAAACTAGGGCACAATTCATTTTATAGATGTTATACAAACTAGATTTGACTCTTATAAAAAGAAAAGGTAGCAAAATGTTGAATTTCAAAATATAAAAAAACTAAAGGCATTGTATAGCAACATCAAAGAATAAAGTTCAAAGGTAAGTTGTCAAAAGCTTTTATCATTGAAGTGACAATTAAATATAAGAGAAAAAAATCTTCAGAAAGATGAGAGCATTGCAGATGTTCTTTAAAGCACCAGAAAACAATTTTCTCACTTCAAATAAAATATGATGTGTGGCTGGCACCAACAGTGACAACAGAAACATACTGCATATCTGTTCGTATGTGTCTGGGCCTTCTACAAGCTATTTGCTTATATATTATTGAGTCTCCAATCAGTTTTCTTTGTATGGCAAGTTTAACTTGTAATATTACAGGTATGGAATCCATTATTCGGAAACACGTTATCCAGAAAGCCTGTCTCCCATAGACTCTATTTTAATCAAATATTTCAGATTTTTCTTTTTCTCTGTAATAATAAAACAGTACCTTGTACTTTATCCCAACTAAGGTATAATTAATACATATTGTCTGCAAAACAATCCTATTGGGTTTAATATTTGTTTTATTGATTTTTTAGTAGACTTAAGTTATGGAGATCCAAATTACAAAAAGACCCCTTATCCGGAATACCCTTGGTCCCAAGCATTCTGCACAATGGGTCCTATACCTGAACAAGCACACACTAGTCTACAAAAAACATTGACTGATGCTTTATAGATATAGATGCTGTATAGGAACCAGAACCTTTAGGTTACCTGTCTTTCTCATGAAAGACAGGTATCCACCCACATTACCAGCTGTGGATCTCTCCTGCTGCCCATATCTTATGGAAACTTTCCCAGCGGCTAAAAGATGTTTCAGAAATTTTTTTTATAAATAAAAAATATATTGTCGTCCCCCTTGATTTCAAGTACAGTTACTTGATAATTCTATTATATTTTAATAAAATGGATTGTTTCCAACAGGTTTATTTATTTACAATAATGTAAAACCATTCAGATAATACAGCCTGAGGTAACATCAGATTTTTTTTTTTTTTGGCATCTGACTAGTAGTTTGATCAGAGACATATATATGTATGTGTAATACAGCAGAACTTTTACAATATACAACTTTTAAAATATTATTTTCCTCTAAACATATAGGTAGGATCATCAGCCAGAGAGTGTGCATATGGACCCATTTTTAGTTATGCCTAAGACTGGCTTGCTTTATCGCCTGTTAAAGGCATGGGATCCGCTTCCAGAAACGAGTTATACAGAAAGCTCAGAATTAAGGGAAGGTCATTTTCCATAGACTCCATTATAAGGTAATGATTTTAATTGTTGAAAAATATTTTTTCTTTTTCTCTGTAAAAATAAAACAGTACAGGTTTGAGACCTATTATCCAGAATGCTTGGGACCTGAGGTTTTCCGGATAAGGGTTTTTTCTGGAATTTAGATCTCAATACCATAAGTCTACTAAACATCATTAAAACATTAATTAAAGCCAATAGAAGGATTAATTATATCTTCGTTGAGATTAAGTACAAGGTACTGTTTTATTATTACGGGGGAAAAGGAAATCAGCTTTAAAAATTAGAATTATTTGCTTATAATGGAGTCTATGGGAGATGGCCTTTCCATAATTCGAAACCTTCTGTATAATGGGTTTCCGGATAACGGGATCCCATACCTGTACCTTGTACTCGATCCTAACTAAGATATATAATGAATTCTTATTGCAGGCAAAACCATCCCATTGGGTTTAATCAATGTTTAAATTAATTTTTTTTTTTTTTAGAGACAAAGGGATTCTGTCATGCTTTTTATGGTATACTTTTAATTTCTAAATTAAAATGTTATTCTTGAACCAACAAATGTATTTTTTTAGTTGTAATATTGATGTCTTGGCAGCCATCTCAAAAGGAGCCATCACTACACATTAGAACTGCTTTCAGATAACCTATTGTTTCTCCTACTCATATGTAACTGGAGGAGTCCCCAGCCAGACTGCCATTCTGATATCTACTGGGAGCTATCTACTGGGAGTTATCGAAAAATGGAATTCAATGGAGGATTCTGCTGGAGAAGCTCTATTAACTGATGTGTTTTGAAAAAACATGTCTTCCTATGACTGTAAGGCATGTAAGGTTCCTTTAAGGCAGATATCCCCAACCTGTGGCTCGGGGGCAACATGTTGCTCACAAACCCCTTGAATGTTTTTGAATTCCTGACTTGGTGGCAAGTTTTGGTTGAATAAAAACAAGAGTTACTACCAAATAAAGTAACTGTAAGCTGATAGTGTGCATAGAGGCTACCTAATAGCCAATCTTAGTCCTTATTTGGCACCTCCATGAACTTTTATGGTGCTTGTGTTGCTCTCTAAATCTTTTTACATTTACTTGTGGCTCCCGAGCAAGAAAGGTTGGGGACCCCTGCTTTAAGGTATAAAGATCCAAATTATGGAAAGATCCCTTATCTGAGCATTCTGGATAACAGCTCCCATACCTGTACCATTTTTTGAACTGCGGTTTTGCTTTTTTGAATTAACCTGTTAAAAATCCGTTACAGATTTTATTTCAGTAGTACTGGTACAAGGTGAAAATCTCAGTACTTTGACTAACGAATAACATTAGAATAATCCAAATAACACATATAAAGAACAGTAAATTAAGAAGAAAAGATATTATGAGCAATATAATGCTTTAATTGCATTTAATTATCATCTTCCCAATATGACAAATGAAAAAGAAAACTTCATTTTAAAATCCATTTCACATTAAAGAAATAATGTAATAACTATGTGCTCCATGATATGGTTTCACTATATTTTCACAAGCTAAAAATGTTTGGAATAAGTCAGCTTGATTAACATGGAAATTAGCTTTTATCTCCACTCTAAGCATAATCATAGAATTATACTAAGCTATTCATTCAGATTTATTTTACAGCTGCTATACCATTGCATTGTGCTAGGTGAGAAAATACCTACTTTGTTAAAGCTTTTAACATTTTAAAGCAACCTTTAGCACAGATTTGGTTGTGAACACTGTTTAAAAACTAGTAGCACAAAAATGTGAATGTTAATTCACTACTTAAGCGCTGGAGGTAAAACAAAAAATATCTTAACATAGCAATAGAAACATATTTAACATTTTAAAAATGATACCATGTAAAATAAACCAAAAAAAGTTTAAAGTACAGATCCCATACCTGTAATTGATTTTCACATGCAAACATATCCACCAAGGAATTAAAAAAAAACACCATAATGAAACACTGCTTTTTGCTCTGTATGTGCTATATTGAAAATGAATTCATTTTGTTTGTAATTAAGTCATGTTATTGACTCTCAAATCATAAAACTTTATGCTAACTATAAAATAACTATAAATTATAAGGATTACATATTTTTAGAAAAAGCTTACTGACTCCAGATAAGAAAGATATTGTTAAATACTGTTTTTTTTCTCCTCTCTCACTACAGAATAGGAATAATGCCAAAATGTCAGGATGGTTTACAGAATACTTTATTTCTAAGAACTATGTTGAAATTCCACTTACCCTTGATGCCAATCCTTACATATAAATTGTGCCACAAATTCAATAAGTAATATCAGCAAAGCCATAGTGCAGACATAAAAGCATAAACTAAACACCATTTATTTCACCTCATCTGAACCTACCTGGGTTCGTAAAATTTCACCTTTTGACAGCTGCATGTCACCAGTCAGCTCTTTCACACTGATACCCAGTGGCTCTAGACGCTTGCTGAAATAATTTGTCATCTCGGCTGCCAGGGCCTTCATAGGAGCTACATATACAATCTGTACAAAAAAAAAAGGACACAGTGTTGATAAATGAGCAAAATGCACAATGTCATTTGTCCCAAACCAACCAATACAAATCAGGATTTATTGTGAAATATGATTCAATGCACTTAAAAGTAAAAAAAAAAAATCCTAATAGTGATATATGAAAAGTAGTTATCTTTGCTGGGGCAGTGTGCAGCTGTTTAGAGGACAATGGATTTTGTTTATATAGCCTCATCACTTTGAAAATTGGTTCTGCATCAGAGCTAAACACATTTTCATAGCCTTTCATATGGGTAATACTTTGTCAGGAAACAAACTGGAATCGCTGTAATAATAATGAACTAAAATCAAGCGGTATTCTTGGGAATTACAATGAACCGTACCCTTAAAACATTTATTTTTCCAAATTCATTTTCTACAGAAATGAAACTTACACCACAAATAAAACTATGGTAATACAAACATCTCCTTGCTTTTTTCATAATATAAGTGCAATACAGATGCTTTGTTTCTTGCTAGAAAACCAGGAAGAAAGGAAAAAAAACAGAGGAGAAATGTTTCAGGTAGCTCAGCTGTATCCTGCCAACAAATAAGTTGAAAAATAAAAGAAATACATTGAAAATAGGATTGCAAAGGTCTGCAGATCTAGATGTAGTTTATAAAGGTTGACCAGATTTAAAATAAAGACTTTACTCTGGGCTTGTTATTTGGGTTTTTAATAATTCAGCACTAGAGGCTCAGTTCTAAAAGTCTAGATATCATTGCAATAAAAAAGTGTCATAGGAATCAGATTCATGTAGACTTGGAGAGGCCACAGATATTGTTAGGTAGCTGGGAGGATTTTAGAAATACCAATGCTCAGAAGCCTCAAAACGAACTATGGATAGCCTGCAAGCAATTGAACCAGCAATTCCCGGGGCCAAATAAGTTAATTGTTGCTTTTTACCCATCTAGAGTCAGATTCAGTTGTAGAACTTGACAGTTAGTTAAATGAATCGTTCTGTATTGTTAAGACACAGAGATGTCGAAACTGGCCATTTAAGTTACTGTTCTGGTCTTCTGGCAGTTCGGAATCTAGCAGACTCTTAAATCCAAGAACCTTGTACACATGGATATGGGATCATAAAACAAATATTTTACTAAGCTTTTTCTAAGCTTTGTAGCTAAGTGAGCCAAAACAGTTTCAGGCCTAAACACAAAGCTGTTTTAGTCCACTAATGTACAGTTGTAACTTAACTAAACAGACCAAAAAGCTATACATTTAACATGTTATACCCTCCATATTTTTCCTGTAAACGCATAGCCCGATAAGTAATACAATGCACAGGTGTAGTAACCCCATTGCACCAAAAATATGTTTGCTTTTAAACAAGTGACCAGTAAATGGTACCTGATGACTGGCTGCTATAGGTTACTACACCTGGGCATAACCCAAATAATACCAAATTCATAAGGCACAGCAGAGCATACAGTGGCTTGCAAAAGTATTCGGCCCCCTTGAACTTTTCCACATTTTGTCACATTACAGCCACAAACATGAATCAATTTTATTGGAATTCCACGTGATAGACCAATACAAAGTGGTGTACACGTGAGAAGTGGAACAAAAATCATACATGATTCATAACATTTTTAACAAATAAATAACTGCAAAGTGGGGTGTGAGTAATTATTCAGCCCCCTGAGTCAATACTTTGTAGAACCACCTTTTGCTGCAATTACAGCTGCCAGGCTTTTAGGGTATGTCTCTACCAGCTTTGCACATCTACAGACTGAAATCCTTGCCCATTCTTCTTTGCAAAACAGCTCCAGCTCAGTCAGATTAGATGGACAGCATTTGTGAACAGCAGTTTTCAGATCTTGCCACAGATTCTCCATTGGATTTAGATCTGGACTTTGACTGGGCCATTCTAACACATGGATTTGTTTTGTTTTAAACCATTCCATTGTTGCCCTGGCTTTATGTTTAGGGTCGTTGTCCTGCTGGAAGGTGAACCTCCGCCCCAGTCTCAAGTCTTTTGCAGACTCCAAGAGGTTTTCTTCCAAGATTGCCCTGTATTTGGCTACATCCATCTTCCCATCAACTCTGACCAGCTTCCCTGTCCCTGCTGAAGAGAAGCACCCCCAGAGCATGATGCTGCCACCACCATATCTGACAGTGGGGATGGTGTGTTCAGAGTGATGTGCAGTGTTAGCTTTCCGCCACACATAGCGTTTTGCATTTTGGCCAAAAAGTTCCATTTTGGTCTCATCTGACCAGAGCACCTTCTTCCACATGTTTGCTGTGTCCCCCACATGGCTTGTGGCAAACTGCAAACGGGACTTCTTATGGTTTTCTGTTAACAATGGCTTTCTTCTTGCCACTCTTCCATAAAGGCCAACTTTGTGCAGTGCACGACTAATAGTTGTCCTATGGACAGATTCCCCCACCTGAGCTGTAGATCTCTGCAGCTCGTCCAGAGTCACCACGGGCCTCTTGGCTGCATTTCTGATCAGCGCTCTCCTTGTTCGACCTGTGAGTTTAGGTGGACGGCCTTGTCTTGGTAGGTTTACAGTTGTGCCATACTCCTTCCATTTCTGAATGATCGCTTGAACAGTGCTCCGTGGCATGTTCAAAGCTTTGGAAATCTTTTTGTAGCCTAAGCCTGCTTTAAATTTCTCAATAACGTTATCCCTGACCTGTCTGGTGTGTTCTTTGGACTTCATGGTGTTGTTGCTCCCAATATTCTCTTAGACAACCTCTGAGGCCGTCACAGAGCAGCTGTATTTGTACTGACATTAGATTACACACAGGTGCACTCTATTTAGTCATTAGCACTCATCAGGCAATGTCTATGGGCAACTGACTGCACTCAGACCAAAGGGGGCTGAATAATTACGCACACCCCACTTTGCAGTTATTTATTTGTAAAAAAATGTTTGGAATCATGTATGATTTTCGTTTCACTTTTCACGTGTACACCACTTTGTATTGGTCTTTCACGTGGAATTCCAATAAAATTGATTCATGTTTGTGGCTGTAATGTGACAAAATGTGGAAAAGTTCAAGGGGGCCGAATACTTTTGCAAGCCACTGTATATATTTTGCAGCTTTGAAAAAATGGTGCAAGAAAAGGTTTGCCATATCTGCCCAGTTTTAACCGATTTACACCTGTTTGCTACTTTTTGGTGTATATTTGCATTGCCATACGTGATCAAATTCTCATTCTACCTCTGTCAAACCTGCTAAAAACTATAGATTACTGTAAGGGTAAAATATACTAAATATAAAACCTTTATATTTGTTGTTTGCTTGAAATTTTCTTGGTTTGGCCTTAAGATGGAAAAATATAGATGGAAATTCTAGTATGCACGGAAATTAATGGTGCTAGAAAGTTCAGTTAAATAAGTATGTCTTTCTAAATGTGTAACAATCAGAATTTCAGTAGAAAGCAGATTTGTATTGTAATTCATAGATCAAATACATATACAGTACTGGAAAAAGCATATAGCCCACCCATATAGAGTTTCCTCTCCTACTTTCTGCAGCTGAACACCTTAAAATCAACACTGAGCCACAAGCTTTTTTTGAAGAAAGCATTCCACTTTCACTTTATACATCTTATACACTAAGATAACTGTTTAGTGAATTCAGAATGACACTTTTGTTGCTGAAAGATTGATATATACATGGAATCTGGGGAACATGAACATGTTCGTAATGGCCTGAAATGCTGCTAAAGCCAAAGCTAAGTTACACAGATGGTAATGCCGCATACCTTAAATGCATCCTTTTTTATAACACCTTGTTCAATATTTTGGTGGATTTCATGCAAAACAGTCAACATAGCGATGTTGGTCTTGCCAGCTCCAGTAGGTGCACAGATAAGCATGTTCTCATTGGTGTTATAAGCTGTCTCAAACACAATGGACTGTATACGATTTAGGCGTTTAACTCCTTTGAAAACAAGCTGTCCAACCTGAATAAAGGGAAATAACATATAATTAGAACCGGTTACAAAATTCTACCCCCACACAATATGAACGACAAAACAATTTTTTGAAAAACTTTTTTTTTTTTTTTTTTTTTGCAAATTTAAGGAATGTGTTAAAAAGTGATGACACTAATCCCTTTTGCAAATCCAATTAAATAAGTCTAATATTACATAAACTGGCTTATTTATAAATTTTTGAGGCTGTAAATTTGAGATTGTTTTTCTTATTCAAATAAACTCCCATTTCAAATGCCTGCTTATTTATTAATAAGGAAAACCTGTTTGAATAAAAAAAAAAAAAACCTCTAAAAGCTAAATAAAAGGATGTTTAAAAAAAAATGTGCTGGTATACTGAGAATTCCTGAAGCAATCTGGTGTTTTGTAATAAATAGGAGGCAGCCGCTGGGTGTTTTGTAGGCTTTACATGTCCTTTAAGAGCCAAAAATTCAGCTCTGCTAGTGTAGAGCACACATTAGCGCTCTCTGCACTAGTGATGCTGCCTCCCCTGGACCAGCTCCAATGCTAAAGTTGTAAGAGCGATAAGGGAGAGAGGGGGACGGAATTGGGGTTGCTGCTTTGGACCCAGAATTGCCACTGCATAAAATTACATTAAGTCCTACACATATATAGTATTTGTAGTTTGCTGCCCCTACACTCATATTTCACATATTTAAGGATATGATGTAATATTAGCAAGAACATCATACTGTGGGTAAGGTTACAAAAAAAGGCGCACTTACAATAGCACTAGACAGCAAAGACCCTGTTAAACAAACATTTTGGAAGACAGCTCTGAAGCTTCAGGCACAAAAATGAATCTATCTATCTAACAAGTGGCCAATGGAATTTGTGTTTAAAAACAAAACTTTTTAAGGTGTAATTAATATCAGAGTCTACTTTGAAAGGAGAACTCTCCAGTTGTGTCTGTGTGACAATGACACACAGCTACAATCAAATCAAACTAATGCATGGCTTGGCTATAAATTATACACTCCAAGCTGTTAAAAAAATAAAATAAAATAACCAGCCCCAAAAGACAAATTTGAACTAGAAGGAATTAAAATAATAATGGTAATTGGTATTCAGCAAGCATTTTGTTTGTGGATTGTTGCAGGATAAAGAAAATGTGAGAATTCCAATTCACAGCTAGAAATCCAAGTTTAAAGTGTAAATAGTGACCATTGAATGAAGAGAATCATAACCTTCCTGGGTATCTCAATAATAGTGTTGTCCCCTGCTGTTATTATGAAGTACATCAATAGTCAGTAAAAAGAATCAGCAGCACAGAATTGTAATCATGTTGTATAGAAAAAAAATGTAAAAACCGAAAGAATATTTCTAAAACACACAGACAATACAGCATTCTCATTTCACATTGTTATCTCTTATTAAATAAGAAGCAGAAATATATCAAGTCTGCTTAAACTTACAACAATGATGATCTCTTTGCACAATTCCAGTTTAACTCAATCGTGACAATTTCATTTATATCAGTATGCTATTTTTGTTCATTATCTTTGCTTAATGGAAAAGTAACACGAAAAAAAGTAATATATTAAGTACTATTGGCCTGTAGTGGTGACAGTTGTATGTTTGCTTCAGGAAGCCTACTATAGTTTATATAAATAAGCTCAAGTGTAGCCATGGGGGCAGTCATTCAAACCGAAAAAAAGGAAAAAAGGCATAGGTTACAAAGCAGATAACAGATAAGAGGCACAGATTTCCATTGTATTCTACAGATCTGCTGTCTAACATATGACTTTTCTCTTTTTTTCCAGCTTGAATAACTGCCCCCATGGTCACACAGCAGCTCTGTTTATATAAACTATAGTAGAGTTTCTGAAGCAAACACACGGCTTTTACCAGTGCAGGTCAACACTACATTATTATTACTACATTTTTTTGGTGTTACTGTTTCTTTAACAGTCTGTCCTGCAGCTTATTAACTATAAGCATCTAACCAATTCAATACAATTTAAGGTGTTCAAACGATTAAGGGCCCGTGTAAGGGCAGGAACGAGGGGCATGCCCTCAAATTGGCCAGATATCGATAGGGCAGGTTAAAAGATGTAGTCAGATCGGGGACCGCATCGGCTCGTTGATGCGGTCCCCGAACAAGCTGCCCCATTGCCGCCAAGTGGCGGCACCTTTACATTTACAATTTTTTCAAGCCCTATGTAGTACTTAACAAAGACTGGTTATCATTAACCTAAGTCCCTGCCCAGAAAAGAGCTTACAAATTCATATTCATATTACATTCACACAGCACACACTGGTGTAATTTTACATGCCAGTCTATTGACTGGTAGAGTAAATGTCATGCATCAGCTACATCATCTTAGTTGGGCTTCTCATTTAGTATAAATAGTGAGTGACCTTTGCCAAGAACCACAGAACTGTATCCATAAAACATATATTGTATGTGCAGTGCATGCTAAGTAAGTCGCACATCTTAGGAAATATTGTAGACATAACAACTATCTTTTAATAAGTAACTGGCATCTAACTATTAAAGAGAACTGTGCAGTGCAAAATACAGCTTAAAAAGTTTGGACATCCCTTGCCAAACTTTGGACTGTAAGCAACAAGAGAGAAATCCAAGGGATTAAGGAGATGTTGCAGCCTTACTATTAACCTCTGGACAACCAATGTGACAGGTATTGAAAGATTTCAAAGAGGCTGTTCTCGGATTACATTTTTGTATGTGGGGTTTACATGTCCTTTAAGAAACTTGGCTGCAAGGTAGATGGGTGAAGCTGCAAGAGTAAATTACGGGCAAATCTGAATGGATTACTTTGAATAGGCTGATATTTATAGATGTTACCAACACTACGCTACAATATAAAGAATTTTCATTCTTTTTTTAAAGGGCATGTCAACCCCAAAAATAATTTTTTGCATAATAAAAAGAAAACATAATTCTAAGCAATTTTCCAATATGAAATATTAAAAATTTATAGTGCTTTAAAAGTTATGTTGCAACTGTCAGTCTCCTCCAGCAAGTCAATCTGTCAATCTGCTGCCTTGTGTTACATTGTTTAAACAGTCAGAGCCACCAGGGCAGAGAAAAGAAAAGGACAGGTAAACACTGCTTTTAAAGGACATGTCAACCCCCCAACCAAAAATTTTAGAAGAGAAAAGCGTCACAGCACTGTTTAAATACCTGCCACTCCTGTCCCTCAAAAGCAAACACTGAAGCTGCAGCGATCCCTTGGAGTTTCTTTCACTGCAGAGCCGGATAAATTCCTCTCCCCCCTCCCTTCAGAATCTCCTTGTCTGCCTGGCGTGGTGCACATGCCCAGTTCCAAGCCATTTTAATGAGCATGCTCCCTTGAGATTAATCTCTTCTCTACACAGCAGACGATTGAACTCTTTAACCACGCCCACAGTCAATCCTCCAATGAGCCGATCGCATAGGCAGTTGCTATACTAACTCTGCCTTTGTAAACAAGAGCTCTCTGCTCCCTCTCTTGGAACACGTTCTTCTGACTGCAGGCAGGAAAGTTTAACCTTTTCACCGCTGAATCTGATCTGCAGGCATTTTATAAGTGAGTTTTGCAAGCTTAAACAGTGTTTGCTGAAATACTTAAGCAATGTACACTTAATTCCCGTTTAATTTTATTGTTGTTTAATGCCCTAACAGTTTCATTTTAAGGAAAAAGCTGTCTGTACATCTTTGTTTTAAAAAGCAGAAAGAGGCTTGAAAAAAAAAATCCTTGAAGAGGTCAGGCGCGTGCTCTCAATGATCTCACCCGGCAAAATGGCCGCCGGGTGACACGCAAAATGGAGCAGAAAAGAATGCGGTGGTGCAGGCTGTAGGAGGAGATTGAGGAAGCGGCACTTATGCGGATTAAGTGGGGGTAAGGTGCCCTATCCATTAGAAGTGAAATTAAAATTAGGGTTGACATCTCCTTTAATAGCAATTATATATACAAATAACTCAAAAACCATTACAAATTTGTAATATATGTATATTGCAAAGCTGCTTAGGATTTTGTTTTCTTTTATTAGGCAAAAAATTATATTTTGTGTTGCCCTGTCCTTTAAGAAGTATTATTTATTGACAGAATAAAATGCCATTTGTGCACCATCAAAGCAGCCCCTGTCCACAGTTAGAGGTAGGATTAAAGTTTTCTGATTATATTCTACTATATATTGCAATGTGCAACCTCATTAACTAACTGGTAAGCCCCCTTGCAAACAAATTTAAAACATGGTATTTTGGCACTGTGACCATGAATAATAAAAAATAGTTCACCTGGCCAGTCACAATTCTAAGATTAAGATCTAAAACTCCACTGCTTTTTTTTACTTTGGAAAAGAGGGTAAGAAAATGGGCGATGTGGGAGAAAAGTTGGTATATGTTAACTGAACAAAGACACAATATTTCCCTTGCTTTCTGTCAAATCAGCTGGCTCAGCAACAAAACGTAAGGTGAATTATTAATGCACTTAGTTTAAACCATTAAAGGGGAAATTTTAATATAAATTATAAACTTCTAACCTAATTAAAGCTTGACTCTAATGCAAAAAGTCATGGTCTCCAGATAAATCAATTTAAAGAAAAAAAATTAATGTTTCTGCCCTACAATCTTTACCCTTGAAACTATAACATTAAGAAAAGTAAGATATTAGAAAGGAGTTGGGGTTCCAAACGAGGTCTTACAACCTATGTCCCTGATACAAAAGAAGCATTAAGAGACATGGCTGAGCTGTTAACTGGAATTCTAAATAATACTGTACCTTATATCAAAACAAAGAGGGCATCGGGTATTTTTTTTTTTTTTTAATTTTCAAATCTGTCTTACTACATTTTGTTCACACATATTTACTTAAAGCACTGAGGTCTAACACTAATCAATTTATTAAATTAACTTACTACAGCACTGGCTTGTAGACTGTAGAGGTTCAAACTCAGCTCAGTCATCCACCTTACTTCAAAAAAGGCCATGGGCAGATGAAAACACTGTTGTGTTTATTTTTGCCCTGCTCTAGCTCCAGAAATACACAGTAAATAAACACTCACTCCAAATATAGTCCTAATTGGTCTTTAAGCTTCCAAGAATGATCTAGAAATTTAGCAATTTCGCATTCACCCCAAATCTCTAATTGTCAATCTCGCTACCCAGCCCAGCTAATGTACTGTGTGTCCCCCTCATATGGGACAGCTTCCAAGGTTAGTGGTACACATGGAGGTGTCTCTGTAAATACAGCTCTGCCTTCTACTTTGTTTTACTGACAAACATGGCATGCACAGTGTGCACATGGGGTGGACTTCAGTGTGAAAATGTATACCCTTACATCCTCCTTACTATCAGTGTTCTCCAACAGACCAATACAAGGTGGGGCAGAAGGCAGCAGATCTGCATTTTTTTCTCTGGCATATGTGTGGCCAGCATTAATTGGAAAACATTTGCACTGAACTCCTTACACATGGTTACACGAAAGAAAAAAAAGCCAAAAGATGTGAATCACTTACCAGGAGAAACGTTGGATTTGAGTGCTAAGCCTCAAACCTAAAGCCAGAAGGAGCAAATAGCCATTATCAAAACAATGTGGGCTAGCGCTTCAAAAACATCAAACAAGCAGGCCATAGGACTGGTTTGCCTCTAAGATTATTTATATCTTAGTTGGGATCAAGTACAAAGTACACTATTGTAACTAGAAAGGGAAGTTTGAGAACAAACTTCATGTTGGGTTGAAAAACATGAAGTCACTGAATGAAATCTGAAATGCTGTTGGCTCCGCCCACTTTTTATAACCTTGGACCACAGTTATATAGTAAAAATCACTGTGCAAAGTTTGGGGACCCTGGTTTTAATAGTGTCTGAATGGCAGCAATTTAAATTTCTCCACTGAAAGTCAACATGTGACATCTGATCCCTTTTCATGGATCTGCAGTTACCCAGTGACTAACTCTGCAAAGTTTAGGGACCCTAGGATTAATAGTTAAAGAATGGCAGCAGATTCAGTTTAAACCAGTAAAAGCCAATAGATAAATTGTGATTGGTGGTAGGTGGGTGTTTCCCCCATTTTTCTAACCTTGAGTTGAAGTCACCCAGTGACAAACAGTGGGCACCCTGGCATAAATGGTGAGAATGGTAGCGTTTTAAATTGAAACCAATAAAATTCAATGGATGAAATCTTGTTGGCTGTTAGTGCCCCAACCCACTTTTCCTATTTTTGAACTGCAGCCCCCCAGTGACCAACTTTGCAAAGTTTGGGGACTCAGGCATTAAAATTGTGAGACTGGAATGAGGTGAGGTGAAATGTGATTGGCTGTCGATGGCTCCGCTCACTTTTACTAACTCTGGAAAGTTTAACAACCCTGGAATTAATACTTAAATAATGGCATCAGTTTAAATATAAACCAATTAAATTTATTGGGTGGAAATGGATTGGCTGTTGGTGGCTCCACCCACTTGTTCTAACCCTGAATATGTAGTCACCCAGTGACTGACTGTGCAATGTTTGGGAACCCTGACATAAATACTGTGAGAAAAGCAGCATTTTAAATTAAAACCAAAAAAAATTCAATAGGTGAAGGCTGTTGGTGGTTCCACCCACTCTTTAAAACCTAAAAATGCAGCAGGTTGAATTTCCCCATTGAAAATCAATAGTTAAAATCTGATTGGCTGTTTGTGGCTCCACCTACTTTTTCTAACCGCAGTTACCTGGTCACTAGCTCTGCAAAGTTTGGAGACCTTAGTATTAATATTTAAAGAATGGCAGCAGTTTAAATATGAACATATGAAGTCTATAGGTGAAATCTGATTGGCTCTTGGCCCCGCCTACTTTTCTAAACTTGGAACATAGTCACCCAGTCACCAAAGTTTGGGGACCCTGACATTAAACGTGAGAGAAAGGCAGCATTTTAAATTTAAACAAAAGTAAATCAATAGGCAAAGTTTGATTGGCTGTTGGTGGTTCCATCCACTTTTTAAAACCTAAAAATGCAGTCCCCTAGGACCCTTGTGTTAATACTGTGAGAATGGCAGCAAGTTGAATTTCCCCATTGAAAATCAATAGTTAAAATCTGATTGGCTATTGGTGGCTCCACCCACTTTTTCTAATTCTGAACCGCAGTTACCTGGTGACTTGCTCTGCAAAGTTTGGGGACCTTAGTATTAATATTTAAAGAATGGCAGCAGTTTAAATTTAAACATATGAAGTCTATAGGTGCAATCTATTGGCTGTTGTTGGCCCCGCTCACTTTTCTAAACTTGGAACATTGTCACCCAGTGACAAACTGTGCAAAGTTTGGGGACCCTGACATTAAACATGTGAGAATGGCAGCAGTTAAAATTTCCGCATTGAAAACAATAAAAGAAATGTGATTGGCTTTTGGTTGCCCCGCCCACTTTTTCTAACCTTGAGTACGAAGTCACCCAGTGACTGACTGTGCAAAGTTTGGGAACCCTGGCATCAAACCAATAAAATTCAGTAGGTGAAATCTGATTGTCTGTTGGTGGCTCCACCCACTTTTTCAAAACTAAAACTGCAGTCCCCTAGTGACCAACTGTGAAAAGTTTGGGGACTCTGGGGTTAATACTGTGAGAATGGCAGCAGCATTAAAAGTCAATAGGTAAAATTTGATTGGCTTTTGGTGGCTCCGCCCACTTTTTTTCTAACCTTGAACTGCTGTTACCTGGTGCAACGTTTGGGGACCCTAGTGTTATTAATGTGAGAATAACAGCAGCAGGTTGGATTTCCGCCAAGTCAATAGGTAAAATCTGATTGACTGTTCACAGCTCCGCCCACTTTTGGGCATCCAACAATCATCATATTTCCATTTAAGCTGACCCCATGACTATGTGATTCAAGTTTGGGGAGTGTAGCCTCAAAGCTTGGCAGCAAAGATTGGCAGCAAAGATTGGCAGCAGTTTCAATTTCCCCATTAAAGTCAAAGGGTGAAATATGATTGGCTGTTGTTGGCCCCTCCCACTTTGGGGTCATCCAACAAATGTTGCTGTTTATTATTATGTTATTCAAATTTGGGAGTGCAGCTTCAAAGTTGTAAGTGTGGCAGCAGTTTGAAAATCTTCCCTGTCAAAGTGAATGGAAAAATTGGGGTGTTCGGAGCGGCGCCACAAAAAACGGTTATAATAAGTTAACAGAATTTTATGGTGATGGCTCCTGGTGTTATGCCTGCTGTTGCTCACACTGGAAAAAAGTCAGTGATCTGGGTGTCACTACTGCTTTGACTGAATAAAAAGTGCCCTGTTGGACACACCCAAAACTGTGGGTACCAAAATGCTCAAGTGAACATTTTAGTGGTGAGATTTGGCTGCCTCTGATCTAAACTGGGGCATTTTGACCACTGCTGCATAGAACATCAGCATACAAGAAGCCCAAGTTGTCATTGGCATTAGTGTAATGGCATTGCTTTGCTCAGTATCTACTGGTACACACTGATCTACCGTTTGGGAACAAGTTAACTTGTTAACTTGTATGTAAGGCAAATTAATTTGAGGTTGTGAGTTTTCCAAGTCTTGGTAAAAAGCTATCATTTCTGTCCCATTTTATACTCTGTGTTACAACTGTGTTACAGCTGTAGAGGTTCAGTGCCAGTTTTTTCTCCCACATTGCAATTTGTGATACAGCTTTTAATTAGCATTATTACTAATTGCACATACCTCTCAGAGCAGAAACAAATAAAAGGCAATGCCTCCAAGTCAACATTTTTCCATTGCCTGCATGTTTGCAGATACAGCTGCACAACTATGTGTTTTAAATGCTATGCAAAGGTTATAATTAGCCAGAAATAAAAGCAGTTATATTACCCATCGTAAAACCAACATGTTTACTTATACATCTATTTGGGGTTTAATTAAAAAAGAAACACTGGACAATGAATGTGTACAACAATGCAGCTGCAGAGAATCCTTAGCATTTTTCTATTTCTAATGGTCAGGGATTAAAACTTTTCTTAATCAAATCTAAAGCTTTCACCGATATTATAGTCTCTTCAGAGAATTGTAAGCACACATAATAAGCATGATTTTCTGAGAATGGAATTTAAATGTCCTTTTATTCTGAAGTGACAGAACCATAATTTTTAGCTTGATGTTATAAGATCTTTAATATCCTCCATTTCGCACAATTCTACAAAGGGAAAAACAACTTAAGATGAATAAAAATGATACCTGTAATTATATAATGATGCCACAATTTAGCAAAGTTTCAAGAGAAATTTAGTAAATAGCCTAAAGGTAATGACACAGAGGAACATCTCTGAGTTATGAAATGTTAAATGGAAATTTTTGCCCTCCCTTGATCATAAATTGATATATACAGTGCTTTGCAGAAGTATTTAATCCCTTGACCAATTCTCTCATTACAACGAACAGCAAATGCTACAAAATTGGAAGTGGTGTGCAACTTAGCTGCCTCTCTGGTATCAATTGGATTTTAACACATACAAAAACAAGGTCTACTATAGATAAAGAACAGTGAACAACTATTCATTTTCAGACAACATAAAATGGATCTCTAGAGCTTAGAATGTTGCTCATACATTTATCATAACCTAGACAGATGCCTAGAGAGCAAAATGCGCTCCTACAGTTTATAGAACCACAAAGGGAGTTTGAACAGACACTAACAAACTAAAATAACAATATTATGTGCCAGAATAAAAGTCATTAATAAGCCTAAGATGTGGAAACATTAGAATAAAAAAACAGTGTAGAAATAGAATGTAATGTTTCAGAATTGTTTTGGACAGTAATTAAACATCAGCTAGGAGATAACACTAATGTTTGAAATTCGATTTTTGCTAATTCCTCCAAATTTAAGTGATAAGATTTATTTTTAAAATGTAGTGAAAGAGACCTATTAAATACGTACACAATTCTATATAGCATAATCTAGTGACTGAAAATGTAACCCTTTCAATGCCAGCATAACTTCATGCATTGTTTAACAATCAATCATTTTAAGCTTTTTACTTTACGGCAATTTCCTGGGTATGGTTTAGTCTCTTAGCAAAAACGAATGAAATGTGTGTAGGGACCGATATGGTTAAATGGCCCCTATTGCTTTAAATCCCTACAGGTTCAGTTCCCTTAGTTGCTGGGCAGAAGGGTATGTACCTAAGTAAGTACATTAACATATGTATGCTTACTGGCTAGAAGGTATGGTGACCACTTCCTGCTTCACTTTGATATAGTGCATGAAAACATGTGGCACTTCCTCTTTGCTTCCACCTGAAGAACAGGGTGGATGTCTGCTGTGAGCCTGGGCACAGGCCTAGTTAAGGTCGGGGAACAGGGATCCCTGAATGAGGCATTAGATAGTGGTAGGTGTAGCTCCCATAATAGTAAACTCTAGGAGTGTAAGACAGTTAGAGTTGAGCTAGAAAGAGCAGTTTTGAGTTTCTACATAGGACTGTTAGTTTTGAAAGTATCTCTCCCAGGCCACATTGCCTGTAGTGTAGGGATCCCAGTGGATAGGGAATCAGGATAGAGAATTGCCTAAGCCTATCGAGTGTGGGGTATTGCAGAGGTGAAGTGAGGTTCCTGCTTAGTCTGTCCTCAGGGGAGTGTCAGCCTGTATTACACATTGCATGTGGTGCTGCGTGTACCACTTGCCTCTGAGAAACTGTATTGTGAGTAAACCCTGTGGATGTTTGATGTTTTGTTGTTTGCAATAACCTCTGTTGCCCTCTGTTTTTATTTTTCTGTACAGCAGCAAGAGAGGTGTAGCTGCAAAACACCCTCACCTTCCACTTTGTGCGTGAAAGAGTACAGTGTAACCCATGTTCTACTGGTACTAGTCCGGGAAGGCAGCTATTGAGCTGTAATAAAGGTTAAATGTCCTTTTGGTAATTTAATCTGAAAAAAATATGAATTTTTGCTAATGAAAAAAAGAGTTTTCACCAATGTGACGTTCGTTCACCAAAACTTGTCCTACTCTCCTTTTAGTAAATTGCCAATGTTGTATTGTACAGAATTTTCTTGAAACAGTGCAAAATGTTCAAAAACGGTCTGCTAGTAGAAGTTCCAGTTTGTCCAAAACAGCTGGCAGTGAAAGGGTTAAAGGGCTCTTTTGTGTTTATTTCATTACATTAATCAAGCAGGGGATGTAGCTGCATAGAACAAAGGGAGTGATGTGGCATAATCAGGCATGGCTAGATGGACAGGGCTATAAATGGCACTATCCACAGCAGGGAAAAATCGTACAAATATACCATAAATCTATGTCAGCATAGGAATTCCCTAGTAATAAGCAAAATATACTTAAATATAGAGGCCTTTTAAGAAAGAGAGAACTATATGAAAGGATTAGTATAGCCTTTTATCATAAAAGCCCCTAAAACTATTCCATACAGCGCCCAGAATAACATACCTTTCACCCTGCAGTTTCATGTAGATTCTATCACAAGCAGCTCAACTTAAGCTCTCTGAGCTACTTCTTAGTCTAGAATAAAGCTCCACCCCCTTTTTTTTGCTGAGCTCTTCTTCTCCCTCTGGCTGTGAGGATGGTCGAACAGGGGTCTACTGGACATGTTGGATGCCTCTGCTCCAATGGAAATCTATCAGGCATTCTCAGTAGACACCTCTTTGGCCATCTTAACAGACAAAGAGAGAAAGTAAATCTGCATGAGACTGGGCGTTGGAAGAAAGGTATGTTATTCTGGGAGCTATTTAGAGTCAGTTTAAAAAAAAAAGGTTACTTATTCTTTAAGTATATTTAAAGAATAAAAAATGTATTACTTGCACACAACAACTATGATAAAGTATATCATGTTTCATTCATATATATTTTAGAAAATATTTTAAGCAAAGAGCTGTCGAGCTACATTTGTATGTACAAAGGGTAGTGCATTCTTAGCGGCATTATAGAATACTATAGCTAAAATTAAAACACTACATTCCCATTACAAGTAAGCAACTCGTCACAGTTCCTTAGTGAGTCAAAACTAACAAGCTGTAAAGACATGGAACTTTGCAAAATAAATGTAGAGGTTAATGTGTTTAATGCAAGTCTTCAAACTGCTACCATCTGAAAGTCACGCATAGGTTTTAAAGCATAAAAAGCTTGTGATGCAGTCTGTGATAGATCAGCCTGCCGTTCATGATGAATAGCACTGATAAGCAAATTCAGTGTAAGACCTAGAGAAGAAACGTACCACAGTAATCTATACAAAAAAAGTTATTGTGTAGAGTAAGCGTTGTAGCAACAAACCTCTGGAATACGGACGGCTGGAAAGAGGAGATAAAGAATATTGCACTGCAATTTATCTCTTCTTGTTCCCCATGCACCATTTCCTGAAGGGCAGTTTTATTGTTCTCAAAAATTACCATACTGCAAGTAAGGATCCTGCAGTTTGTTTTATGTAAGTTCTATAATAAATAATTTGCAGAAAATAAGCATTTTGCTCACCAAAATAGCAGAAGTAATTGTTAACAATATTAAAAACTCAACATTCCTTAATACAAATAATTTGATATCATGAGTTGAATGTAATGCTTGGTGCTTAAATAAAGTGAAAAAGTAAATCTCCAAAAAGAAACGAAAATTTCCACAAAAACTGATTTAAGCACCTCATAGTACAATTTGGAGATAATGGCATTGATCTGCATAAGCATAAAATGTGCTATAGTTTAGTTACTATCTCAGCCATTTACCATTTGCCTCCCTAAAATTTTACAGCATTTCCGTTTTTCAACAAAAAGCCCCGTCATTATTTGTTTAGATATGAACAATATAAGAATACCTGTAATAAATCTGTCACTCATCTTTAGGTCCATTTAATTATATTAACTGCAGTCAGATTTATTAGGTCTTTCTCAATGTTCAATCAAGTCAAGAAGTCACATGATGCTGCTTGCAATTTATAGGTCGATGTTCAAGATGTGTATATCATTATGTACCAGCTAGCTTACATTAAAGTAGGTAGGTAAATTCAAGAAAATGTAAATTAAACACAAAATGTATTTTAGTTTCATATTCACAAGAAGTAGACTGACCAAATTAGGATAAGGGCAGCACATTAATTTGGTGGGAAGCGCTTTTGCCTTGCAGTGCTGAGGCCCTAAGTTTGATTTCGGCTTAGACACTATCTACAAGTTAATGTGCTTCCTGTGTCTAAGCGGGTTTTTTTTTAGCTGCTTCAATTTTCTCACACAAATCCAAAATACAAGCAGGTTAACTGGCTTCTGACAAAATTGATCCAACTATATGTAAATGTTATAGGAGCCTTAGATTGTAAGCTGCAGTGGGTCAGGGACTCATGTGAATGTTGCATAATGTCTGTAAAATATTTTGGTGCTATATGGGAAATATAATAAATTATACCAGACTTTAAATTATTAACCAGTTTGTATGTAGCACTTTTTATACTGCCATACATTTGAATAATTTTCAAGCAAAAAACTATCTACCAAATCACCCTTTGTAATATTTGTAGACTAAATGCCTGTCAAGAGTCAAAATCTGTACAATACTAACTACAGTGTAAACACTTAGGGGCAGATTTATCAAAACACGAGTTCAATTCCCAAATGGGAAAAATTCGGATTGGAAACGAAAATGTTTAAACGTTAAATGTGGTATAAACATTGACAGTTTGTAAATAGTCTTCACTTATTTAATTTTTTAAGTTACAGGTTTTGTTTTTTAGCAACCAAGTACCAGAATTCATTCTAAAATATACAGTTGGGTCCATAAATATTTGGACAGAGACAACGTTTTCTAATTTTGGTTCTGTACATTACCTCAATGAATTTTAAATTAAACAACTGCAGTTGAAGTGCAGACTTTCAGCTTTAATTCAGTGGGGTGAACAAAACGATTGCATAAAAATGTGAGGCCACTAAAGCATTTTTTTTAACACAATCCCTTCATTTCAGGGGCTCAAAAGTAACTGTACAAATTAAATAGCTGGAAATAAAATGTTCATTTCTAATATTTGGTGAAAACCCTTTGCTGGCAGACACCCTCTTCAGGGTGTCTTCAGGACATCACCAGATGCTGGGTTGCCTCACATTTTTATACAATTGTTTTGTTCACCCCACTGAATTAAGGCTGAAAGTCTGCACTTCAACTGCATCTGAGTTGTTTCATTTAAAAATCATTGTGTTAATGTACAGAACCAAAATGAAAAAAGTTATCTCTGTCCAAATATTTCTATTTATTTATAACTGTATATATAGTAGAGCAACCGAGTAAAGAATAAGCAATACAAATAAGAATAACATTACAACTGAAGCCTTGGTCAGTTTTTGTTGTTGCTTTGGTCAGTGAGCAAAACAACCAGTAAGCATTTTCAACTGCAGGCTGGAAAGAGGATCCGTTACCCAGAAACCTGTTATCCAGAAACTCAGAATAACAGGAAGGGCATCGCCCATAGACTCCATTTAATCAAATAATTAAAATTTTTAAAGATTATTTTCTTTTACTCTGTAATAATAAAACAGTACCTTGTACTTGATCCCAACGAAGGTACAATTAAACCTTATTAGAGACTAAAACAATCCTATTGGGTTAATTTAATGTTGAAATAATTTTTTGTAGACTTAAGGTATGGTGATCTAAATTACAGAAAGACCCCTTATCCAGAATACCCCAGGTCCCAAGGATTCTGGATAACAGGCCCCATACCTGTAAAGGTAATAGTGTTAGAATTATAAAGGAAGAATAACTAAATAAGCTGCTTAGAATAGCTATGAGAACTGCATCTATGTTACAGCCATAAAAGTACCCAAATGTGTGCCTGATATTTGCTTATTCTGAGTACCAGCTAAGTAAACTTAGTTTTTAAAGATAATTACTTTCTGTGTATACATTAAATTCCACCCTGGTTTCCCAATAAAATGCCAACCCAGCATCATTTAAGGGCCATGGTACGCGGGGAGATTTGTCGCTAGATATAAACCTTTACTGACTTGTGGAATACTAGGCAGTTTAGACAAATGATTCTATGATGTATAAAAGTGCAATCTGCATCAAAGTTTACTAACCAGCCCTGTAGCTTTAGCTTCTACAACAGATGCACCTCAATTACTGCTTGATGATTTGTGATAAAATAACCCGTTATAACAGGAAAAAGTCTTGCAAAAGTATTCAGACCCTTTACTGATTCTCTCATGTTACTGAATAACAAACAAAGTAATTGTTTTTCACATTTTATTTCAGACCTTTGACAAATATACTACTTAGTTTCTGTCAATAAATCACTTAAATCAAAATATTAGGACCCATCTGATGTAGAACCAGAGACCTTGGATTTTCCCGCCAATGTTCCTCCTGATTGTGCCACAGGATGATGTCTGCTCACAGCTTTGTAATTAATTTTAACTAATTAAAAATGCCTCAGTATCCAATCATACCTGCAAACAGATTACAGCTGCAGGAATTTCAGTCAGTTTTATTGTGCCTAGCTGACAAGTCATAGTGGAAACTACTGTCAACAGCATGCAAATGAAAGCTGTGGAGCATAATGTCCACATTAAAGGAGAAGGAAAGGTAAGAACTAAGAACGCTTTATCAGAAAGGTCTATGTAAATACAGCCATAAGCACTCACAGAAAAGCTGTATAGTCCTCTATAAAAAGAAACACGGGATTTCTTGTCTCCTTTCTTGTAAACATGTTCTTCGGTATCAGACTTCCTCTCCTTTAGGACTCTTTTGGTTTGGGGCACGAGTCTGCACATCTCTCCCTTCTCCTGCTCCCCCCTCCCATAAGAATTCATAAGAATTCACTCCCCCTCCCTTAGGAATGTGTGATCTGAGCTACCAATGGCTAAAGCTCCAACAGCTACGAAGAACAAGCTAAAATGGCAGCTGCTATCTTAACTAACGGACGGAGCTCAGGTACGGTAAAGCTTTCTGCAGAATAAATATAGCGGTCTAAGTGGCACTAATGTAGCGAATCTATTGGCAGTAAAATGCCAAAATGACTTTCTTTCTACTTTAAGCCTACATTAATGCCCAGGCACATTAAATGCCATATACAGTAAAATTCAAGTTTTGAAACTATATTTAAAGGGGAACAATCGAGAAAATGTTTTTATGATACTGAAAATATAAAGTCCAGGCAAACATTTTGACAATTTATAGCTTGTAAAAATTTAGCACTGTTAGAAAGTTATGGCTAATTATTGAAGCAGCCTCCAATCCCCCACACTCCAGAATCCCTTCCGCAGTGATGCAGAAATGTGTGAGTGACAGAGAAGAGTAAAAGCTGATTTGCTGTGGCTTGTCATGACGCAATACCCCTCAACAGCAAACATGTTTTTTTCATAAATAACCAAGAAATAATGTTCTATGTGTTTGTTAGTGCCTTAGGTGAATGAGACGGAAAGTGTATGACAATTAAAAGGTGAACTGGGTTACATTTATAGACCTTCTTCAAAGTCTTTTTGAGGTTTCCTATTAGATAGGAAAGATGGGCAGGTGGGGGTTGGACTTGGACTGAACAACTCCCACTCCTCTCTGCTCATGACAAGCCGCTGTCAGTACTGAGCCAAGTAAAGCAGATTCCAGTATCTTTTTAAGCATAACTTGCAACTACAGGGTGGTGCCAAGAGTTGTTGCACAACCAAAAGGAATTGGAACACTGAGAAAAAGGAATGCAGAGTGAGCTAATGTTTGCAATTTATCCAATCTTAGTAAATAAGGTAATTAAGCTTTTGGCATGAAATGACTATTTAATTTGAAAGCAACAAATAAAATCTATTTCATCCACATTACTAAACATGCCCCTCTATTGTCTACTCCTTGCATAAAGCATGCTATAAAATTATGGTGAAACAGAAAGGTGCCATAATAATAAAAAAAAGGGCACTAATCTACAAAAGAAAGTCAACTATTTTGTACACTGCTGCTTGTAAATCATATCCTCAAATGACTTCTGCTGTTTGAAATACACATCTCATAAAAATAATTCAATTGAAGTGGTGTGCCATTGAATGAAATTAATGCTACTTTATAAAAGAGGTGTTCCATTTGTTTGTATTAGATAGACACAGTCCAACAAAAGATTGACCCTGGCGTGAAAATGAGTTTGAAAATGGCTACAAGATAGAAGTGGGTATATAGATAAAGTGAGTATTTATAGATTTATTAGGTAATTCAAAAAGTGCCCACAAATTCCACATAATAATATTAAGGAAGACATTAAACTTTATAGGTCTCACCTTAAAGGGGACCTGTCACCCTAAGAAATAACTCCAAATTCTTTTCTATCATGTTAGTTGAGCAAATAAATGTCATCTACACTATATAGATAGTATAAATCATGTTTCCTTTAGTCTTGGAACTATTCAATCACAGCAAGCAGGCAGCTGCCATATTGTAGACACTGTTAGTAAGGCAAGCTTTGCATTACCCCAAAATCTTGTTGGAGGACCAGATGCCCATACCCATGCACTGGCTACGTAATTAGGTGATGAGGAGGGAGGGGAAAAGTGAGAACTGCAGTAAAATCTAGGAAGTGCTGAATGGAAAACTAAAGGTATTGTCTGCCTAAGGCATAGAGGCGGGGCAGGCAATATATGATTGACAGCTGGGATTTTTAAATGCCTTTATAAAGGATTATTTATGGATGTGTTATAAAAAAAAAAAAAGGAATTCGGGTTTCATGTTTAACTAGAAAAAGACTTTTATTATTCAGCTTTTTATGTCTGGGTGACAGGTCCACTTTAAGGATGCAGAGCTGCTTTGGGACCAGTCCTTTAGAAGGATATTATTGAGCTGGAGAGAGTGCAAAGATGTGCAACTAAACTGGTAAAGGGGATGGAAGATTTAAACTATGAGGTTAGACTGTCAAGGTTGGGGTTGTTTTGACTGGGAAAAAAAGGTGCTTGTGAGGGGACATAATTACTCTTTACAAGTACATTAGAGGGGACTATAGGCAGATGGGGTGTTCTTTTTTTCCCATAAAAATGATCAGCGCAGTTAGAGTAAAGGAACTTTCATTGAAACATGACCTTCCAAGTGATGTTGTGATGGAAGATTCTGTTAATGCCTTTAAGAGGGGCCTGGATGAGCTCTTGAACAAGCGTAATATCCAAGGCTATTATAATACTAAAATCTGCAATTAGTATTGATGTTGGTGTGTGTGTGTGTATGTATATATATATATATATTTCTTTTTAGCCCTAGTCCATAAGCGAGCCTATGGAGGATCGGTATAACATCGCGAGTTTTGACGCTGACGTCACGCGAGAGTTCGCCTTCACACAGGAAGATGCGACGCGGATTCTCTTTACTGACTCGGCTGCTGCACAGAACGATGGTAAACTGCCTAAGGATGTATTTAATCGTCTAAACACTCTTAAGAAACGTGAGATTGATTTTTACTTACATGGTTTATACTTATCTGATTATTATAGATCTAAGAAGATTCCTAGGGGGTTTAGATTACGGAATGTGCCTACTATTGGCAGATCTAGTGCAGAGTTTTGCAGTCGTTGGTGTGGCATTTTAAATAAGTGTTCTTTTGACCTTATGTTGTTGGTCATAGAGGAAGTGGGGAAGGAATTGGCTAAAACACGGGCTGATATTGTGGAATTGGAAAATAAGTCCCTACAGGTTTTGACTATGGATCAGTCCAGCAAATGGTTACAGAAGCTTGAATTAGGAATACATCAATACAAACAGGATCTTATTTCTTTTAAACAGACTAAGTTAATTAAAGTTGAACAAGACTACAAGGATAAGAGGGTATATGGTTGGTTGACTGGCCGGGGGGAGGTACCTAGGAGAGCACGCCGTCAGTATAGACGCGACAAGAATTTACTTACGATTGATAGCTCTGGTGACTCTCCCACATCTGATTCAGAACCCACTCGCCCTATAGCATCATGCACTACACAGGAATCGGGTGCACAGGCTATTCATAGCCAGAGCCGTTTTTTAGATCCCGACATAAGAAAAGAAAATTCACCCGGCGGGGGGGGTGGTGGCAAGTCGCAGAGGCAGACCCCCCAAAAAACCGATACAGTAATCTTTAACTTAAGTCAGCATGTGGTAACTACAGGGGAGGTTTCTCTTCTTTCACGTGGCTTATCTTTTGTGCCTGTTAATAATAACAATCCTTTTGACTTTGAGGTGGACTTATTTAGATTCCAACGTAAATTAAAATTAAGAGATCATTTCAAAGATGTCAGGGATCTGTCGTGCGAGAAATTTCGCCCCGTTAGCACCTTTGACCCCCCTAATACCGCCACTTCTATTAAGACGTTTTCCCAAATTGTACAGAGAGATACTAATGAGATATTTGGGAGTCCAAAAAAATTTTTTTCTAATCTGACAAAAGCAGAGAGGGAGGCGATTAGTTCTTTACGCAATGACAAACAACTGATAGTGCGTCCCGCCGACAAAGGCGGTGCAGTTGTACTATTGGACTTGCCATATTATAAACAGGAGTTGCTACAACAGCTCTCCAATACCTATGTGTATGACAGATTACCTGGGGATCCAACTAAAAAATTTAAGCAAAAACTTGACAGGGAATTGGAACTCGCTTTATCAGCAGGTTGGATTAGTCATGATTGCTATAATTTTCTTGTCTCTAAATTCCCTAGGTGTCCTGTCATATACACCCTTCCCAAAATTCATAAAAATTTATCGGCTCCCCCTGGCCGACCTATTATATCGGCTAGAGGATCTTTATTTTCCAATGTTGCTATATTTTTGGATACTTTTTTACAGCCACAATGTACCCGAATGAAATCATATATAGCTGACACAGCTTCCTTACTAGAGATCTTGAGACAAATTGGCCCCCTTCCAGAGAATACATTGTTTGTTACCCTTGATGTTTGTAATCTATACACCATCATACCTCTAGAAGAGGGAATCACTGCCTGCAGAAAAGCACTTGTTGAAAGCCATACAGGGGCCCCACCTATTGAATTCTTGTGCTCTTTATTGCGGTTAGCATTGACTTGTAATTACTTCAGGTTTGAACGGACATTCTATTTGCAAAAGACTGGCACGGCGATGGGCTCTAATGTGGCCCCCTCATATGCCAATTTATATATGAATTCTTTTGAAACTGAGTTTATTTATCCTGTTTATATGGATCAGATCCTGTTATATTGTAGATATATCGATGATATTTTCATTTTGTGGCATGGGGACCACATTGGAGCAACATCGTTCGTGGCCAGTCTTAATGCTCTTCCTACTCCTGTTAAATTTACCTTAAACTATGCTAAAGATATGATTGATTTCCTGGATGTGAGGATTTTTCGAACACCTATGGGTGTTGGTACCACCTTATATCGTAAAGAAACGGATCGTAATACTTTGCTCCATGCTCATAGCTTTCACCCACCTTCTGTGATTAAATCAATCCCATATACACAGTTTCTAAGAGTGTTTAGAATAAATACTGATTTTGCAATTGCCTCACAACAAGCCTTGGAGATGTGTAATCGTTTTATTGAAAGGGGATATACAGCGGACTTTCTTTATAGTGAAATGGAAAAGGCGATTAAGAGAACACGGGGGAGCTCATCTGAGGCTCGGCCAAACAAAACACAGTCTGAACGGATGGTTTTTGTTACTAACTATACGCCGGTGAGTCATGATGTCAACAATGCACTCAAAAAACACTGGCCTATCCTACAATTGGATACTGGCTTACCCTTCACCCAGATGCCCCCTCCAATATGTGCATATCGCCGGGGTCGCTCACTTAGGGACATATTGATGGTGACTGATCTCAAGTCTGAATCAAGTGGAACATGGCTGAAACCCGGCAAAACAGGATGCTTCAAATGTGGTGGATGTATAACATGTGGATGTTTAATTACGGGCAACAAATTTGCTCATCCCCATACTGGAAGAAAGTATTTGATCCGATATAGATTGACCTGTATATCGGACCATGTAATTTATTGTATCATGTGCCCGTGTGGCCTATATTATATAGGTAAATGTGTTACATCCTTCCGGATACGGATGAATAATCATAGGTCCGTGATCCGTGCTGCTTTGGCCTCTGGCGAGTCTGATACTCCTCTAGCGAGACATTTTGTACAACAAAAACATTCACTGCCCATGTTGAGGGCTATTCTAATTGACCACATTCCTCTCCCGGCACGGGGTGGAGATCGGTCCAAATTACTTTTACAAAGGGAGGCCCGGTGGATCCGGAGATTGGACACTATTGCCCCGCGTGGCCTCAATGAAATGTTCTCACTTTCGTTTTTTTTATGAATTCAGCTGAATGACTCTCGATGGAGTGCTATACATTATTTATAACTAATCTTGATTATCTTTATACTGTTTGGTGCCATTGAGATTTATTCCTCCTATGTGAGATCCTTCTGCGATGTTTAGTATGCTATGGACAGGGCTTATGGTTTTAATCTTTTTAAGTCTCCCTATATTTATTTGTATTTATGCACTTACTCACTTTATCTATCCGATTCTCTGGAGTGGGCTATGCTGCTAGCAAGCTAGCTCCATTGAGTTTATGATATTTTGAATATATATCATGTCTCCTTTTTGGGTATGATATCTTTTGTTTCACTTTCAACTATATTTAGGTTTAGCTAGCCTCTGTGTTTATTTAGGCTAGTGGTATTATGACAAAAAGGATTAATTCACATTAGCAATATGATGTACACTTTTAATGAAACTGCTTTTATCACTAGAGACTTTAAACTTATGTGACACATATATTAATTAGGTATGACTCACACACACACACTGTGATTGAGTATGTAAATTTGTTGGGATTTTTTGATTGGTCGAATTTTGTATTTATGGTTGCACCTCACTTCCCTTCCCCATCCTGATGACGATCCCACGAGGATCGAAACGCGTAGATGCGATGTTCTGAATAAACATAAAGAAAACTTTTTACTTTATCCATGCTGTGAGTGCTTTCTACAAATCTGCTATATATATATATATATATATATATATATATATATATATATATATATATAATTGTACAAACTGAAGTGGAGCTAACGTACCAGTCTGAAGACCTAGTCCGAACTCACGGACAATACATATAGAAAGAAACAAAAAGGTCCAGACTTGTTTAAATGAAAAAAGAAAAAATCTTTACTGCATTAGGCAGAACAATTGCATTACTTACAACGTTTCGAGGCTCCCACCTCTTTATCAAGTAGCAAAATAATGAACACAAAGCACACAAGGTATAAATAGGGGCAGGTCCAAAGGTCACTCCTCAAACAAATTACTGGATCCAAGTAGGGACATTCAACAATCCTACTTATAGAATACCCATCGAACAGGGTTCCCCCTTCAGAAAATAAAAGTGCATAACATGTAACATTCCTAATATAAGCAAATTTCTAACAACAAGAAAAAAGAAAATCACACAATCTTCAATATAGAGAAGCCATATTGGAAACAACATGCAAGATGACACATGTGCTTATAACCTCTTTACAACACCATAGCCATCCCCTTTAAGAAAAAATGGTTATATAATACTAGAAATGCTTTCTTTAAGCAATGCTTCCTTTTAGATAAATGCATACAAGTCATATTCTCTATTAAAGGAAAAAGAAAGTCAAAGTCACTTGGGGGTGCCAAAATGTTAGGCACCCCCAAGTGATTTTGACCACCTACCTTTTACCCCGGGCTGGTGCCTCTGTGAGGAGGGAACAGCACCAGCCCGGGGTAGCTGCCAGAGCTTCCTTCCTTCTGTTTCGCTGCGCGCGCATGCGCAGTAGAGTGAAAAGCCGAACTTAAACATTAAAGTCGGCTTTTCACTCTACTGCGCATGCGCCCACCGCTGGCATTCCGGAAAAGGAAGCCAGAACACGGAAACGATCCGCTCCAGGTGCCCCGGGCTGGTGCTGTTTTCTCCCAACAGGGGCACCAGCCCGGGGTACGAGGTAAGCGGTTAAAGTCACTTGGGGGTGCCTAACATTTTGGCACCCCCAAGTGACTTTACCTTTCGTTTCCCTTTAAGGCCCCGTGGATGTAATGTCTGCAAATTGTCAATCCAAAACTTCTCTCGTTTCTGGAGTTGTAAGAGTCTGTTGCCCTCCGATGTGGGGGGGCAACAGACTCTATCACAAGAAACCTCAGTGCAGCCGCTGTATCGCCCCCCCCATATGACCAACAAATCGTCGCTGTGGCGCCACCATTTGAGACAGTGTCACTGGAACAACTCATGTGTGTGTACTGTGTTTCAAAATGACATGCAGTAATTGCAGTTAGGTGGAAGGGAGGTTGTTCTGGCAGGCTTGGATGTAAATAGCTTGTACACCTCTATCCCCCATGATTTGGGGATGAGGGCGGTACGAGATATTTTGGAACATTCTGAGTACAGTCCAACACAAACTTGTTTTTTCGTGAAGTTATTATCTGTGGTACTTCGTAAAAATGATTTTTTGTTCCAGGACACTTTCTTCCTTCAACTGCAGGGGACTGCGATGGGTTCTAATGTAGCCCCCACATATGCCAACATATTTATGAATCATTTTGAAACACAGTAAGTATACACACATGAGTTGTTCAAGCGACACTGTCTCAAATGGTGGCGCTACATCGACGATTTGTTGGTCATATGGGAGGGCGACCTGGAATCACTATTGTTATTTGAGATTAGGTAGTCATAGGCTGTATCTATAGCTTCTTCCCATTGGTCTTCCTGTAGGTTTGGGATAGCTTGGTGCCAGAGTTGGCGGGCTCGATTAAAGGGTGGTGGGAGGCTCTCCATTACCACTTTATATAGGTTGGATAATAGTTTTTTAGGTGTAGGAGAATATAAAGTTTCCTCAAGGGGAGTGGTCTCCTGTGTAAGGGAAAGGGAATTGAACTGGGCTTGGAAGGCGTGACATAATTGGAGGTATCTATACAGTTGGATCCGTTGGTCAGGTGTCCTCTCTTGGAGGTTTTGGAGAGTTGGAAATTGGTCTTCTAGGAGAAGGTCAGATAGTTTTTTAATACCTAAGCGAGCCCAGTATATCACATCAGGCAGGTCATACAATTGCTGGAGAAGGGAGTTTTTCCACAGGGGAAGGTGTGGTGAAGGATATGGCAACGGGCAGCCCAGTAGTTTTAATGCAGTGGTCCATGCTTGGTGTGGGGTTTTAAGAACATCTGGGAGGGCTGTCATGTCAGAAACTTGCCTGTAGGGGTAGGTGCCCAGGCCCTCAAGTGAATGAAGGATTGAAGCTTGGAGTGGCATGTTGGGGTTGTATGGATTAGGTGCAAAGCACCAATGCAAATAATATATTTGTGAGGTTAAGTAATAAAAATAAAAGTGGGGGAGACCCAGGCCTCCTTTTCCTATAGGGGATGTTAGTTTTTCCCAAGAAATACGGGGTGGCTTTTTTGCCCATATGAATGGATTAATTATCGTGTTCAGTTTTTTGAACACAGCGCGTGGAATAGCATATGGAGTGTTGTGGAAGATGTACAGCAGCTTTGGTAAATATATCATTTTAATGATATTGACTCTCCCCCATAGTGAGAGAGGTAATTTCTCCCAGTTTTTGAGCGCCAGGGAAAGAGAGTCTGTTAGTGGATCTAGGTTGAGCTGCCTAAATGTATTGGGGTCCGTGTGTACCTGTATCCCCAAGTACTTAAATGACGTGACCTCCTTTAATGGGGTGTTCGGTATAGCTTGTGCTACTGGGGCAGGGTCAATATGGTAGAGTTGGGACTTGTCCCAGTTGACTTTTAGCCCCGAGTATTTGCCAAAGGTCTGGATGGTTTCTAGTAGAGTGGACAGTGAGGTCCCGGAGTCAGCTAGGTATATCAAAATGTCGTCCGCAAAGAGTGATACCTTTTCGGTGACATTGGCGAAGTTTAGCCCTTTGATATTAGGGTTGTTGCGTATGGTAATGGCCAGGGGTTCGATTGCCAATGCAAAGAGGGTTGGAGAGAGGGGGCATCCCTGTCTGGTTCCACGGTGTAGGGAAAATGCTGGTGAGACAGTGTTATTCACTCTGACTCTAGCTATTGGGTGTTTGTAGAGCATCTTTAGCCACTGAATGAAGCGGGCCCCCAGTCCAAATCTCCGCAACACCTCCCATAAGTATTCCCATTCTATCGAGTCAAAGGCTTTCTCTGAATCCAGGGAGGCTACTGCCCTAGCTCCACTATTGGTATGCGTTATTTGGAGGTTAGTGAACAGGCGGCGGAGGTTAAAGTCTGTCGCTCTGCCTGGCATAAAGCCTGACTGGTCTGGATGGATTAGATCTTGTACTGCCCGGGTAAGTCTGGTGGCTAGGACCTTTGCTAGTATTTTAGCATCCGTGTTAATCAGTGATATTGGCCGGTAGGAGCTGCAGAGGATGGGGTCTCGGCCAGCTTTAGGAATTACAACTATTAGGGCTTCTGCAAATGATGGAGGCAGTGATTGGGAGTCCCAGGCAGCCTGGAGTGTGGTTAGCAATTGGGGAGTCACCAAGTCATTCAGGGCCTTATACCAGTCTGGAGGAAGTCCGTCAAGTCCAGGTGTTTTGTTAGAAGGAAGGGATTGTATCGCAGTCGTGATTTCTTCAAGTGTAATGGGCGCGTTTAGCCAGGCTCTCTCTGTGGGGCTCAGTTTGGGTATATGTATAGAGTCTAGGAAATGGCGGAGTTGTGGGGCTGTATATGTAGCTGTAGAGCTATATAACTTTTGATAGTAGGACGCAAATGTTTCCGCTATCAGATAGGGCTCGTGGACTATGTTACCAGTTTCGGTCTGTATGCGTGATACAGCTATGGAAGCCTGTTGTTGTTTGGCTAGTATAGCTAGTATTTTGCTATTTTTGTCCACTATTGTTATTTAAGGATCATTTGGATACTTGTGTCCCATCCATTGGGTTTACCCTAACATATAGTACCGAATCAGTCACTTTTTTGGATACTACGGTGTATAATAGAGATGGGCAATTGCTGTCAGACATATTTGTAAAATCGACTGATCGCAACAACCTACTTAGATATGATAGTGCACATCCTAGGGCTAATGTTTCTTCTCTCCCTAGATCCCAACTCCTCCAGGTCAAACGCATAATGTCAGATGGTGAACTATTGACTACAAGGTTGGATGAGATGACATCCAAGTTTGCACAAAGGGGATATCCATCTGAGCTGTTGAATAAGGAGGTGTCTTATGTGAGGGGTTTAGATCGTGGAACTATCATACAAGAAAAAATCCATGAACTTAAAAAACATACCAGAATACCATTCGTACATACATATCAACCCTAGAATTTAAGGTACCACCTTTGCTATCTTATAGGCGCCCCCATAATCTGCGTGACAGATTGGTGAGAGCTGATCTGCGTACGAAACGTAGTGATCCACAGAGGTTATTTTCTCCTTTGAATGGCTGCCTCCATGGCTACATAGCAGCTTATTTATATAAATTATGGTAGACTTTCTGAAGTAAACACACAACTTTTACCAGTGCAGGGCAGGTGTAACCAGTGCTCAAGTGTAATACACACAGATTCTTTCACGCATCCTTACTCCGGTCGCAAGTTTGCTATTAACGGTCACTACACATGTGACTCTGAATATGTACACGTGAGTTTATGTATGTAAGTGCATAGATAAGTCAATATAGGTTTGTGTGTATGCTGGGTACACTTGGAAGGGCTTGGTCATATATGTGATTATATTGTGCATCTATACGGATTATTGTTACTATGCACTCTTTGCTACCATAAATTTGCTAAAAGCCATAAATTCAAATAACTTTTTATTGTGTTCTGTTTTTGCAAAGCAATTGGCTATGTTACACAGCACCCAGTTACATAGTGGCTATCCACAGGAGTGCGATAACTAATCAAACCCCGCTTGCCTCAAACTGTGGAGAATCTAAAGTATTACTGCTTTTGGCAAAATTACTATAAGCATCAAGTTGTGTTTAACCTGCATTTGGCACATGCATGTGCCTGAATGAATACAGACCAATAGGTAGGATGTGTTTCATCCTACACTTGCAGAAGGGATACACCACAGGAACACAGGGAAAAACATCAGTGTGTAAGAGGCCTAGGACCTTTAGCCTTGCCAAACTATTTAACACATTGGAAAACAAAACCTAAGAGAAAAGTAAACGACAACAATTAAACAACCCTCACTTTACAGTATCTAGTAGAATTAAGTCTAAAGCAACTGGACGTTCTGAGAAAGTGTATGGGAGGCAAGTTACATTCTCTCTCCAGTAATGACCAGGACACCTTTAATGCAATGTTTTGCCACTTTTAATCAAGTCTATGTAAATGAAGAAGCTAGTGATGTGTATGGGGAGTATGGAGTCTACACAAGCCTCCCATGTGAGGGAGGTTGCACAGTTTAAAAAAAACAATCAACTCAGCAACCTTAAAGTCATAAACTTAGTCCTTCTGCCTTTGCTTTTAGCTAATGAATAAAAACAAAAGGCTGGGGGGGGGGGGGGGTCTGATATGCTGCTAACCTGATGAACTATGGTCTTGTACCAGACTCTCAAGGGAGCAGGCATTCTCAAGCAGAAATATAAATTGTAGATTCATGTCAAGCCAATATTTGTACTTACAGAACTTAAAGGCTATACTTAAGTCAACAAAATTTTTTTAATGCCTATGTGGGAAATTACTTTTTATTTTATTGTCTTTTGCATGGCTTGGAAATGTATTTAGATCATTGACAATTCTATAATTTTATTGAGTAGCGGATCCTACACTGAAATGTGTTTTCTCTGTGATATTTAAAGTGCAAGAGAAAGCAAAACAAGTCTTTAAGAACACATTTATCTTGAAATTTAGACCATTATTTGAAGGTTAATAAATAAATAAATCCCTGTAGGATTGTTATGCCTCCAATAAGGACTAATTATATCCCAGTTAGCATCAATTACAAGGTACTCTTTTATTGTTTTAGAGAAAAAGGAAATTATTTTTAAAATTTTGAATTCTTTTTTAAAAACTCTACGGGAGATGGCCTTCCAGTACTTCTGAGCTTTCCGGATAGCAGGTTTCCGGATTACAAATCCCATACCTGCATAGTGGTGGAAGCATCATGCTGTTGGTCTGCATCTTGTCAAAACAAAAGAAAGTACTGATGGTGCAAAATGGAAACAAAGGAACGTTTTTTTAGTCTGCTAAAAAAGTGAAGTTTGGATGGCAGTTCGTCTTTAACAGGACAAAGATTCCAAACACACAAGGGAAAAGCAAGGCTTTAACAAAAAGATAAATGTACTATAACAACATAGCCTAGACAAAGATCTCAACTCAATACAACTAAGAATATATGGAAGTATTTATAACTTACCCTGGCGACTCTACCTGTCCTGAGTGGGTTGGCAACTACTGGGTCAAGTATGTTAAGCTAGGTACTGCCTGCCTGACCAATATTTGGTCAATAATTACTTATTCCATCTGCACATTTATAAAGAATCCCTTTGGTTTAAGACCACTTTGGCAGGCGGATGCAGTCCTAACCCATAGGGTTCCTATAGGCCCATGCAATCTGATCATAGGCATCTACACATGGGCCAAATCAATAAGATTTACTTATTTAGTGACTTCACTAAACAAGCAGGTGGCCAGGTTTAAAGTACATAGTTACATAGGGTTGAAAAAAGACCAGAGTCCATCAAGTTCAACCCATCCAAGTAAACCCAGCACACACAACCCACACCTACCAATATATACACTTACATACATAAACTATATATACAACCACTAATACTAACTGTAGATATTAGTATCACAATAGCCTTGGATATTCTGATTGTTCAAGAACTCATCCAGGCCCCTCTTAAAGGCATTAACAGAATCTGCCATTACCACATCTCTAGGAAGGGCATTCCACAACCTCACTGCCCTCACCGTGAAAAACCACCTACGCTGCTTAAAATGGAAGCTCCATTCCTAAAGGGGTGACCTCTGGTGCGTTGATTGTTTTTATTGGAAAAAAGAACATCCCCCATCTGCCTATAATCCCCTATAATGTACTTGTACAGAGTAATTATGTCCCCTGGCAAGCGCCTCTTTTCCAGAGAAAACAGAAAACAACCCCAACCTCGACAGTCTAACCGCATAGTTTAAATCTTCCATCCCCTTTACCAATTTAGTTGCATGTCTCTGCACTCTCTCCAGCTCATTAATATCCTTCTTAAGGACTGGAGCCCAAAACTGCACTGTATACTCAAGGTGAGGCCTTACCAGGGACCTATAAAGGGGTAAAATTATGTTCTCATCCCTTGAGTCAATGCCCTTTTTTATACAAGACAGCACTTTATTTGCTTTAGTAGCCACAGAATGACACTGCCTGGAATTAGACAATTTGTTATCTACAAAAACGCCTAGATCCTTCTCCATTAAGGATACCCCCAACACATTACCATTCAGTAGATAGTTTGCGTTTATATTATTTCTACCAAAATGCATAACTTTGCACTTATCAACATTAAACCTCATTTTACAGTTACACATGTATTATCTGATTAAGTTCCACAAATTAAAGCACATATGCTTGCAAAGATGGGCTACCATAATTTATATAAATAAGCTGCTATGTAGCCATGGAGGCAGCCATTCAAAGGAGAAAATAACCTCTGTGGATCACTACGTTTCGTACCCAGATCAGCTCTCACCAATCTGTCACGCAGATTATGGGGGCGCCTATAAAATAGCAAAGGTGGTACCTTAAATTCTAGGGTTGATATGTATGTACGAATGGTATTCTGGTATGTTTTTTAAGTTCATGGATTTTTTCTTGTATGATAGTTGGTGGTTGGTGTCTTCACCCACTTTTTCTAACCTGGAACTGCACTTACCTAGCAACTAACTCTGCAAATTTTAGGGACCCTAGAATAGTCAAAGAACAGCAGCAGTTTAAATTTAAACCAGTAAAAGTCAATAGGTGAATTGTGATTGGTAGGTGTGCCTCCTTTTTTAACCTTAAGTCGAAGTCACCCAGTGACAAACTGCAAAATTTAGGCACCCTGGCATAAATAGTATGAGAATGACAGCATTTTAAATTAAAACCATTAAGATATTCAATGGATGAAATCTGATCTTTTAGTATTTTTGAACTGCAGTCCCCCAGTAACCAACTTCACCACTGAATAAATATGGTGAAATGTGATTGGCTGTTGGTGGCTCCACTCACTTTTTCTTTGACACTCACAACTTTGAACCGCAAACACCAAGTGACTAACTTTGCAAAGTTTAACAACTCAGGAATTAATACTTAAGTAAAGGCATCAGTTTAAATGTAAACCAATGAAATGTAATGGGTGGAACCGGATTGGCTGTTGGTGGCTCCACCCACTTTCCTACATGTTTAATGCCAGTGTCCCCAAACTTTTCAAAGTTTGTCACTGGGGGACTAACATTAAAACCTTAGTCCCCCAGTGACAAACATTGAAAAGTTTGGGGACACTGGCATTAAACGTGAAAATGGCAGAAGTTAAAATTTACCCACTGAAATAAATTAAAGAAATGTGATTGGCTGTTGGTGGCTAAATCCACTTTTTCTAACCTTGAATATGTAGGTACCCAGTGACTGACTGTGCAAAGTTTGGGAACTTTTGTATAAATAGTGTGAGAAAGGCAGCAGTATAAATTTAAACCAATCATATTTAATTGGTGAAATCTGACACTGATGTATAAAGTGCGAGAATGGTAGCACTTTAAATTTCCCTATTAAAATCAATGAAATAAATCAAACTTTTCAAAGTTTGTCACTGGGGGACTAACATTAAAACCTTAGTCCCCCAGTGACAAACATTGAAAAGTTTGGGGACACTGGCATTAAACATGTGAAAAAGGCAGAAGTTAAAATTTACCCACTGAAATCAATTAAAGAGATGTGATTGGCTGTTTGTGGCTCCACCCACTTTTTTCAAACCTTGAATTGTTGTCACCCGGTGACTAACTCTGCAAAGTTTGGGGATCCTGGTGTAAATTGTATAAGAATGGCAGCATTTTAAATGTAATTAAAAAAAATTCAATAGATGAAATCTGATCTGGCTGCTGGTGGCTCCATCCACTTTTTCAAATCTAAAAATGCAGTACCCTAGTGACCAACTGTGAAGAGTTTTGGTACCCTGATTAGCTGTTCACAGCTCCGCCCACTTCTGGGCATCCAACAATCATTATATTTTCATTTAGGCTGACCCCATGACTATGTGATTAAAGTTTGGGGAGTGTAGCCCCAAACCTGTAACCCCATTAACGTCAATTGGTAAAATTTGGTTGGCTGTTGTTGGCTCCTCTCACATTGGGTCATCCAACAAATGTTGCTGTTTCGTTCGGGGTTACCCCATGATTATGTTATTCAAGTTTGGGGAGTGTAGCTTCAAAGCTATAAGAGTGGCAGCAGTTTGAAAATCTTTCCACTCAAAGTTAATGGAAAAATTGGGGTGTTCAGAGCGGCGCCACAAAAAGACAGGGGGCGGGATCGATTAGAAAAGCACAAGCAACCTGCTCCACTATAGAGCGAAGAAGTGTGGAGAGTTTGGGCTCTGTACATCTAAAACTGTAGGAGGAGTAGCGTTTAGAAAATGGGGGGCGCTAAGAATAAGAGAAAGAAGCAGAAGAATAAGATGAAGTCGAACAACATAATGTGGGTTTCTTCAAACTAACATAACACTAAAAAGAACTAAATATTAGTGCAGAACAAGTGCAGAATTTTTATTCAATAAAATTAGAACATAAGCCTGTATAGTTTAACAAGGCTCAATAACCATATTGCTTACTAAATCCACACAGCCACAAAAACATATAAATTAATCATGTAAGACACGTGCTTTCTTTGCCTTCAGTATTTCATTATGGCAATTTCTATTCTGCAAAGATCATGCATGCTACAATAAGGTACAATTTTAAATGCACCAGAGTATTTTATCTGATAAAATTAAATGTGTAATATACAGTATTTTTCTGTGCAGTTTACATCTACTAGTAATTCAGCCCATTGTCCTGTATGTCCCTAAATTGAGTTGTTCAGGTATTTGCCCCAAAGCTGAGAAATATTACAGGATAGTAAGGACAGACAGTATATATATATATATATTATATAATTGTTGTTTTTTTTTTTGCAAATTGAAGGGAGAATTATGACCACAAAACTATAGTGATATTAGCTGTTAAGCTTTTCATAAGATAGTACAAACATGGTAATTTATGCACTAATGTGTCTAACTTCACCCAACCCTGCTTACTTGGTGAAATTTTAAAAGCAACAAAACATTGCAGAAAGAAAAGGGTTTATTGATTTTGTAATAATTCCTATGCATTAAGAGCATAGAAATCCACTTTTTATTTAGCCCATTAATTATATTCTGCAAGTAAAAGGAAAGGGAAATGGCATGTAGCAAAGAAATAAATCCCATCTCAAGCACCTACTTTAGGTAAAAAGCTTCAGCCATTTATCATAGTATTTTTTTTTTTTTTTTTTTTTTTTTTTAAGATGGCATTTTTTTTCTACCTTATGCAAATTGAATGTTTCACATTTAAACCAACGAAACATCAATTTATAAAGACGACTTGGGGAAAATAAATTCCTAGTTATAGAATAAAATGAACTAAACAGCATGTTCTTTTCCTACAGAAAATGATGTTTTCTTTCACTAATCAAACAAATCTTTTAGAGGGAGCAGAGAAATAATGATCATCGCTGTGATTTCTACAAATTTGAATTTACAACTTTTTATAAAGAACATTTCCTTATGGTTTACAGAGACCCTGTTTGCATAAATCTGTACATTTTCCCACTATGATTTGGGTAACATTTATTGGCTACCATACCTTAAAGAGAAAGTACATCCCTGAACACTGAATATTGCATAAAAGAGTCCATATTAAAACAATACTTCATCTAAACAAACTATTTTTATACAAATATACTTTTCTAGTAGTATGTGCCATTGGAGTCCTCTTTCAAAAGAAACACAGGATTTCTTGTCTTCTTTTGTGTACACATATTCTTCTATGTCAGATTTCCTGCTCTCAGAAAAATTCTTCAGGGCAGAGCAGGAGGATGCTCAGTTTGCTCCTCTCTCCCCCTCCCTTTTCCTCCTCCCATAGTAATTTGTTCCCCCCTCTCAACTCTGTGTAATCTGAGCTACCAGCAGCTAGAGCTGCAGCATGGAAGCTACTGAGACCAAGCTAAAATGGCAGCTGCTATTGTAAAAAAACAGAGGGAGCTTCTAAGGCTGTTTTACTCAGGTATCGTAATGATTTCTACAGAATAAATATAGCGTTCTAGCTTGCACTATTGTGATTAATCTATTGCCAATAAAATGCCAAACTGGCTTTCCTTCCCCTTTAACTGCCAACGATGAAAGGCGTACTTTCCAAATCAGTTATATTTTTGTGCATAAAATAAGTTTCTGGTATTTGTGTTTATATTATGGAATTTTTTTTTTTTTTCATTTTTAGACATTTAGAAGCCTATATCTTGTTACAGAATTGGAATTACACCAAAATGTTACCATATTTTGAAAGCTTAGGCTGTTCTGAAAAAATACAATTTATTGTTTTCCTGGGTAAAGTAAAAGTCCCCCTGAGGAAAGTCTCCTAAAGTGAAACAGTGCAAAAACGGTCTGGCAATACAAGTTCCTCTTTGACCAAAATAGCTGGCAGTGAAAGGGTTAAAACCGTTCAGAAGAGTCCTTATATTTGTACCTAAAAATGTGTGTGAGATATGCTGTTGCAAAACCCAAGATTTAAGATAGTTTTCAGCAATGAAAAAAAGATCTTAACTTTAGTTAATCTAATGCTATTTGAAAGATAGAACAAAACCTCATAATATGGGAAAGTACTTTTGGAGTAGAAAGATATGGTTACTCATTTCGGATTGGCCCTAATTTTGGGGGATTTTTTTTACCCCACAAAAATGCAGTAACTGTGCTGAATTTTCTTTATCTAAAGTGAACTTCCGAGGCAATTTGTATGCACTAACTTCATTTTGGGATTTCTAAATGCCAGATATTTTGGTAATCCTATGTACAATGGGCATCAAACTGTTAGGGGACCCTTGGCTTTCATATTTAGGATGTTGGCACCTATATCTATGTTGGAGATAAGATGCTAGAAAGTGGAATTTTTATAGAAACTGCATTCAGAAAAGCATTGCTGTTTGGTACTTAGGAGTAGAAAGACATGGTTACCCAGTTCGCGTTTGGCACAATCTGTACTTTTAAAAAATCTATTGTTTACTGGAGTAAACCTAATTTTCTAGGATTTTTGGCTTTGGAATCTAAAGTATGCCCTATTCTGCTGTAATGTTTGAAAATTCAGTAATTTACTGCTGGAAGAAGTCAGAAATCCCCATAAAACTATACATATCTGATATTGGCACATTCAAGACACATTAGGCTTTTTGTACAATATAATTTTTCTGGTATAAATCCCTTTATCATGAAAAATAGCAATTTTTCTTTTCGTTTTTTTTTTACCAGAAGTGAAAATACACAAAAAAAAAAAAGATTTGGAAAGTTCAGATTATCCTGAAAAAATAAACAAAAGACAATGTATAGTTTTCCAATGTAAACTAAAAATCCCCCTCCCCCAGGAAAGCCCCTAAAGTGAAAGAGCACAAAATGTTCAAAATCCATCTGGCACTTAGTGCAAATGAAATGCAAAATTCTGCTGCCACTTAAGGGGTTAAGCCTTTCACAGTTTACAGGCTGACAACAGCAATATTTACTTTAAAATTTCACTCTCTTACCTCGTCCAAATCTTTGATGTAAACTGGTTTCTCTTCAAATCCAATAGGCATTGGTTCAGAAACAGGGATTTTTACTTCTTCAAAAATTTTGTTGTTTTCTCTTTGAATCCCCTCTGGGAGAAGTAGCTATTAAAAATAAAAATAATATGAAAAATGGAGGTGTATACTATTCAAGTTCCCCATAAATGAAGCATTAATAAATATTTAACACCTTTGTATAGAATCTTTTATTCAAAATGCTTCAAACCTGGGGTTCTCTGGATAAGGATTTTTTTTTTCTATTATTTAGATCACCATACCTTAAAGAAGTAACCCTTTTTTTTAAATAACTAAACAACATACCATAGTCCCTGCATTCAGTCTGAACTGTTTTCTGATTTATAAGTTAAAATATTCTGCTCCTTTCCTCTTCTTTCTGGTACAGTGTGAAGCCCCGTCCCCTCCTCCTATTTAGCTAGTCTCATCTCTTCTACCAGGAAGTAGAGGAAAGAAGCTGGATAATTCAACTTATAAGTCAGAAACCAGATCAGACTGAATACAGGGACCTTATTCTGGGGGATGTTTAGAATAATTTTAAAGACACTGTGGCTTTTATTTGTCCTTTAAGACAATGTGTAAATAATTAGAAAAACAATGACAACTACCAACCTTTGCACCACCAATAAATGCAGATGTTTTCATGGCTTCGGCATGTGAATCATAAACATGTGGATATTTAATCCTTTCCCAATAGTCTCTTTCTTTTCCTAAAATTGGCATGGTCCGCGCATTGGAAAGTGCATGTTCTCTGCAAAATGTTCACAATTCTAGTTAACTTTAATAACACAGTTATTATTAATATTACTTAGTAATAATTAACAATTAACACTCCAAAAAAACAAACAAAAAGGCCGTAGATATTTTTGTAAAGTTCTAATTTAGGATTACCAGATAGGATGCCATTAAAGAGAGCTTTACTTACTGAGCTTACTGAATATAAATATATAAAATATATTTTTTTAAAGATTACAAAGTAAAATGATTTACACTGGAACAAAGGAGTAATCAGTGTTGTAAAATATATATTGCCTTTAAAAGAAATAGTGGCAGTATTTATTATATTTTTTGGTTCTAAATTATGCTGTTTGACCACTGTATTTATACCAGTATTTTACAACTGAAGTAACCCATTAAAATCAATAGAAAAATTCCCTTGCTTCAGGCACAATATCTAAACTTGGCCACAAAGAGGCCAAGACATGTAATATCTGGTCAACATACATACTTGGATGCACATACTGCATTGCATTGATCTTTTCAGGCTATGGGCTCAGCGACTGGAAAGCTGAGAAATAGTTGTTCTGTTTATCTCAATTATTTCGAATAACAGTACTGAAAAAGAGGCTGCAACCTGAATGAATCACACAAGTTTGTTCAAATGATCCCAAAGGAGCCCAATAGAGGAACTTGTGGTCAAACATCAAGCATTCATCATGTTTAATGGCGAGCTTAATAGTTCCAATGTATGAATCGATCACATCCTGTCCGGCTGTGCATCACTGCAACTCTAATTACAATTTTATAAGTGCTATAGTACCTATAATGTTGCAATATGACATTATATGCAAATGCCTTTCGTGGATGTTTTTCAAAGATAAAGAACTCGGTATTTAAAGTACATTTAGATGTTTCAACTTTAAACTTCCTTTCAGACTTTTTATAGATGAGAGTTTATATTGCTGATAGTCATAATCAAATAAGCAATCTGGGGGGGTGCAGACAATAAACATGCTAACATACTTTCAATAACAACAAATATGGCAAATTGTATTATTGCAAATACTTCTTAACAGGTATTGGTCATTCAGCAACTGTTTTAGGCTCCATTATTTACAGTGCCACTGTCCTCTCTCTCTTTCTGTAAAGTAAAAATGTAGAGATCACACACACTTTATGGGCTCAATATTTAAAAGCTAGGCCAATTTTTTTTCTGCAGGAAAGCAATGCCTTATTTGCTTTCCCTTTTTTTCCCTATATTTCAAGATGACAACACAGAAAATAGCACCCATTAATCTCTAGAGGAAAAAACAGATAGTTTCAATGCATTTAGTACAGACTTCATAAATCTTAAACTAGTGGTGTGTACAGAGCACCTAAGGAAGATAGCTTACCTCCTTAATCTGCATTTTTAAACCATGTGGAAGCGACCAAGCAGATTCTAATTAAGCAGATCACTGCTTTCTTATCCCAGAAAATTAGGTTTTAAAAAAAAAAAAAAAAAAAACTATACTTGTGTTAGAACGTGACATGAAGTTGAAATTGTGTAATCTCTATAGCTGAACTTAAGGAAAATAAATGATTATGAAACATTACAGCAGCAATTACAGCCATAACATTTTTTAGCTTTTGGCATTTATTACCTTTGCATCCGTAACTCTCTGGGATCAAAGCCTACAAGTCCTTCCCCTGAAATGTCTCCGTCATCTCCCAGCCGTTTTTCTCGCTTGGCGTTTCTTTTTTCTTCTCGACGATACTGTTTCATTAGCTGCTTCTCCTGCTCAGACTGAACGGTAACTTGACATCCATAATTAGGTTTTGTGTTTTCCCCATAATTTCTCATGCGCTGCTCTGAAACATAGAATATGGACAGTACATTGCAAACAATATTTATTTTTCCATGTACAGACATTTCATCTTAGCAATAACCAAAAGAAGGAAAAACAAAAAACAACAATTTAGTCTTTGGTAAATGCTGCTAAATGCATTTAAAAGGCAACTTTTTATAGTATAGGCCTAGCAAGGTCTGGAACATTCATTAACCAAAAAAGTACAGGCTGGAACCTCCCTCTATTAAAAACTATAGGGTCCATCTTTAAAACAATAAATGAAATTTAGAAACAAGACCCATGGAATAAATCAATCCAGTCACTGAACAATTCTCTACAGTTTCTGAAATATTCAAATTACGCATTACTATTCCCCTCTCAGCTATGTCTCTACATGCAGTCTCTGTAATGGAGTCAGTTTTTTAAAGGCAGTTAGCTCTAATACATAATGTAGGCAAAGAAAGCTCAAAGTATTAGAACTGTCCTTCAAAGAAAAAGACACAAAGCCTGAATAAAGAGAGATTGCTAACGGAAGATTGTGAAGAGTAATTTGATTGTTTTGGTGAAACAATACAGAATGTTTAAGAAAAAGTATTTCTAATTTATTTATTTAACATTCAAATGTTGTTAAACATTTTGAATGTTTCAAATTTATTTTTTTCATGGTCTCGCTTTGAGTGGCATTATATGATTATATATGATTGTAAGATGGCCCAAACTCATTTGGGACTCTTGCACATAGGCATATTTTCAGCATCATTTTGAGTGCATATATGTGTTTTGTTAAACACAACAGTTTTATATAAGCATCCCTTTACTCTAATGTCTCTTAAAGGCACATCAAGTGCAGTCAAATACAGCATGTTGAGGTAAAAAAAAAAACAATAAAACTTGACTGCAATAAGCTATTGCACTGTGTCTGATACAACCGCTTTCTTTTTGTGCAAGCAAAATTGCGTGTGCATTTATTCACAAATTTGGCTGAAACTGAGCAGGGGTTTCTATGTTGTTCAGCATGCAAGTGACATGCAAGCTCCACCTGTTGATGCTGGGCATGAAGGGAACCCTAGGGCTATCACTTGGTCAGAAAGCAGCATATAGCTCCTGGATTCCCATGTGACAATAGGCACAGCAGTACTCGATTTGGAATGGAAGGCAGGACTGTGCGGCACTGAGCACAACTATTCGAAAGAGGGCATTTTTAAGTACCTTTAATAAATGGTTTAAACAAGTCACTGTGCAGAAAAGTGCTTTCGCGTTCATAAATTACTCCTAATGGATAATAATCAACACCACCATCTAAAGATACATATAAATAAAAGATAATTTATACATATATATATATATAATAGGCAGGCAAATGAGAACTGGGCAAAGGGAACTTCCAGCATGCAGATGGCAGCCTTAGGTAATCCAGAAATAGCAAGGCTGATATATCTAGTAAAAGTAAATCTAGAGCAACTGGACTTGCTAAGTAATCATTGCAGATATTTCACTACTCATCCGGGCAGCTTCTTCAGTTCAACTGACTGGTACGGGAAGTCCTCAGCATATTAACTCTTTCACTAATCCAATGACAATGACACATTGTAACTCTTCAGAGAGGTGACACCTAAAACTCATTCCCTCCTCACACGCTCGCATTCAAGCCTTTGCAAGGCCTGCCCCCCTTCTCTGGAATTCGCTCCCACAAACTGTCAGACTATCTCCCAATCTCTCTGCCTTCAAGAGATCTCTAAAAACACATTTATTCAGAGAAGCTTACCCTAATCTAGTTTACAGTGGCTTGCAAAAGTATTCGGCCCCCTTGAACTTTTCCACATTTTGTCACATTACAGCCACAAACATGAATCAATTTTTTTGGAATTCCACGTGAAAGACCAATACAAAGTGGTGTACACGTGAGAAGTGGAAAGAAAATCATACATGATTCCAAACATTTTTTACAAATAAATAACTGCAAAGTGGGGTGAGCGTAATTATTCAGCCCCCTTTGGTCTGAGTTCAGTCAGTTGCCCATAGACATTGCCTGATGAGTGCAAATGACTAAATAGAGTGCAGCTGTGTGTAATCTAATGTCAGTACAAATACAGCTGCTCTGTGACGGCCTCAGAGGTTGTCTAAAAGAATATTGGGAGCAACAACACCATGAAGTCCAAAGAACACACCAGACATGTCAGGGATAAAGTTATTGAGAAATTTAAAGCAGGCTTAGGCTACAAAAAGATTTCCAAAGCCTTGAACATCCCACGGAGCACTGTTCAAGCGATTCATTCAAAAATGGAAAGAGTATGGCACAACTGTAAACCTACCAAGACAAGGCCGTCCACCTAAACTCACAGGCCGAACATGAGGAGCACTGATCAGAAATGCAGCCAAGAGGCCCATGGTGACTCTGGACGAGCTGCAGAGATCTACAGCTCAGGTGGGGGAATCTGTCCATAGGACAACTATTAGTCGTGCACTGCACAAAGTTGGCCTTTATGAAAGAGTGGCAAAAAGAAAGCCATTGTTAACAGAAAACCATAAGAAGTCCCGTTTGCAGTTTGCCACAAGCCATGTGGGGGACACAGCAAACATGTGGAAGAAGGTGCTCTGGTCAGATGAGACCAAAATTGAACTTTTTGGCCAAAATGCAAAATGCTAGGTGTGGCGGAAAACTAACACTGCACATCACTCTGAACACACCATCCCCACTGTCAAATATGGTGGTGGCAGCATCATGCGCTGGGGGTGCTTCTCTTCAGCAGGGACAGGGAAGCTGGTCAGAGTTGATGGGAAGATGGATGGAGCCAAATACAGGGCAATCTTGGAAGAAAACCTCTTGGAGTCTGCAAAAGACTTGAGACTGGGGCGGAGGTTCACCTTCCAGCAGGACAACGACCCTGAACATAAAGCCGGGGCAACAATGGAATGGTTTAAAACAAAACATATCCATGTGTTAGAATGGCCCAGTCAAAGTCCAAATCTAAATCCAATCGAGAATCTGTGGCAAGATCTGAAAACTGCTGTTCACAAACGCTGTCCATCTAATCTAGATGTGCAAAGCTGGTAGAGACATAACCTAAAAGCCTGGCAGCTGTAATTGCAGCAAAAGGTGGTTCTACAAAGTATTGACTCAGGGGGCTGAATAATTACGCACACCCCACTTTGCAGTTATTTATTTGTGTACACCACTTTGTATTGGTCTTTCACGTGGAATTCCAATAAAATTGATTCATGTTTGTGGCTGTAATGTGACAAAATGTAGAAAAGTTCAAGGGGGCCGAATACTTTTGCAAGCCACTGTAGCAACACCCTGTGCCACACCTCTCACAACTCTGGTCATGCCCATTCCCACACCTTGTGTCTCAACCCTTTCTCCTTGTAGATTGTAAGCTCTTTTGGGCAGGGCCCTCTTCACCTCTTGTATCGGTTATTGATTGCTTTATATGTTACTCTGTATGTCCAATGTATGTAACCCACTTATTGTACAGCGCTGCGGAATATGTTGGCGCTTTATAAATAAATGTTAATGTAATGTAATGTGAGAATCCTGTAGAGTTACTTTGATAGGATTACCAAAGTATCATGCAACTCTTAGGGGCACATTTACTAATCCACGAACGTCCGAAAAGCATCCGATTGCGTTTTTTTCCCAATGATCAGTATTTTGCGATTTTCTCGTAAATTGTCGCGACTTTTTCGTAGCCGTTACAACTTTTTCGTAAATTGTCGAGACTTTTTCGTAGCGTTACGACTTGCGCGAATTGTCGCGACTTTTTCGTAGCCGTCGCGCCGAGTACGAAAGTTTCGGATTCATTCAAGGTTCAGTATCGTGACTTTCCTTGGGCCAGGTTGGAGCTGCAGAGTGCCATTGAGTCCTATGGGAGGCTTTCAAAATCATGCAAAGTCTGAAAGTTTTGCCCGCCGTTTACGAGCGCTCAATACGAAAAAGTCGCGACAATATACGAAGCAAATCGTAACGGCTACGAAAAAGTCAAGACAATTCGCGCAAGTCGTAGCGGCTACGAAAAAGTCGCGACAATTTACGGAAAAGTCGGAATGGCGACGAAAAAATCGCAAAATATCAGCCCCTTAGAGACAGGTCTTACTTGTTAGAGTTGCATGAATGGATGCGTTAAGAGTTCTGAAACTGCCGGGGGACAAATGTTAGAACAGCATTGTATGTAGCAGACAGATGGTTTTGAAGGCTCCCGCCTCTGTTTAGGGATGGTTTTTCCACTTTAACATGAATAGCCTCTTTTACACCTCTTTCAAACCAGCGGTCTTCTTTGTCCAAAATTTGGACGTTGCTATTCTCAAAGGAGTGTCCCTTGTCTTTTAGGTGTCCCTTGTTCTTTATCCCTATCTGACAATTAAGCCTTAATGTTACGATGTTAAGGCACCTTCAAAGACGCCCAATCAAAATTTTCAGTCCTTCCCGATCGACTAGGTGACTGATATCGGCCCCCTCCTCTCTGACTACACAAATGCCGATTATTGCGTGTTTGAACACCTTTAGGCAAGGAGAGAGCATTCACAGATCTGGCAGCAGGGAGAGAGAGATCCCTTGGGATGCAAGGTTGGTAAACTGCAGGCAGCTCCTACTGCAGGGAAGGACCTCAATCTTCTTCCAATTTAGGTTCCAGTTCCCATAGGCCTAGACTGTAGCTAGTGCAAATCTAGGGCCCAGTTAATGACTTAGGGAATCACTTCATAAGAATCATTAGTCAGGCCCCTTCTCTGAAAAGTGTAGGGTAGAGCCTCAGGTTCTGGTGCCTGTTAGGGTCAGTCAAAAAAAACCACAATACTTGCACAGCAATTTCCCAGCATCACCACAAGCTACTTTACGCAAACGCTAATACAGTACTTCCTCAAATGTGTTACCCTATGCGGTAATTTGCTTCAATTGGTTCACCCTTTAATGTCGAACAATGTGCAATTACAGTAGAACCCCTAATTTACATTTTTCAGGGGATCAGAAAAAAATTTTAAAATCGGTTAAAAATGTAAATTTAGTAGGGATGCACCAATTCATGCAAGATTTGGTCTTTTTCAGGAGGATTCAGTGGAATCTATGCCTTTGGCCAAGCCAAATCAGAATCCGTAACATAAACACGGAAGTTGAACATTTTTCATTGCCTGCAAAGCGAAATGTTGGATTTGGTTCACTATATGGCCAAATCTTTTGCAAAAGATTCAGGGTTTAGACCGATCCTAAAATAGTGGATTTGGTGCATCCCTTAAATTCAAGGAAATGCATTGGTGGGACAAAAAAAGAACAACTGTGTAAAATGAGGGAAAACTTTAAATCGGGGCATGTAAATTTAAGGTTATATGCTACAGAACAGTGCAAAATGAACATGTTTGGTGCTTTAATAATGCTTTGCACAAAATGTACCCTAAAAAAATATCTAAGGAATCTAGATTATCGAACTTACATTTGTTTAAAAACAAAAGGAAGGCTGAAATCAAGAATAGTGAATTAGAAAATAGCATCAGTAGCTGCAACTAAAGAAAATAGAGACAACTTTTCCAGAAAATTTTAAATACTATGGTATAAAAGGAGAAGGGTGATACATTAGGTAGGGCCAGGTAGATTAAATTAGCATAACAGAGGTACTGAATCTCTACCTGAAGACTAAGAGTGAAAGACAACAGCTTTATTAAAACAAAGGATAACTGACGGCAATGGATAGAAGCCATCCTAATGGGAAATCAACAGAACTTGATATACTGTAGCACTGATAGCTTTAGATTGATTGTTGACAGTGGCTGGCAGAAACAAAACTGGGTTTCTTAAGTATAATCCAAATGCACAGTTACCTTCATTCATTAAAATGTAGTGATTACAGGAATAAGGTATGCAAAGGCTCACAGAACAAACCTGATTGATTATTCTGAAGACAGCAGAAGTAAGTAACTTTGGATGGTGTTTCTACTTAAATTTGCTTGCCAAAACTGTCAGCTGCACTGAAGGTATAATTGTATTTATTGCTAAACCTTAGAGGTACAATTATGCATGACTGCAATGTACCTATATCAATAATTATTTCAATGGATACCTTTAAAGCTGACAGTGGCACAACAGGAGAACATTCTAGACCAGTGCTGTCCAACTGCCAGCCTGCGGCACCCTCTGTGTGGCCCCTCATCTGTCTGGCTGCTGTGACTGTTTACCTAAGTGTAAAGGTAAGAATCCAACGGAGCAGTTCAGTTGCCCGTGATCGATCTCTGTGCAAAGTTGCCTGCAGGAGGAAACTTTGTGTGACTTTGGATTACTGAAGAGATGTGAAGGGCTTTCCACCATCAACTCCTATTGTTGCTGGTAGAAAGTCAATATGTGCAGAGATCTATCACCGGTGGCTGAACTGCTCTGTGGGTTCTTACCCTGTGTGTGCCATACTCTACCTGCCCTATGTCCCATGTGTGTGCCATACTGTGCCTGTCCATCCCTGCCTGCCCTATACTGTCTGTGTGTGCCATACTCTGCCTACCCTACCATGCCTGCGTGTGCCATACTCTACATGCCCTACCCTGCTGGATAGATAACATTGTCATAAGAGCTAAGGAGAATTGCACAGACTCCGGAATGAAGAATTTTTCTGAGAGAGGAAGTCTTTACAAAAAAGGAGACAAGAAATGCTGTTTGTTTTCATAGAGGACTCAGTGTAGTTTTTCTTTGAGTGTTTCTGGCTGTATTTACATAGACCTTTCTGATAAAGTATATGACTATGAAGATTTTCATGCATCCAGGTCATGGTATATCTAGTATAAATAAATTTAAAGCAACGTCTTCAATGATTACTTAACAAGTCCAGTTGCTTTAGATTTATTTATACTAGACTTTCTGATTAAGCTTACTTAGTTTTTACCTTTCCTTCTTCTTTAAAGTTTAAGAGCTAAGTGTCAAAGAGACAAGAGGAAGTTTGGTGAGGTCGCCAAACAAGCAGATCTTCTCCCAATATGCCCAACTAAGTAGGGACACATCAGGCTAATTCAGTTGTTTGGCCCTAGGGCAACGACGGGCATAGGAGCCATTGGACCAAGGACCACATTGAGCGGTGCAGTCCCGAATCCAAAAGAAAAATCAAACCTGCCCGATTTTCAACTAGATAAATGGCCTGTGGAGGGACGCCATACACAGGCAAATAAGCTGCCGAATTAGTCTAAAGGACTCAAATCAGCAGCTTAAATCTGCCCGTGTACGGCCACCTTAATTCAGGGGTGGCATTCCAAAATGTATGGAGCAGCAAGGCAGAAAGGTTTAAAGGAAAACGGTACCCCCAAACAATGTAGGTCTCTATACAATTATATTCCATAAACAAGCTCATATGTAAAACCTTGCTTTATCTAAATAAACAATTTTCAGAAAAATATACTTTCTTAGTAGTATGTGCTATTAGGTAATCCTAAATAGAAATTTGCTATTTTAAGAATTTTTAAGAATTAAGGATCCCCCTGGGATCATAGGATTCACAGTGCACACATGCACATATGCTAGGCCACATCAGCCAATTAATAGACAGATTTCTGCCTTTTGCCCCACACTACTTCTTGTTACAGTTGGAACTGCATTATTTCTGGTCATGTGATCTCTGAGGGAGCACACAACCCATCACTAAATAGTGGACCAAGGGAAAAGATGTAAAAGGGCAATATTTACTGATATCTATTGCAGTTTGGCGAGATTCTTTAATAGGTCACTTAACATAATATAAACTATCTGTTGGTTAAGTATTCATTCTGGGGGTATAGTTCTCCATTAAGGTGGGAAATAACAGTAGTAGTGGGAGGGTGCAACCAAGCGTTTGCTCTGAGAGAAGTGGAGGAGTTGTTCAGGAATGTATGGAGACTCAAAAGAAGTGAGGTGCAGAGAAATAAAGGGCTTAGAAGGTTATGAGAAAGAGGCAGGTTATAAAAGACAAGTTATACTTTGTTTTATGGGAAGCCATTATGAGGATTTCAGCAGTGAAGGGGCCTGTGCTTTCTTGGATGAGAGGAAACAGAAACAAATGGAAAATACAAAAAGAAGGTATAACAGGCCATCAATTCAGGAAAAAAAATGTCCTACCTTGAGACGTATACATTTTGTTATCGTAGTTCAGAGATCTCTCCACAATTTTTTGCCTTTGCTGAAGTAACATTTCAATGAAGGTTAACCCTTCAGGGCCCAAGAGTTCAAACAACTGCAAAGCAAAAAAACATATCAATGTGTAAAGCAGGTATGGTTTACATTATGTTTAGTGCACATTCAGTTTCCATACTTACAGTTAGCAGGTAAATGTACCATTTCAAAAAAACTACAAATTTAAGTTCTAAAAAAAAGAGCAGGGCAAAGATGTTAGAGATTGAAGCAACAATCTGTTGCAAAGTCTGATATTATGGCTGTAGCAGTTAATAAAACTAGTAACACGGAGAAAGAGATGGTGGGAGGAAAAGACTTTGTTTTCAAAAGTAAGAATATCAGTAGGAGGATTTTTAAAGGTACGCTTGCAAACTACTATAAACCCTTTCTACCAACTGGTAAGCACTGTTATATTTTTGGTTCCATGATTGGGAATGTTCCAAGCACAGTGGAAAGGTATAATAGGATAAGTATTTAGGGAAATCAGAAGATCAGCCAGTACTGAAAAACTACCGTAGTTATATATTACTAGATGTGCCTAATCTCTTATGATGATAAAATTAGATAATAGTAGGTGTAGGACTGTCCAAACCATGGATGACTATTGACCAGCTTGAATAAATTTCAACAACTGCAATATTTGGACACACGTTTCCTGTTTTATTTAAAGTTCAGGGGGCATTTTTAATTGTTTCATGCACAACGTGTCATATTGATAACTGGTGCATGTGGAGGAGGACCTTATGTCTTTGTCTATATGAATTTTGTGATCACAGCCACAATGCACCCCCCCTTCTTAGTGGTTTAAAATTTAGTGGTGGACTTTACTTTTTTTTTTTTTTTTTTTTTTTGCTATAGCTTACACAGGAGCAGTGGTCAGGTTCCATGTTACAGCCCCCATCATTCCCAGCTACAGTCAGCTCTCCCAAGCACACCCCTTTAAGGATAGCCTTGCAGCTAAGAAGGTATTTATTTGCTTAATCACTGAATGGTTTCTTTGGAATAGGTCATGCCATATAAAGAGAGAAGCAGGTATAGTCTTTCTCCCCCCCAAAAAAATATATTCTCCTAGGTTAGGACTGATGCAAGGACACTGCCTTGACGGGGCGCGTCAGCTTATGCATACTTTGTACAAAACGTGAAACTAAACGTGTCTCTTTTCAATAAAATGCAGATATTTTTCCTTCAGTGTGTGCAAAATTGGTTTTTAATTTTCTCTTGAAGCTATATAATGGAGTGCTGGGGTAATGTGTATAGTATATAATACAAGCCACTCACCTACGTGCACCCAATTAGTTTTGATTGATTCATGGGATGAGCTGTATTTTTTGGATATATTTGTATGGTAAGGGGAAGTAGCTATTCCCTAATTGAATACTTGCTCTTCCAACCCCACCCCTTTAAGGATAGCCTTGCAGCTAAGAAGGTATTTATTTGCTTAATCACTGAATGGTTTCTTTGGAATAGGTCATGCCATATAAAGAGAAAAGCAGGTATGGTCTTTCTCCCCCCCAAAGAAAATATATTCTCTTTTTTCGCTAGGTTAGGACTGATGCAAGGACACTGCCTTGACGGGGCGCGTCAGCTTATGCATACTTTGTACAAACCGTGAAACTAAACGTGTCTCTTTTCAATAAAATGCAGACATTTTTCCTTCAGTGTGTGCAAAATTGGTTTTTAATTTTCTCTTGAAGCTATATAATGGAGTGCTGGGGTAATGTGTATAGTATATAATACAAGCCACTCACCTACGTGCACCCAATTAGTTTTGATTGATTCATGGGATGAGCTGTATTTTTTGGATATATTTGTATGATAAGGGGAAGTAGCTATTCCCTAATTGAATACTTGCTCTTCCAACCCCACCCCTTTAAGGATAGCCTTGCAGCTAAGAAGGTATTTATTTGCTTAATCACTGAATGGTTTCTTTGGAATAGGTCATGCCATATAAAGAGAAAAGCAGGTATGGTCTTTCTCCCCCCAAAGAAAATATATTCTCTTTTTTCGCTAGGTTAGGACTGATGTTAGGACTGATGCAAGGACACTGCCTTGACAGGGCGCGTCAGCTTATGCATACTTTGTACAAACCGTGTAACTAAACGTGTCTCTTTTCAATAAAATGCAGACATTTTTCCTTCAGTGTGTGCAAAATTGTTTTTTAATCTTCTCTTGAAGCTATATAATGGAGTGCTGGGGTAATGTGTATATATATACTGGAACAAGGACAGCACTCCTAGGACTTAAAGAATTGTGAGCAAAATGTAATGCAAAAACAGAAAGGTTTATTACTCAACGTTTCAGTCTCACACAGAAACCTTCATCTGGAGTGAAAAAAATTCATATTTCAAAATCATATTTTAAGGCACTTCCACTGCATACCAAACAAGAAGAATAAACCTCTACATCCCTGGCTTTTTAATTTAAATTCCATCTTCAAACAAATCAATGTTATATTGGTCTCCAGCCTCAGCATCCTTATCTTCTAAGATTAAATCAGATCTATTCTTGATTTAATCTATTTTGTTAAAGCCTTGTGTATCAGTGTTTTCCCAGGTTACTAATCCTTTCCTATATATATCTTCAGCCTTCATTTCAGAACACTAATATTTATTTGCCATGTCTAATTCAGACAATCATGCTTCCATTTATATTATTACTGCTATTAACCTTGAATATAGTTGAACTTAAATTAAGATATTGATAACATCATAAAACAGCGCATTTCAAATTCAAGTATAAATTGAAAAATAAAAGTAGATATATTTGGAAACAGAGGTCAAGTGGCAAGCCTGTTTGAACTCAATCAACCATTTTGTGCACAACATCACTTAACGAATACAAATATTTGTCTGCTTTAAACCAAAGCTTAATGTTTTGTGCCTTGATCCGCGAACAATGTGAAGCTAACTTAAAGGGGAGTATACATCTTTTTTCAACATTAAACAAACTGGCCTTGTGCCACGCTCGCAGCTACCCCGGGCTAGTGCAGTTTTCTCCTAACAGGGGCACCAGCCCAGGGTAAAAGGTAAGCGATTTAAGTCACTTGGGGTGCCTAACACTTTGGCACCCCCAAGTGACTCAGCCTTTCCTTTAAAGTAAAATTTCTGGTCTTCCTGGTCTTAAAAGCAATGTCAAAATAAATCACCAGTGCACTATAAAAGATCTTTGCATAAACAAATCCCTCCTACCTCCCCCAGATGCTGCCTTTATTAGGATTTGAGATAAAGAGAAGATCACAATACAGTATACAAATCGATAATTTGTTTTAAGCAGATTGCATGGCCCAGGAAGTTAAAAATGAGACTTACTTTTATTTTCAGAAATAAAACAGTATAAAAAAAATGCACCTATTTTTAATCTATATTATGTCACAAAATAGTGTTAGCATTTACCAAAATCAACATTTTAATTTAAAGTTAAAATATGCCTAATAAAATTCTCTTCCTCAGATTCATGGCTATACAAGTATTGCAGAAAATGTGGCACACAAAAAATGTTTTGGTTTTTGTATTCTGTTTAGCTTATTTTAGATTTACTTCTGGCTTCATCTTTTTAGTGCTAGATGCATGGACTTGCTTTTTAAAAAAGCAGATAGGGGGCTGCAAGTAAGCCAGCACCACACTGTTAAAGACAGCAGTGAATATGCAGTTACAATATTGCTACTCTTTACTTGAAGGGAATCACAAATGAAGCTTGATCTGGTAAGAACAAATAGATTCTACAAAGTTGCTTATCACTCATGAACTCAATTATAAAGAAAAAGAAAATCATTTTAATTTTAGTTCATAGTTCACATATTATGGACTGTGATGTAAAGGTTATTCATTTAAATAAATGTTCAGTTTAGGACAAACTAGCAAGACAATCTTAAAGGAACAGTAACACCAAAAAATGAAAGAGCTTTAAAGTAATAAAAATATAATGCACTGTTGCCCTGCACTGGTAAAACTGGAGTGTTTGCTACAGTAACACTACTATAATTTATATAACAAGCTGCTGTGTAGCCCCAGGGGCAGCCATTCAAGCTGGAAAAAATGAGAAAAGGCACAGGTAACATAGCAGATAACAGATACGTTCTGTAGAATACAATAGTTTTTTATCTGTTATCTGCTATGTGCCTGTGCCTTTTCTCCCTTGAATGGCTGCCTCCATGGCTACATAGCAGCTTATTTATATAAATGATAGTAGACTTTCTGAAGTAAACACACAACTTTTACCAGTGCAGGGCAGCAGCACATTGTATTTTAGCTGCCATATTTTTAAGAACAACACCCATAGGAGCCAAACGTATAGCGCATTTCAATTTAGCATTAGCGTGTGTATAGTTTACGCATGTTTATTACACATGCATGCCTTCTTGACTGAAGTCTGTATTCAGCACAATAAGCTTAACACTAAAAGTACCAGCAAGCTTATGGGGGGGGAAGAAAATAACAAGTTAATATAAATGTTATTAGCCCTATGGCACAAGTAATCCTTTTGCATTTAAGACCAATAAATTAAAAAAAAATTAAAAAAAAAACCTGAAACCTGTGGTCATTGATGGTTTCCATTCATGTGAATGCAGGCGGCATTACCCTTAGTGACAGCTAACTCATACAGGCAGCCTGGCTTTGTAACTAGTTTGGCCACTGCAGGTGTCAATGAAGCAACTAAATGTAAAACTAACAGACATACAATTATGTCTGTTACATAAAATGTAATACGAATAGACATAAAATTACACCTTACTATACAATTAGCACATGATAGATTCACCTGTATCTGGCCAAATATAATCATAATATAATCATATATTTTGGATATAGTCACAGGTCAGTAGTAAATTAAAAAAAAAATGGACAGCTTCAATAAAAACACTGTTTAAAAAGAAAATTGATGAGCAAGAATTAAATGTCTCACAAACAGAAGATCACATGAAATAAGTGAAAGCAAAAAGTGATGGTAGATTTACAGCATATGAGTATCTTTATTTCTGAAGAAAAACAAAATATTATTTTACTCAGCTTTTACAAAACACGGAAACAGGTAAACTGCAATCAATACTATTCCAAGACCACCAATATAACTTAATTATTCAACTAATGCTTCCTATTACAGAGAGTACATGCTTTTCTACACAGATAGATGCACTATTTGTTGCTGTATTATATCTAAAAGCATTCCAATTATGAATCTCTTTGATGGACAACTGTGACCAGTACACACTACTCAGATACCATGGTGACTTTCCAAAACAATCAATTATAAAATCCAGGTTGATTCTGATCTGTCAGTGTGACAGTTAAGTAACTTTTTCCCCTTTAGTTTGATAGAGGAATAAGTAAAGAGTTAGAGGGGAAAAGGAGAGAAAGAGAAAGCAGTGAAAAGGTGATTTGGGAAGGTTTGCCTGCTTGGATAGTTGTGAAACATTTTGTAGAGCAGTTGAACAATCCACATAAATAATTAGTGGCCTGTAACCATCTTCCAGGGGCGACCTTCTACGTCTATTCAGACTCAGTCAAACTTTTTTTTTAACTGCCCCTAAAAAATATATTATTTTGATTAGGATAATAAGAGCATTCCATTCTCCAACAAATTGACATATTTGTGGAGGGTGGTTTGATTCCCATGTATTGCAATATAATACACTTCTTTGCTTGGTATAGTAAGGACCTAGTTAACAACCTTAGAAACATTCTCTTCAATGTTGCCAGTAGACAAGTATGAAATAATTAGTATAGCATAATAGATTACAGGACTAGGTGGTTGACTACGTAGACTGTAGTGTCTCTCCAAAAGGATTTAAAGACAATGCCAGGTCATTTGCAGAAAGTTCACCACCTGAACTTAGCATTTGTTTAATGCAGTTTATAAGGCATTCATTGATACAGGTATAGGACCCATTATCCAGAATGCACGGGACCAAGGGTATTCCGGATAAGGGGTCTTTCCGTAATTTGGATCTCAATACCTTAAGTCTACTAAAAAATCAATAAAACATTAATTAAACCCAATAGGATTGTTTTGCATCCAATAAGGATTAATTATATCTTAGTTGGAATCAATTACAAGGTTCTGTTTTTTTCTACATAGAAAAAGGAAATCAGTTATAAAATTCTGAATTATTTGATTAAAATGGAGTCTATAGGAGACGGGCATTCTGTAATTCGGAGCTTTCTGGATAACGGGTTTCCGGATAAGGGGTCCGATACCTGTATAAGTATTTATAGGGTATGGATCTATCCTAAGGGGATATTAGGAAGTTATAAAGGTTGTCTTTTATTTTCTTCCACTGGTCATCTAACATTCCTTCATTCAGATGAAGGGGGTCTATAAAGAAAAACAAACTGCAAAACAGCTAACCATTTCATAACTGGGGAAAAAGATAGCAAATCCAATTAATTTGAATTTAAGTCAAGATAAATGTTTTTCTAATGGCATTTTTAAACTGGCCAAATGGTAGAATTAGTGATGAAAAATTTCGCCAGGAATGGATTCGCGACATGAATTCTGAATTACACCATTTGTGGATTTTTTCTTTATGTTTGCCCGCAAAAAAAAGTTGTACAGTAGCCTCGTTTTGTTGATTTTTTGCCATTTCACTATTATTTTGAAGTTTTGCAAATTTTTCACTGAATCAACCACCTTTTGGATAAAAAAAGGAAAAATGACATTACAATTACACGCTTGGTGGGGGAAGGGGAGGGGGGGTGGACATAAAGGTCAAAGTACATAGATCATGTGAAAAACCTTTTTCTGTTTCCATATTTGGGCTCCCATAAATAAAAGTGGTAATTAGAAACTATGTCCCAAGGTATGAGAAAATAAAGTTTTATTAAATAACTCATATCAGGCTACTCAGAGCAAGACATTTAGGGAGAAAAGCAAATTATTAATTAACCTCTGGGACAATGGAAATATTACTAATTTTTTTTTTTTGTTACCAATGTCCAGTTAATTTATAAACATTTGTATCTTTCACAAATCAACCTGTCATTTAAAAAAATAAAATATAACTGATAGCACTATTTTGAATATACATAGAACAACAGCCAGGAACTCCAAATCAAATCTTAGGTTCTAATTATTTATATTTCTTTTACTGCTTAATTTGAAAACAAATTAAATAACCTTTTGTAGAGCAGCTAAACATAAACAAACACCGGTAATTTTGTTATAAGACTATCAGGAGTTAACTAAAAGACAGCTATGAAAATGTAACTAAATCAAGTCTTACTAGTGTTAGGTTTTTTAAGGTGAACTTAGCTCCTAACAAATAATATTATTATATGGTAAGACAGAGTAGGTTGCTAGTTTCAATTTAATGTAAAGTTGCTTGTGATGAATGAGGTTAAAGCAGTTGGATGACATAATTAATGGAAGAAAATCAAATTGTCGATTTGAGGGGATTAAACTTCTGCAAGACTTTGACTACATAATGAGTCTGATTCAACTCAGCTAGAATCTGGCTATCTCGACAAATAATTGCAGAGATGGAGAACATACTAAAGAATTGCTATGCCAAAAAATATGCATGCATGAAACCTACTGAAAAAAGGATACAATGCTGCACAGTAATGTAAAACAATGAAAGGGATTATATATTTTCACTACTACATTTTTTACTGCACTACCTCCATTTTTTTACTTTTTGGGGGTAAAATGAGGACTAAGCGTATAAATGTAAAAGTAGATACAACAAGGAACACCCCAAGGTTGTCATATTGGGGCTGTTTTATTAGCACAAGGTGGGTGCACAAAATTTCCAGGTTTCCTCATATCACAAGTGTCAAACAACTAAGAAAGGGGGGAATGTTTTAGAGGAATCCCAAAATATTACCTACACCTACCTTTGTGTCACCTGCCCTACATTGTGCCCTGTTGTCCCAAGGTGTCATCACTTTCTAAAACATATAGTATAAAGTGTACACAGACAGAAGCTCAAACTGGAAAATCCAGCTTTCCCATATGTGGAAGAGAACAGTCCAATTCTGATGTGCAGGTTCTGATTTGCTAATATTACTCCTGTAATAACATCACCAAGCATCCATAGAATGTGCTAATCAGCCCTCAACTATCCCCCCCTAAGAACCCACCTATAGCAAACTCTATCCATGTTCTGTGTCAAGGACAACAAACAGGCCTGATTACAATGTGAAATAAACAGGGCTATAGAGTACAATCATAAAGACATGATGAGCCTTCAGTGTCACAGAGCTTCTGTATCTTTAGGCTGGTAAAGAAAGCATTATACATAAAGTTACATTATATCCTATTCTTTGTCAGAAATTTGAACTCCTTCATGTATAACAGAATTTTGGGCATGAAGGGAGTCACAATTCACAAAAAGCTGGAGTGCTGTATTCTTTAATACTTGTATGTGAATATTTTGTATGCAATCACTGTTGTTGAGATCAAGCTAGTACTTTTCACCCTGCCAAAAATGCGAATGGTAATTGCACCGGAGTAAGAAAAATATCATGCAGGAAAATATAATAATCAAGGATATACAGTGTCATAATGGGATGCTGCAGTTGCTGAGCATTTCCCAAAATTTCTGGTTCAGTGGGATTTCTGGAACAAGCATTACCATATACAGTCAGTTACAAATGTGCAAAAACAAACTGGATATTCAAACATCAGATTGCAGTGATTTACAGTTTTGAATAAAAGACTGTTGAGCATTTATAAGTGTCTTGTCTACAGGGGTATAAAAGTAAGACTTTGGGGCTAATTTAGTAACTTATGCCAAGAAATCAATAATTAGCTTTATTTAGCCAGCTGCAAGTGAAACAAACTAAAATGTAATTGGTTGCCATGGGTTACTGCCTAGAATTTCCTAGTATTAGCAGAGTTCAATTTGTACCATAGTAGATGAAACAAATGTACCAAACCCTTTTATTCAAAACTGTACATGTACAGATGCACAAGCATTAATATCACCAACTACAAGGATATTTAAAATCAAGAAATACAATATTTACACCTGAAAACCAGGGATGCATCAAATGTATAATTATTATTATAAAAATTGCAAGATCTGTAAGCAAAATACATTTCAGGTTCAGCTTTTATGTCACATGACATCATATCTGCCTGATTTTGGACACATAAATACTGAAATAGCCCTTCATATGCTAGCACTAAAATTGTATGACAAGCACTCTTGCCAGCAGATACAGCCAGGTTCACCAGGAAATAGGATTGAAAAAAATATTTAACTTAAAGGAGAATGGAAGGTAAAAACTAAGTAAGCTTTATCAGAAAGGTCTATGTAAATACAGCCATAAGCACTTACAGTAATGCTGCACTGAGGGTATCAGACTTCCTCTCTCAGAACAATCCTTCATTCCTGGGGCAAGAGCCTGCACAGTTCTCTCCTGCTCCCCCCTTTCATAAGAATTCATAAAACTCACTCACCCCACTCTCAGGAATGTGTAATTAGAGCTATAAAGGCTACACTGCAAGCAGGAATCTATGAAAACCAAGCTAAAATGGCAACTGCAATCTTAAAGGAGAAGAAAAGGTAAAAACTAAGTAAGCTTTATCAGAAAGGTCTATGTAAACTCAGCCATAAACACTTACAGTAATGCTGCACTGAGTCCTCTATCAAGAAACACAGTATTTTGTGTCTCTTTTTTTGTAATCATGATGTTCCAGTGTCTGACTTCCTCTCTCAGAAACATCCTTAATTATCGGGCCCAGAGTCTGTGCAATTCTTTCTTCTCTCCTGCTCCCCTCTCCCACCAGAATGCTAAGAACTCCCTCCCCCCTCCCCTTAGGAATGTGTGATCGCAGCTATAACGGCTAGAGCTGGAGCAGGAAGGAAGCTACTTAAAATGGCAGCTGGTTAAACAAACCAAGAAAGCTTCTTAAACTGTTTACTCAGGTATGGTAATGGTTTCTGCAGAATAAATATTTCGTTCTAGGTGGCACTAATGTGGCTAATCTACTGGCAGTAAAATGCCAAAATGACTTTCCTTCTCCTTTAAACAGAGAAAGCCTCCTCAGGTATGATAAAGTTTTCTGCAGAATAAATATAGCATTCTAGGTGGCACTAATGTGGCGAATCTACTGGCAGTATAATGCCAAAATTACTTTCCCTCAGTGTTCACTAATGCTGCCCTCTTTTATTAAACCATTCAGATTTTGGGGGGCAAAAATAAACACACCTTTTTGTCATGTCCCTTTAGTGCATGTATAAAATCCACCTCTGTATAAGAAGTTGCTCATGAATTCACTTATTTTAAAACACCTATACAGACATTGTAAAATTAGTGAATTAAAGCACAGTGGAAATTAGGTTTAATGATTTAAAGACTCATGTATAGACTTGCTTTGCATTAAAATAAATGCAATGTTTTATTTTTTAACCTGAGCTTTCCATTCATTAAGTTCCTAATTTCCTCAGTACTGCAATATTTCTTTATAGAGGAAAGTTGTTAGTGCTACAAAAAATAAGCAAATCCAAAACTTTCTCTAATAGTTTTTTTCACATGAATACATTCATTTATTGAAGCCCACAAAACATAGCACAGTCAAAGAGTGGGATTTTTGTTATGGAATGGAAAAGAAAGCGGTAAAGTGGGTAGAGGAATAAAAAACAAATTAATTAAATCAATGCACTGGAAGTTTGTTTCATTGTCACCTCCAGCTAAAAATCTGATAACAAAAGCCCAAATGCAGAAAAACTGTGACAAATTGTGGCAACATATATGTGAATGAAAAATGAATAATACTCTGTATTGACGAAGCCATTATGCTGTTTGTATTGCACAACACAACTTGTTATCGCTGCCATTATTACTACTAGCATTTCTGCTATATTACTCTCTTCCTAATTGAGTTTTAAGTGAGGGAGGGGGTAAAATGGATAAATCCGAGCTGAACATAGAATCAATGAACTAAATCACATACGAGGACCCACAAGTAATCTGTTTATTCACAGAACCACCAGGGAGAACAAGATTATGCATCTCAAATGCCCAAATACAGTGGCTTGCAAAAGTATTCGGCCCCCTTGAACTTTTCCACATTTTGTCACATTACAGCCACAAACATGAATCAATTTTATTGGAATTCCACGTGAAAGACCAATACAAAGTGGTGCACATGTGAGAAGTGGAACGAAAATCATACATGATTCCAAACATTTTTTACAAATAAATAACTGCAAAGTGGGGTGTGCGTAATTATTCAGCCCCCTGAGTCAATACTTTGTAGAACCACCTTTTGCTGCAATTACAGCTGCCAGCCTTTTAGGGTATGTCTCTACCAGCTTTGCACATCTAGAGACTGAAATCCTTGCCCATTCTTCTTTGCAAAACAGCTCCAGCTCAGTCAGATTAGATGGACAGCATTTGTGAACAGCAGTTTTCAGATCTTGCCACAGATTCTCGATTGGATTTAGATCTGGACTTTGACTGGGCCATTCTAACACATGGATATGTTTTGTTTTAAACCATTCCATTGTTGCCCTGGCTTCATGTTTAGGGTCGTTGTCCTGCTGGAAGTTGAACTTCTGCCCCAGTCTCAAGTCTTTTGCAGACTCCAAGAGGTTTTCTTCCAAGATTGCCCTGTATTTGGCTCCATCCATCTTCCCATCAACTCTGACCAGCTTCCCTGTCCCTGCTGAAGAGAAGCACCCCCAGAGCATGATGCTGCCACCACCATATCTGACAGTGGGGATGGTGTGTTCAGAGTGATGTGCAGTGTTAGTTTTCCGCCACACATAGTGTTTTGCATTTTGGCCAAAAAGTTCCATTTTGGTCTCATCTGACCAGAGCACCTTCTTCCACATGTTTGCTGTGTCCCCCACATGGCTTGTGGCAAACTGCAAATGGGACTTCTTATGGTTTTCTGTTAACAATGGCTTTCTTCTTGCAATAAAGGCCAACTTTGTGCAGTGCACGACTAATAGTTGTCCCATGGACAGATTCCCCCACCTGAGCTGTAGATCTCTGCAGCTCATCCAGAGTCACCATGGGCCTCTTAGCTGCATTTCTGATCAGCGCTCTCCTTGTTCGGCCTGTGAGTTTAGGTGGACGGCCTTGTCTTGGTAGGTTTACAGGTGTGCCACACTCCTTCCATTTCTGAATGATCCCTTGAACAGTGCTCCGTGGGATGTTCAAGGCTTTGGAAATCTTTTTGTAGCCTAAGCCTGCTTTAAATTTCTCAATAACTTTATCCCTGACCTGTCTGGGTTGTTCTTTGGACTTCATGGTGTTGTTGCTCCCAATATTCTCTTAGACAACCTCTGAGGCCGTCACAGAGCAGTTGTATTTGTACTGACATTAGATTACACACAGGTGCACTCTATTTAGTCATTTGCACTCATCAGGCAATGTCTATGGGCAACTGACTGAACTCAGACCAAAGGGGGCTGAATAATTACGCACACTTTGCAGTTATTTATTTGTAAAAAATGTTTGGAATCATGTATGATTTTCGTTCCACTTCTCACGTGTACACCACTTTGTATTGGTTTTTCACGTGGAATTCCAATAAAATTGATTGATGTTTAAGGCTGTAATGTGACAAAATGTGGAAAAGTTCAAGGGGGCCGAATACTTTTGCAAGCCACTAGTGATTCCTCAACACTTTGATTGGCTCTGCCAGCTGTTTATAACTTTGCTGGCTAAAAACCTATTGCATGGGCTATTTTTTCCCAAGCATAATTCATAACAGCATCGTATTGAAGATACAAGGCTTATCAAAAACCATACTTTCAATTAAATAAAAAATATACCATTAAAGATCTTAGACATGGTCACACATACTTATTGACAACCTTATATAAAACCTGCATTCGTGGACAATAGTTTATTAATGAAAAATTGCTTCATATTTCCTTGCTTACAACGCAACATACAATTACAAATATGTGTGTTAAGTAGCATTTTACAGAAATCACATATTTCTTCTGTGTTTAACTTTTGTGAAAAGTCTTTCCCATTATGGTTTGTAGCATACTTCAATGAATGCATTTTTAAAGTATCCTATTATCCAAATTAAATATCTACCCTTAGAGCTTTCCCATAACTCCCAGTTATATAGCTGGTAATGTCTCAACCGTTACAGGTTTCGTTTCATCCCACCAGCCCTCAGTGATACCAATTATATCATCATTTTCTGAACATGCAATAAACTTTATCTCTCTCATTTTGTCTGACGAACTCTGAGCATTTCCAAGCTGACTAGAGGTTACTACTTTTGCGGTCTGATATTCACATTATTCAGTGGAGACTTAGATTTGTTTGCAATAGATAAATGATGTGCCCTTGTCACGGTCGGTATCCCAAAACTCAGAACAGTTCCCAAGGGCCTGGTCTCGGCTCACGCTTCTGCCTATAACCGCCGCCTTTCACGTCGGGAGGAGCCCTTCGCTACTCGGATGCCGCCAGGTCTTACAGTGAGGAGCCCAGGGAAAGAGTTCTGAGCAGGCGAGGGAACCAGAACCGTTCTAGGGGGAGAATGGGCACAAGAAGACAAAGTCGGGGATCAGGCCGGAGTCAGCAACGTTTCAGAGAGTAAAGTGCCAAGTCAGAGTCCAAAAGGGTAGTCAGAGGTCAGGCCGGGGTCAACAACAATAAAGCAGCACGGTACCAAACAGAATCCAGAAGAGTAGTCAAAATTCAGGCAAAGGTCGGTTCAGGCAGCAGTACAGGAAGGTCAAGGACAGGCAGAGGTCAAAACAGATCAGCAGAACATGAATAACACACCCAGGAACTCACAGGAGGAAAACCTACGTTGGGCAATGATTATGCTGCAGAAACCGCTTTAAATATTCGAATTTGGCGCCATAGTGACGTCACACGCAGCGCCGGATAAAGGACGCAAGTGCGCATGCGTGCGCAACCAGGGAGAGAACGCGCATGCACCGGATGCGCGTATGGGCTCAGAGTTTAAAGGGCTGCGCGCCGAGCGCGCACCCCTAGGAAGAGTCGGCGGGCGTCCCCGCAACGGAGGAGGCGGCGGGCGTCCCCGCCGCCCCACTAGACCACCAGGTACCCTTACATTACCCCCCCCTCCAGAGGGGGCCACCGGACCCCTAGGTTTATGAGGAAACCTGGTATGGAACTGTCGTACAAGACGATCAGCCCGGACATCAGATGCTGGCACCCAAGACCTCTCCTCTGGACCATACCCTTTCCAATGTACCAGATATTGAAGTTTACCCCTTGAGAAGCGAGAGTCCACTACCCTTTGTACGATATACTCAGATTGACCCTCCACCGCAATAGGAGGAGGAGGAGTCCTCTGCCGAACTACTCTAGCGGGCTTTAACAAAGAAACATGAAAAGAGTTAGAAATTTTGAGTTCGGGAGGAAGCTCTAAGCGGACGGTGTTGGGGTTTATAACCTTAGACACTGAAAAAGGTCCAATAAATTTGGGACCAAATTTGGAGGATGGAACTTTTAAGGGAACATTTTTTGAGGAAAGCCACACTCTATCACCAACCTGATATTCAGGCGATGCTTTATGATGCTTATCAAAGGCTTTCTTTTGAGCAGCTATTGCGGTGGATAATGATTTTTGAACCTTTTGCCAAATGTTGGAGAACTGACCGACTAAGGAATTAACCGCAGGCACATCCGAAGATGCGGTAGAAAAAGAGAACGCCCTGGGATGGTACCCAAAAACAATAAAAAATGGGGATTCCCCAGTGGATGAGTGAGTGGAGTTATTAAATGCAAATTCAGCCCATGGAAGGAAATCTGCCCAAAGGGATTGGTTACTGGAAACATAACATCTGAGGTACTGTTCCAGAGACTGATTTGTCCTTTCTGTCTGCCCGTTGGTCTGTGGATGATAGGCAGAGGAGAAGGACAAATCTGTACCCATCAAAGAGCAGAAGGCCCGCCAAAACCTGGAAACAAACTGAACCCCCCTATCAGAGACAATATTCAGCGGGGCACCGTGGAGCTTGAAAATTTCAGACAAGAACCGTTCAGCAAGTGACTTGGCAGATGGGAGGGCGGGAAGGGGAATAAAATGCGACATTTTACTAAAGCGGTCTACTACCACCCATATGACCGTATTCCCATTGGAAGGGGGTAAATCTACAATAAAATCCATGGAGATGTGAGTCCATGGCTTTTCAGGAATAGGAAGTGACTGTAGCAGACCCTGGGGCAAAGACCTGGATGGTTTGGAGCGTTGACAGACTGGACAGGAGTCAACATAATTACCAACGTCTTGTTTCAAAGTGGGCCACCAGAGGATACGGGATAGGAGAGAACAGGTTTTGTTGCGACCCGGGTGCCCGGCCACCCTAGAATCATGGGTTTCCAACAAAACCGCCTCACGAAGGTTTTCAGGAACAAATAATTTTCCTGGGGGTAAATTAGGAGGAGGAGTACCCTGGGCTTTGGACAAGGAAGAATGTAAATCCGGACTCAGGCCTGCAATAATCACAGATTTAGAGATAATGGAACCAGGGTTCCGCTCTTCCCGTGGGTTGGAATCAAAACTCCTGGACAGGGCATCTGCTTTGACATTTTTGTCACCTGGTCTATAAGTTATGATAAAATTAAAACGAGAAAAGAATAGAGCCCATCTGGCCTGAGTCTCGGGAAGAGATAAGGGGTAGGTTCTACCTCTAGGGGGAGTAGAACCAGGAACCAAATCTATGGCACAATCGTAAGGTCTATGAGGGGGAAGGGTTTCGGCTGCCTTTTTTGAAAAGACGTCTGAAAAAAGGGAGTAATGAACTGGTAACCCCTCAATAGAGGTAGTAGCAAGCATTTGAGAAGGCTGGATACAAGAATACTGGCACTTATCTCCCCATTGGAGTATTTTATTAGTTGGCCAATTGATTAGTGGATTATGCTTACGTAACCAGGGGAGACATAAAATCACGGGGGTAATGGGACAATTAATGATGAAAAAAGAAATTGATTCTGCATGGCAAGGATTCAAAGACATAGAACACTCTACCGATTTGGAGGAAATAAAACCGGAGCCTAGAGAGGTTCCGTCAATAGCAAGCACCTTAACTGAAGGAAATAAAGGAATCGTGGGTATACTGCACCTACGGGCAAAATCACCATCCAGAAAGTTCCCTTCTGCCCCAGAATCAATGAAAGCTAAGCTTTCCACAGAACCCGTAACCCATTCCAAAAGGACCGGAACCATGAGCTTAGAAGAACATTGTTGGGGAGTAGAAAAGACATTGCCCAAGCAGGACTCCCCAGACCTGCTTAGACTCTGTCGTTTCCCGGCCTTTTGGGACAGGTTCCACGGAAGTGACCCTTATCCCCACAGTAAAGACACAACCCATTAGACCGCCTGCGAGCTTTTTCCTCAGAAGATAAACGGGTTGAACCTAACTGCATAGGCTCTTCAGAGGACCTAGAGAAAACCGTTTCAGGTTTGGGCACATACTCTGCAGGAATGGTGTGGGGAGTGACTACTGGGACCCTCTCTTGACGTCTCTCCCTATGCCTCCTATCAATCTGAATGACAAGATGCATCAGGGAGTCTAAAGAGGGTTGAGCAGGAAAATTTACCAGACTATCTTTTACAGCATCAGATAGCCCAATCCTAAACTGACTACGTAAGGCAGTATCATTCCAGCCCGTTTCAACCGCCCAGCGGCGGAACTCAGAACAATAATCCTCAACCCGTCGTTTGCCTTGTCTGAGGTTACGAATAGCCGAATCAGCAGAGGCAGTACGATCGGGGTCATCATAAATTATTGCCATGGCCTTAAAAAAGGAGTCTAGGGATGTACGGGCTGGATCAGAAGGGGATAAGGAAAATGCCCATAATTGAGGATCCCCAATAAGAAGAGTCATGACAAAGCTAACTTTGAGCTCCTCAGTGGGAAAAGAGCGAGGGAGGAACCCAAAATACAATTTACAAGCCTCCTGGAAGGCAAAAAATTTACTTCGCTCCCCGGAAAACTTTTCGGGGAACGGTACCTTAGGCTCCACTACTTGCATCCCTGGAGTGGGAGACGGGGATCGGCTTTCAGGAAGAGCAGAAGTGGCAGCGGACGGCTGTTGCTGGAGCTCATCTAACCTCGCAGAGAGTCTCTGAAGGCATTGGATGATTTGATCTTGTTGAATCTCTTGTTGCCCAATACGCTGAAGGAGGCTCGCCCGAAATGCCTTGGAGGAAGTGGGTGACCCAGCAGGCCCTTCAGCATCCATATCGGGCCCAACGTAATGTCACGGTCGGTATCCCAAAACTCAGAACAGTTCCCAAGGGCCTGGTCGCGGCTCACGCTTCTGCCTATAACCGCCGCCTTTCACGTCGGGAGGAGCCCTTCGCTACTCGGATGCCGCCAGGTCTTACAGTGAGGAGCCCAGGGAAAGAGTTCTGAGCAGGCGAGGGAACCAGAACCGTTCTAGGGGGAGAATGGGCACAAGAAGACAAAGTCGGGGATCAGGCCGGAGTCAGCAACGTTTCAGAGAGTAAAGTGCCAAGTCAGAGTCCAAAAGGGTAGTCAGAGGTCAGGCCGGGGTCAACAACAATAAAGCAGCACGGTACCAAACAGAATCCAGAAGAGTAGTCAAAATTCAGGCAAAGGTCGGTTCAGGCAGCAGTACAGGAAGGTCAAGGACAGGCAGAGGTCAAAACAGATCAGCAGAACATGAATAACACACCCAGGAACTCACAGGAGGAAAACCTACGTTGGGCAATGATTATGCTGCAGAAACCGCTTTAAATATTCGAATTTGGCGCCATAGTGACGTCACACGCAGCGCCGGATGAAGGACGCAAGTGCGCATGCGTGCGCAACCAGGGAGAGAACGCGCATGCGCCGGATGCGCGTATGGGCTCAGAGTTTAAAGGGCTGCGCGCCGAGCGCGCGCACCCCTAGGAAGAGTCGGCGGGCGTCCCCGCAACGGAGGAGGCGGCGGGCGTCCCCGCCGCCCCACTAGACCACCAGGTACCCTTACAGCCCTGCTCTCTACTCCCCGATGACCTCATTCTAATTCCAAATCTACATAAACATCCCCATAATGCTCTAAATCATCCACCTACCCCTTGCCTAGGTTAAACACTTGTCCAGCCCTTTAGCCATTCTTTGCCCCAGCACAACTGCCTCCCTTTAATTGTAAACCAAGGAAATATAGTGATAGAAAATCAGAGGAAGGCTGTTTTGCTTCTCCCTCTTAAATCAATTTTCTTGACTAATGTGCACTAAAGCAAGTTTTAAGCCCAAATAATAACACTTTATCCTGCTAAAATTACAACTGAGAAATTGCTTCTCTAGTGCAATGCAATCAAAACTAGCGTGTGTGCCTTCAGAATAGGTAACCTGTCAATTAATGTTTTCACTTGTGAAAGCAAAATGTCGAGTGAGCTTTTAAATTTTCAAGCACCTGCTTTTAACCTTATGTACAGCCCATTGAATTAATTATAACCTACTGAAATAAATAATCCTCCCATTACAAGCAGTCTTAATTAAGTTGTAAACTGACCTTGGCTATTTGCAATGCTAAAAAAGGGTGTCTCCAAATAAAAGTTAATAATTACCTTTGAAACATTTACCAAAAAGGAACAGGAATAAGGTAAATACCATATTCCTGTTCCTTTTTGGTAAAAGTTGCAATTTTATTTTGAACCTGACACACTAAGAACTTCTTATACGCTTACATCATCACATCCAGGCCTTGCCCATGCTTTTTTTCCTACTGGACCAATTGGTTGCTTGCGCACTCTAACCAGTTGCATAGATTGAAAGGTCATTGGTTAATTTCTAACTTGCAATGGCATAGGCAAACAGACTCCACATATTGAAAATCTAACATAATGCTGTTAGATTTGCAGCACTCATCACAGGCACAGGAAGCAGTGTCAGACTGACAGGAGACACAGCCAATAGGAGTTAATTTTGCTACTAGTACTATACATGACATCATATAAGGAAGTAAAAAGGCAACTGTCCTGGGTAATCCTAAATAGAAAACTTCTCAAATCAGTAAAATCTGAATCGGGGGGGGGGAAAAAAAAAAAAAAAAAGATCCGAACATTAGTAAACCACTTATATGTATGTGTAGCCTTTTCTCTCTGAACAAAAGAAAATCTTAAAAAAGCTTATTTTTCTAATAGCTGAATAATTACTTAGAGGCAGATTTACTAAAACTTGGCTTTTTACTCTAAACTTTTAAAGGAGAAAGAAAGGTAAAAATGAAGTAAACTTTATTAGAAAGGTCTATGTAAATACAGCCATAAGCACTTACAGAAAGGCTGCACTGACTTCTCTGTCAAAAGATTTTTGTGTCTGTTTTCCTGTGCCAGAGACACAGAGCTCTCTGCTCTCTCCTGCTCCCCCCTCCCTCAAGAATGCTAAGAACTCACTCCCCACCTTAGGAAAGTGGTTCTGAGCTAAACAGCAGGAAGCTGACTCATAGTCTAACTAACTGAGCATGTACACTGGTCTTGCTTTTGGTGCAGGAGTGAGGCATTATGGGAACTTTCTTTACACAGCTCAGCGTTTTTTCTTCCTGTTTGGCATCATCTGAACGGGAGAAATATGGGGAGACTTAAGGGCACTACTGAGACAACTGAAGGTATGCCTGCAGCTTGAGATTAACTCTTATTAGCCTTTCTTTCTCCTTTAATTCGAATAAACTAATTTTCATGAATGTCTGATATTTATCAAAAAGTCTGAACTGAAAATGCATGTCCAGAAAAAAAGTCTCAGAAAAATCACAAAAACTTTTTTCAAACTGTCACACAAAAAAAAAAATCCAAAAACTTTTGAGGCAAAGAAAAACTTTCCAGGGAAGGGACATCTGCCACTGACTTTTACATGATCTCGACAAGTTTTAAATGGTGTGTTTTCAGATTTAGAATTGCAGTTTTGTTGCATAGTAATCACAAAACAAAAACTGTAGTACCATGTTAGCCAGTGTCAAGAATTTTAATTAAAAAAAAAAAACACAAATACAAGAGTATTGTAGAAATGATACCTATATTGGCTAACAATTAATATAAATTGCAAGCTTTCGGAGCTCTAAGGCCCTTTGCATAGTACAAAAATTGCAACTTTTTTCCGGCTACTTTTACAGTTAAAATTGCAATCGGAAAAGAAAAAAAAACTGACCATTAGTAAATGGCCACCTTAGGGATGAGTCTAAATTTTAAAAATATATCTTGTTTGGCATATAAGTTATGAAAATTATAAGCTATATAAGCTATTACATACAATTAGAAAGTATTGTTCACAATATATATTTATTCCCACCACAGTTTTGATGATTTTTCGTTTTCCATCCATTTTACTTAGAAACTTGTGTATATGTTTATCCCTTTTGGTGCCAAAGGATTCAGGAGTTTTTGTACATTTATTGCCAGACAGTTTTTAATAATGTTGCATATTTCCTGGGAAGGACTTTTGGTTTACCTATTTTCAGGACAACCTAAGTTTTTTGTGTAATTCCACTTCTACAACAAAATGTGGGCTTCTAAATGTCTAAAAAAATTGAAATAAAAATCTGTAATATAAACACATATTAGAAACATGATTTTTTTTATGCTTGAAAATACAACAAATTTGGAAAGCTCCATGTATCCTGAGCATATGCGAATCACGATTCGGTTCGGTATTCGGCCAAATCCCTCAACATGGATTCAGGGGTTTCGGTGCATACCTAGTCGCAATGGTTTTCTAAAGATATTGGTTTTTATAAAAGTTTTCCACATTTTGAAAAATGACCTTAAATCTTCTAGTTTACAGGATCTTATATCCTACATATCATTAGGTAACAAGATAAAAAATTCTAAATATTAATGCTAGGGGTCTACTAAACAGTTCGATGCCCAATGTCTTTCTACTCCAAACAACTAAAACAAAGCTTTCTTGAATTTAGTTTTTTTTTTGTCACTTTATTTAAAGTATTCATTTATATATAAAATCCCGGCAAAAACGCTGATTTCACTGCAAGTAGTGGATTGAAAATTCCGTAAACACAGTCAGGGTCTTGTTTTCTCAGATTCCTGACTTGCCGGAAAGCAATAAACATCAAATATGGATATAGGTGAAAGAATAAGAGATATAAGTAGTTAAACTGAAACCAAACTAAACCGGGTGGGGTGCCTCTTTTTACTCCTCTCGATTCCTCTCCAGGGATCCGGGTTTAACCTATGAATTTTCTTTTATTATTTCAATTTCAATCCCGACTCAACCCAATGTCCTATGGGTCTTTATGTTTGATTTGATTTTCCCCTCCATTTCTCTTTTACACTTCTAGAGTTCCTTTTGTTTCATATCTTATATAACTTATATGAGAGGAAGGCATGGTTTAGTTTGTATGGGTGAAGTACTGCTCCTAGGGTGCCCATACTTTTTGGATTTTTTTTTTTTTTTAAATTTAGTTTTTATTTTATAAAATTTTTGACAACGGCCCTTTCCCTTTTCCAGCTTCTTATCTCCTATATGTTATTAGGTACCAAGAAAAGACACCCTAAAACATGAATATCAGAGGTATATTAAACAGTTTAATGTCCAATAAGCATGTTTACCCAAGTATGTGGCTTGTAGGCTTGTGGCTTCTACCATTTCTTTCTCCCAGAAAGGCAAATATTTTTGGAAAGTACACATTTTTTCCATATTGAAAAATGGGTAAATATGTTTTTCTACTCCAAAAAAACAAGATGGTAAAAATAGATTTTTTTTTTCAGAAATCCTATTCAGGATAGCTTTGTGGTTTATCACCCCAGTCTGTAAAGTGTCATGCAGTAGGAAGTGCGGCAACAACAACTGGGTCACTGACGATTAGGAACAGCAAACATGTCTTTGTGACAAGCCTGCTCTTTGCTTGTTGCCGAAGGGGTTGTCATTGGGTCTAACGCTACATCAACGATAAAAGCTGCCAGTGCAGACAATATTTCTATCTGCCAAAGAACATATGTACTCTTGGGGAGAGAGCCTTTGTCTGCCAGCACATAGGAGATTTGTGCTTGGCAGGCTTAGGGTTAATGATGTCACATTATTTTGTTGACTTTAAGTAAACCTATTTGATGACTTAACCTACAATTTCAACTATATCTGTGAATTCACAAGCAAATGTGGTTGAACTTCAATGGTTTAATCTAAGGGTAAGGTAATTGCATAAGGGAGGTAAGTACATCCGTTGTCATGTGTTCCCACCTGTAGCTCCATTAACCTGCACTATATTGGCCTGTTTGGAGCTACAAAGACCATATATCGTCGTGGAAGTGCACCGATATCTGCTCTATGTAGGTCCACACAGGCAGATGCCATGTCTATCAATGGAGCTACAGAAAGAAGCACATGACAGTGACAGTCTGTGTATCAGTGCATTATACTCTTTTAAATATAGAAGGAATGTGCTTATAACAGTTGTGTTTTGAGCTGATTTATTAATAATTTCTTCAAAAACACCTTACAGTTCCACCCATCCTGCCATCTGGCAGCACTCAGCACACTGTACTGTAGGACAGGATAGGAAACCATGGACTAACCATGAGGTCGAAAAGAGCTCCATTTTTAACTACTTCAACCTTTCAAAAATTATATTGAAAGCATTAACTTATTCTCCCTCAAAATATAATATTATTTGCCAGATTGGTTTAGGTGTCCCTATCAGTTCTTCAAATAAAGATTTAGGGACCGATTCACTAAAGGTCGTTAACGTTTTTCGCATGCTTTTTTGCGTTAAAAAGCATGCGATAATTAAGTCCTGATTCATCAAAGTCATTTCGCATGCATTAAGCAATTCGTTATTTACCTCCCATTCCGTTAAGTAGCAAATAGAAATAATACTAATGCATGATTCACAAACACATATGATTCGTTAAACGTACTAAATAACGCATTAGTCTGTGTGAATATTAACACCTACTTGGGGTAGGCGGTACTTAAAGAAAATTGTGGTTCGTGAGCTTCTGGCAACGCAACATGGACTTTGCAGTGGGATTTTTTTCAAGTATGTGTTGGCCCTAGAGGGATGCATCCTCCAGTTTTCAGGGAAATGGTAATTTTCAGAAGAGTAGTTTTCCGAAATTAATGGTTACGTGTGTAAAATCACGCGCTAATATAGCACACAGTGAAATATATCCCGTGCAGCGAGAAATAACGCAAGAAAATCGCTTATCGCTAGTTAAATAACGCAAAGAACATCTCGTCTTAATTATGACGCCTATCCTTTTAGTGAATCGAAAGTCGCAAAAAATAAAGAAGCAATAAAATTTTGAAACGCATGCTATAAATAGCGTTCATTTTATCGACCTTTAGTGAATCAGCCCCTTAACTATTTATCAACACTTTTCTGTCAGGAAATCCGACACATTTATGAACATTGAGGAATAAGTCACTTTATAAACACAGTCATTTTCAATAGGGTTAATGCTCAGCACAGCTCAGCAACAGGGCTGAGCACTAACACACATGCATATCCTTAATGCAAGTCCCTCATATGGATAAACAATTTCAGCAATTGTTTCCTGATCTGAACTTATCAGTCCAGCATGGAATATTGTTTAATGCAATACAATCAGAAACATTTAAAGGACAAGGAAAGGCTTTTATTACAGTTATCCTTATTCAATAGATCACAATACAATAGCTTTGAATTCATAAAAAGACACTCAAATTCTAAAATCTTGTTTATTTTCCAGTTAAGCTTTTATCTGTTTAGCAGTGTGAAGTTGAGAATGTTCTTTCCTAAATCCATACCCATATTTTTAAAGACAAAAATAATGATTTCTTTTACACAATTTATCACAATTTCTAGGTAGCTTCAGAAAAAATATTCTCCACACTTTTCTCTTGAATCCATAGTCTATATCTCATAAAAACAAGTGTACTGTGCTTCTGAATTACCATTTTCCCAATAAAATTGCTTTGGAGATTCTGTAAAACATCTATTACAGTACCGTTTAAAGCTTCAGCAGGTTTTACGTGATACACAGAAGTTACTCTTCTGTGTGCTGTTATCTTAATAGATTTTGACTGCTTTTAAGACCTCAGGGGCTTCATTCTGTAGCTTTTTATATACAAGTAAAACTGCTGTTTGTCTATTACTGTTAATGGGAAGAAAATCTTGGAACAAAGCATGTGAAAGCATATTAAAAGTACTGAAGATCTAATTTTTCTAAATAATTGTAGTATCATTTAGGTGTAAACATTATGTTTGTTATCTTTTACAGTGAAGATCCAGAGACTAAAGGTGACCATACAGACAGATTTGTGTTTGGCACCTTAAGGCGCATATCTCCGCATGTACGGGACCCACTGATGGGCCTTCCCGACTAAAATCTGGCCAAAATTGGAGGAGAACATTGACCTGCTGATGGAGTCCTCATCTGATAGTTCTCTGTTGGCCCCAATTAATGGTATGATCATTGGCCCTATGGCCAACAATCGGATCTGTCTAATTTGGCCCCAGCATGTGTTCAGATTACTTGTCTGGATAACTTGTAAAACCACTGGATCTTTTTGTGTATAACCGCCACAGTTAGAGAGATCACAAATACATGCACTTAAAGGAAACATATGCTGAGACAAAACGTCTCCAAAGATGCATTACCACTGCCACATATATGCTACAAACCACAAGACCTGTCACACAGACATAAGGAGAATCTTTTGACAGAACTGTGTCATGGCCAGGAAAAGGAGAAATTTAAATAGAATTGTTCCACTAAATGAAAAACCCCCAATGATTTACAAAAAAAAAAGCATCCCATTTGCATTGCTTTTCTTAAAATTCTTCAAGCATAGCTATTTTGGTGCAATAAACCCATTTTGCAGAAAAAAGTTATTTATTTTGCTCCTTTAATATGAAACATTCCATATGAACTTTTAACTTTCGTCCCCTTCAGCTTAATTAGCAAATTATGTAATGTATGACTAGCTTACACTTGTATCTTGAGCTCAGGGGGGGATAAGTATCATAGATAAATTATCTATAAACTGCTATAAATAACCCTGGTATATTTGCAATGAAGTCCCTAAGCTAATATAATATTTTTTGTCAGTTATTTGTGTGGGGTATGTACATCACTTACTTATAATGATATTTTAAGACTGGCAATAAATCTGGGTCACATTTGGGAGTTTAACTGGAGATTTCCAGTGATACATATCTAGATTCTGTATTTTAAAAAATGTCCCATACATTTTATGCCAAGCATCTTGGACAGGATGTAAATAATATCAGATATGACACAACTGTATTGTACATTCGGTATACCGCACATGTTTCAGTATCTCCACACATGGACCAGTCTGCGAAAATGACGTGTGCATACAATCAAACTGTGTGACACACAATCTTTTTTAACCAAGAAAAAGACATTATAGGTAGGCCCTAAGAATTAGTTTGATACCAATAGTTCTAACAATGTAGAAATTTAAGAAGGCTACAGGACAACACAACATTCAGAATATTAACTTGTGTGTTACGAAATCATACTAATGCACTTTAGTATCCAAAAAAAGTAACTGATTCTATATCATGTACCACTGAAAAGGGCATTTCTGTCACTCTACTAATAGAATAATTGTTCGTTAAAACTAGCTAAGTCCACAAAAAAAACTATACCTGTGTATATCCAGCTCCATTTTTAGTGCCCATATTGGTAATGGTAGTGCTGGAATTCACATGTCCACTAACTGGCCCATTTTTCTCACATGTCCAAATGATCACCACTCTTCCTTAGAATAGGTTCAGCTGTGAGAAGTTTGTCTATATAGTTAATGGTATTGTATAATACAGCTGTTATGAGATATATTACATAAATGCAGCAGTCTAGTTTTTAAAGCCAAAGCCCCTCAAACAGAAATTTTGACCATGATTCAAAAGCTCTGTCAGCCTGAAAGGTCCCCCACCATAGGTCAGCATAAATCTGACCTTGGCTTGGCTGTGTATACTTTAAATGAGCTAGAATGCCCTAATGCTCATCTGTGTCACCATAGACTCAACATGTAGCTACAAAGGACAACTATAATCTTCACAGTCAATCGTCTGTTGTACGTGAGCTAACACAACATCTGTATGTCCAAGATAAATAACTCACTCAAAAATCTGTTGTTGTTAAAGATTATATCCTCACAAAATAAAGTGGTCAACGGCAGTAAAGAAAAACAAAAATCAGATTTTTGTGCTGCAAACCAGAACTAATAGTGAGTAGTCTAGCTACATAAGGATTTCCACCATATTTTGTTTGAGTATTCAGCACAAATATATTTATGCATGTGATCACTGCGTTACTTATATTACATATAATGTTGTTGTTGAACACAATTAATTAGGCAACAAGCACAAGGGTATTTATTATGCTATTTTGCATTCTACTTCATGTTATATATTTTTTTGAGTGCCCTTGTACTGTTAAGTTTTTGTTGTATGCGCTTGTCAGGGGAAAGAGCAAGAAGGAGCTGAAAAGCAAATTTTGCATTAAACTTCTATGTAACTTTGGCATACATAAATTACTATCAATTACTACATAAATTACTATTCAAAATGGTGGTGTGAATGGAGTGGATAATCAACATATCTAAATTATCTGCTTAAGAGAATCCTGCTTGTGTACAATAAAACAAACATTTGCCTTGTTTCCAGGGTACATAAATGACTAGAAAGCCTTTGCCACCAAAAGTTTATATGTATTTTGGAGTTAACTACAGACAAAATTCATACATATGCTACAAAAACAATAGTTATAAATAGAACTTACAACTGTTGTAACAACCAAAAACATGAATCAAAAACATATACTGCAGCTGCTGTCAGGAAAAAAATGAATAACTGCATAGTACAACATCTGCTGTAGAAAAAAGAAAACTCTGAAACATAACCCCATTTATTTTTCTGTAGAATCAGTCAACCAGAATCCTTAAATAAATCCTAAACACAGCACGTATTATACAGATACTGAGCAAAATCACACAACTAACTGAGAGACCCCATAATGTAAAACTTAAGGTGGCCATACGGCATCTGGCCTGAAATTGGGCAGATCTTGATTGGGCAGGTTTGATTTTTCCGTTGGATCGGAGACCGCATCGGCTCATTGATGTGGTCCCCGATCCAGTGGCGCCAAAGCCCGCCATTTTAATTAAATCATAGGTGGGCATATCGGGAGAAGATCCGTTCGCTTGCCAGCCTCGTCAAATGAGCGGATCTTACAGTGTATAACCTTAAGGATAATAGTGTTTTAGTATTTTACATTTTTCCAGAGACCAGAAAAATTATATGTGAAACCAGGGAAATGTATTTCTTAAGCAAATTTAAGCAAAGAATTAAAACAATATAGGCTTAGAAATCAGTCTTTGAAATACAAGTTTGCTGTGCTTGAGCAGTAAAGCATTAATTTGTGCACTATTCCTATATATCTGCATTTGTAAGACCTATAAAAAATTGAAATGTGCAACCTAACACAAGGCTAATTTACTGATGACGGGCACGGTGCAAAGTTCACAGATAAGGTACAAATGCTGTATTAACAAAGGGTAGTAAACCCCCCTCCCCTTAAATGTGTGTAATTATGCCATGCACATCAGGTAGAGCTAAAGAGTGCAAAGTAGACATTTACTGCCTTGCAACTGTTGCCTGTTGCAGAATGTAGGGGAGTGTACAATAAACAAATACTTTTTTGACTTGGAAGTTTTTTTTTATCTTGGCTTGGTTTTTTTTTCTTTAGTTCCCAAATATCAAATGCTGAGAAGGTACACTCTATATATGTCAGGAGGGATATAAAGCCAAAAATGAATTGATGTCAACATACTTAGGGGACTTTTCAGAGCACCTTTGCATTTTACATTCATTTTCAGTTTTTAGCAATTTCTGAGATGTTTTCATTTTGGCTAAAAATAACACAGCACATAATCAAAAGAACACTACACCCACAGTGAAGCATAGTGGAGGCAGAGTCATGGGGTGGAATTCAAGTCAAGGTGGATGGAATCACGAATAGCTCCGAGTATCAGTGTACTTTGTCAAAACCTTCAATTGTCTGCTAGGAAGAACTTCACCTTTCAGCAGGACAACAACCCAAAGCATACATCTAAATCAACAAAGCAATCACTTCACCAAAGGAGGATCAAATGTTCTGGAATGGCCCAGCCAGAGCCCAGACCATAATTGAACTGAATATCTGTGGGGTGACCAGAATTTGACAGATCTGGAATTTTTTTGCAAGGTGGAGTGGGCAAAAATTGGCAGGTCGAGATGTGATAAACTGATAGACTCTTACCCAAAAAGACTGAGTGCTGTAATAAAATCAAAAGGTGCTTCAACCAAGAATTAGTTTATGGGGTATGTACATAGGATTTCTTTTTTTCTTTCTCTTCTTTGTAGAGATGGCAATTTTGCAATAAAGGTAGAATCATTTCTGACAGGAATTATCTTTGTTTCTTTTTCTTTTATTAAACAAAAACCTGCCATTTTGCAGAGGTGTGTAGACTATTCTTTAAAAATATGCCTATGAAATGCATGGCTCAGAGTTATGATATCAACTTATTTTCCCATTCATTGTCCATGAAATGGTTCCATAAGAATATTACACTAAGAATATGAGAAGGGCAATCTACTTACCTCATTCTGAAGCTCATCATTACTTTTGGTAGATGCAAGCATCTCAAATAAAGTACTACACAAATCATTAACTGTGGGACCACCAGAACTGCTTTGTAAGTTATGCATAACATATTTCTTCACTTCATCATATAGAAATGAACTGTCATCCTCAGTTTCATAAGTTCTGTTGTGTCTTGCCTGGCCGCCAGATGTGCCATCAGGTGTTTCTATGTGATCACTATGAAATTTTCTAAAATCCAAACTTATGTCTTTGGTTTCAGTATTCCAGTTTAAAGGCATATCCTCGGTCTCCTCTAGTGCGTACATGTCTAATGAAAAATTCAGATTTTTTCCAAAGAATTCTGAACCTTCATCCCTTTGTTCCCCGAAAAGAAGTAGAAGCTTCTTTAGTTTGTCCTCATTAAGCCTGGACACAATATTATATATTGCATTGAATGCTGCTGTAGCAGATGAAGATGGAAAAGGTCCAAACATTTGTTTGATAGCCATAGTCTCAATCTGGCCAATACCATCCTTATCATTGAAAATCTTGAAAAGGTATGATGCTCCACTTTCAATTGCTTCTTGACCATGGTCAGTACCCACTGCAAAAAAACAAAGAAATCAAATTTGCAAACATATGTATGACTAACTGCTCGTAAACAAATTTGCCACACTTATATACTTTACTCCAAATCACATGCACGACAATAAAAATGACAACCTGGTAAGGTTACTAAGACAAAGACATCCTTATGTATGAATTATTGAACCAGCATCAATGAATTGATATTCAAATGCAGAACAACACTCAAATGATCTTTTGTTCAAATCCTGACTATACAGGTGAGTAATAACTATGTAAAATTCACAACACATCATGAATTTAAAAGAATTTATCTTTAACAAAAAGTAATTTACCAATCTGTTTCGCCGCCTGTAATATTTCTTTAAAGTTCTCTTTTATTTCTTCATGCTCCTTCTTGTCCACATTGCCAGTGATAAATTGAGTTATTTTCTTCCAAGTAAGGTCAGACTCCAAAACTTGTTCACGCAACTTTGATCTTTTGGTCTGTAAAATTAATGCTAGATGGTTAGTTGAAATGTGTCACTTCAACTAGCTTTAAAATAAAAGATAATGTAAATCAAAAGTTAGTGAACAGCTATCATGAAAACGCTATAAAAATACAATTTCTATATATATATTTTTAATTCGAAACAGAAAGTTAAATAAAAAGATGAAAGATCACATTTTAATAACAGAATTGTACTCTGGGTTTTTGATATTTTAATCTGACCTTTCTAGCAAGCAGACTGTTATTTTTCTCACTGCAAATCCACTCAGCAACTGCAACTTTCAAAATTAGTTTAATATTTTCCTGTGTCTCCTTTAGGAAGACTTTTATTAACAGCAACTAACAGAACAAGAGTGGTGAATATCAGCTTGCTCTTAAAACATGTCACAATAAAACAATTTAAACATTTTAAAACAAGTAAGATGCCGTCATAAATTAATGCATGTTACAGCACTTTACAGCTACGGTTACAACAACAAAATGAATGTTACTATACACTACTTAAGATTGCATGTTTGCCTGAGAAACACTACTATAGTTTATAAAATTAATGTGCAGTGTAGCCCTGGGTCAGACATTCAAGTTGAATATGACAAAATGGGGAATCTTCACCCAAATGGCAACACAAAAGCAATGTAGAATATAATGGATGTGGGTTCATCCTGGTTCCACTCTGTTCCTGCTCTGGGCTGGATATTTTGCACAGAAGAGAAGTTTTAATATAGGAGCAGGAAGGAATTTGCTCAGTATTTACGAAGTGCACAGTCCTATCAGCATTTATTGTAATATTTTTAGAACGGGTGAGAGGTTGGGGAGGCATGTTTTTATTTAACAATTTTTTTTTTTCACCGGTGAAAACGCTTTCAAATATTTTCACTATTTTAATGTTACTGATCCTTTAAGCACAAATGGGTGAGAGCCTTTTATATGCTTATGATAATCAGTATACACAGGAAGAAGTGTGGGAGTGAAAGACAGAAACATTGTCCATTCACTAGCTGATGTGACCTAGCATGTATGTGCGCCCTTGGATTGTTTGTGTGCACAGTGAATCATATGAGCCGGTGGGCAGCTCTTAGTACTTACAATGACATTTTTCTATTAAGGATTATTCAATGGTGCATACTACTTGAAAAGTATATACTTTTAAAAATGGTTTATTTGGATGAAGCAGTGTTTTACATATGGGCTGTGATATATTTATAAAGACCTAAGTTGTTCAGAGTTATGGTTTCCTTCAAAGAGCCAGGGTTCTTTTTTCTGTGTACTGTGATAAATTTAAGAAACTTCACAGAAAAAAAACTATGAAATTCAAGATGTTGGGAGTAAAGGGCAAGATTGCTACTGTTTGCAACTGATCCAGAAAATGTTTAAGAATCTAACACATTCAGGATAACTGCACTCTTCATCTTGTATAAACCATTTTACCATCAGGTCTGACGAGTCTCCCCTGTAATCATCTTGCCTGGTGACATTTGAAAAAGAACGCAGAGCTCCTGTGAGACGAGGTAAAACCATCTCTTCCTTATTCAGTGATCCATAGGATGAAAAATTAGATTCTGCTGCCACGTGGAAGAGCTAAAACGAGTGTATAGAAAAAATTGCCATTTAAAGCGGGAAAAGAAAACATACACAAACATATAAATGTATGATGATCATATGATGTATGACAGATGTGCTGATTGCTTAAAGAACAACACACAAGAATTGAAAAAAATTATTCTTTTGACCTCTTGCTTGTACGAAAATGTATTACAAACAAGCAAGTATATTTAGACAGTCAAGTTATTCTTATATTTAAATTTAATGGTTATAACATATATTGGATCGGTTATCAGGAAACCCATTTATCAAAAACCACCAAATATGGATATGCCATTTAGCATAAAATCTATCTTGAGAAAACAAATACTGTACTACTATTATCTAATACAGTATCTCGTACATGGTGTGGTAACTAGACTTAATAAAGCGAAACAACAAATATAAGGAATACTCTTTGGTTCATGTGTCAATACAATAAACTGGACTACAGCAAAACCAAAAACAATCCAATAATGGATCAGCTTTTGTCCACTAAAATGGAGGCCAAATGCACTCAGCTCTGCTAAATCCTACAAGCTATAGCAACCATAAAAATGACATCTACCGGAGTGTCTTGCTACATTTTATTATTCTTAAAGCCCCAAATATTCAAACAGCAGAGTATTAAAAGAATAGGATTAATTTTGTGACAACCCTCATTTTTCCTGGAAAAAATGCAGTGATGGGGTAACTGTGACGCTGCTACTGCCGCTTAAGGCTGGAAACCCAATGCCATGGCCCTCATCCCCCCCCAACTAGTGTGTATGTCTCTTACACATGGAGCAGTGCCCCAATCAGTATTAATAAGCTTAAAATGCATGGTCTATACTTCTACATTGTCTGCAGCAACATTTGAAATATATGATTAAAACACATGCAGATTTCCAAAAAAAAAATATATATATATATATATATATAATAGAACTGCTACTCAGTTTAAGCAACTTCTTACCTTGCACAAAATTTCAAACTATGGAGCTGAAGAACTGACAACCTGCTTTCAACCTACATCTCTGAAGTTTTTTCCATGCACTCACCAAAGAGAAGCTACGCTCCTCTGCTGAACTACTCCTAAAATCCTCTCTCATGCCTGCACCCACTCTCTAGTATCCCCTCCCATATTCTGTATGACTTTCTATATCCTTTTAAATGATCTTTTAAAAGAAGCTTCTTTATATAAGCTTAAAGAAGCTTTTAGAGAAGCTTACCCCCATCTGACTCAACATAGCCTCAGTGCACATTAGTGATGTGTGGACTGACACACAGACCAGTGGTTTGGTGTGGGCTGGACTGGGGGTACTGTAGAGTCTTATACAACACAATGCCATGTACTATTTATGTTGCCTTGGCTAGCAATGGCTGTCTAATAGTGATCACACATTTTAAAATGCAAAAGAGAGCAGTTGAAAAGGCATTAGCAAAATAAAAAAGTTTAAAAAATTCCTCTATAAGAATCCATCCTTTGAAACCAGAGGCAAGTGCAGAAGTGGGGTACAGAGCAAGTAGATGTGGGTATAGGCTGGGTATTTGTTGGGTACAGGTCCTACAGTGGCAACATTTTGTAGGTTAAGGTTTTGTGGGTTGAGTTTTCCTTACCGGCACATAACTCGTGCATGTTATATCCTGCTAGATGCAATACTAAATGCCAAATCTTTAAAAGTGCTGAATCCTGATATGCCCAGACATATCTTTATTGTTCTACCTACAGCTCGCTAAAAAAAGCAAATCACCCGACTGGTTGCTACAAGTTACTACACCAGTGCAGATTTACCCACTGTTCAGAAAACAACCCAGTTGGTTATGGTCCAGGCTAACGAGGGACGTTTGCCAGAACAGAGAAAGGAGAAAAGTAAACCGTGATTGAGGAGATCTGTAAGAATTGGTATAGCAAACTTATGCAGTAGTACTGACTTTTCATCTTCTATTTTACCTAGAATAGAATATTATTTTATATTTTTCTATTCTAAGTAGAATTGCTACTTCTGAAAACTGTGAGGATATGGTGGCATACATGTAAAGGGATTTAGGTGATTCATCTTTAAAATGTGTTTTTATATATGTGTGTGTATACATTTATTTATTTTTATTTTAAGGCAGTAGACACTGGCTGCAATCTACACTAAGGGGAAAACAAAAAACTAAATTTCTGGCTAGACAGAAATACCCATATTTTTGGCAATCCAAGCAATGGTGATGCATGGGTTGTCAGTACTTCAGAGAAAAGATTGAAAGGTTAGCAACAGAGTGAAGGGTGGGAAATTGGATTTCAGTTTTTGTCATATTGAGCGCTAGACAGCTGGACTTCATCCAGCAAGAGATGGAGAATGATCTGAAATATGACTCATGAACTGTAAAGGTGAACAAAAGAAAATGTGGGGGGGTATGTGGATAATCTGTCTAATATGAGTAATTAAATATTACACAAAAATATGTTCCATAAAAATTACAGAAAACCACAACAACTAAAAAAATGTTTATTGGAGCAAGCTGTCTTCAGCTCATATTTACATGTCTCTTAGTTTAATAATATTACATATGAGCCAGTTTTGCAAACTGTGGCTTAAATTTTCCTTTTCAGGTCAAGTGTCTGGCAGTGGAGTAAATTTGACCTTAAGGGGACATAACCACCACTATTTAATTTTTACCCAGTTCTTTAACCCTTTAAGTGCCAGCAGATGTTTACAATTGTAAAAAATCACTGCAAAGGTTTTAGTTTACAGCATCTTATCTCCAACATATCCTTAGGTCCCAATATAAACACAATAAATAAAATGACCAGTGGTCTTCTGAACAGTTTCATGGCCAGTATGCATGAAATTACTCCAAATTACAAACCTACACTAAACTTTTAATTTAATTCAATTTCTCAAAAATTGTTTCAAAAGTTGCATCATCGCATATCATACATATTCACACATCACATTGCTAAGTGAGGAACAGCACTCTCAAATATAAAAAAAAATGTTTGTATTTCACATACCACATTGGGACAAAACAGACTATAGGAAGGACATTATATACATATATAAACAAACTGCACTCACAGGACTTGTATGAAGCAAAAAAAAAATGGTGTTTAATTCAACATTTTGGCTTAGACTAAAGCCGAAGACAGCTTGCTCCAATAAACATTTTTTTGTGCTTACTAATTATGTTAACCATGCACCCAGGCAGTACCTGCAGTTCTCTGTGTGCACTGTAACAGTAAGTATTGAGAGCGCTAAAATAGCAGGAGAAAGATATGTTTGAAAGGAAATAAGGGTGTGGGAGATCCTCCATAGCTGAACTGCAACTCACCGATTGGTGCCTATAAGTGTAGCCAAATTATAGCATGAAGAACAGGGCTGCTATAAAAGCATGGGATCCCTTATCTGGAAACCCGATATACAGAAAGCTCCAAATAACGGAAAGCCTGTCTCCCATAGACCCCATTTAAATCAAATAATTCAGATTTCCTTTTTCTCTGTAAAAATAAAACAGTGTTTGTATTTGATCCCAACTAAGATATAATTAGGTACAGGTATACAAATTACAATACAGGTATGGGACCCGTTATCCAGAATGCTCGGGACCTGGGGTTTCCAGATAAGGGATGTTTCCGTAATTCGGATCTCCTACCTTAAGTCTGCTCATAAAAATATTTAAACTGTTTTGGCTCCAATAAGGATTAATATCTTAGTTGGGATCAAGCACAAGGTACTGTTTTATTATTAAAGAGAAAAAGGAAAACATTTTTAAAAATGTGAATTATTTGATTAAAATGAAGTCTATGGGAGATGGCCTTTCCTTAATTCAGAACTTTCTGGATAATGGGTTTCCGGATAAGGGGTCCGATACCTGTACAATAAAATACATAGTAACTAAAAAACATATACAGGTATAGAACCCATTATCCAGAATGCTCGGGACCAAGGGTATTCAGAATAAGGGGTCTTTCCGTTAATTGGATCTCCATACCTTAAGTCTACTAAAAAATCAATAAAACATTAATTAAACCCAATACGATTGTTTTGCATCCAATAAGGATTATTTATATCTAAGTTTGGATTAATTACAAGGTACTGTTTTATTACAACAGAGAAAAAGGAAATCTGTTTTAAAATTCTAAATTATTTGATTAAAATGGAGTCTATGGGAGACAGGCTTTCCGTAATTCGGAGCTTTCTGGATAACAGGTTTCTGGATAAGAGATCCCATACCTGTATATATATCTAAATCCAGAATGGGGAACACTCCAAGAGCGGCAGATGATACCTGGTTGCCAGAGCTAATGTACTCATATACTATGCAAGAATAACGGCACTCGCAGGATTTTCATGAAGCGACAAGCAGGCATTTTATTCAATGCAAATTGTATAGTTTATTGTTACAACGTTTCAGTTCTTACTGAAACCTTCCTCAAGGACGCCAAGGCAGTGTACACCCCCACATTTGAATATACATTTTGGCGCCACGGTAGGTGTTGCTAGGAGACACCATGCAAACAAAACGTAAATGACAGAACATACAGTTAAATTGTGAAAAAAAAACTCACCCTGACAAGAAACTATTTTCGTTTTGAAAACTAGTATTTCCTGCAGATATCAGGTACCGTAAAGACTGGCACCTTCCTATGCCAACCTTTATATGTTGGAATTCGAGACAGAATATATTCTCCCCTTACTGGGCAAATCTATCTTGACTTATTTTTGCTGTATTGATGATTTGTTTATGATCTGGACTAGTGGGGAGGAGTAGAATAACTATGTGGCACGCACACAGTCAAGAAAGGCAGGAGGTACACTATATCCAGGTAGGGCCAACATAATATTAAAGGGGACCTGTAAAAAGCTGTATAATAAAAGCCCTGTTCAAATTAAACAATTTAATCCAAATTCCTTTTTTTTTTTTTATTAGCACATCCATTCTCATTATGGAGGGGCAGACAATTACTTTCACTTTTCATTCAGCACTTTGTAGATGTCATTGCCCTCCTCACTTTCTCCATCCCTCCATCTTCGCAGTCTTATTGTGTAGCCAATGCAAAGGCATCAGGTCCACCATTCTGGCACATAAAAAAGATTTTGGCATGATACAAAGCTTTCCTTACTAACAAACTGGCATCTGTCTGGTTGGTGTAGTTATGTAATTCCAAGACTGAAGTAAACAGTAGTGTAAGTCAAATGTATTATGCTTGACTAACCTGATAGAAAAGAATTTGGATTTTTTTCTGAGGGTGACAGGTACCCTTCCTCTGGAAGGAACAAGCAATTGCTGCCTCAGCAATCGTGCCCAAGGGGCTGTTCTGTCCACGTTTCTGTTTATTGCATAGGGATGGAGATAGAAAAAGGAATTAAAGAGAAGCTTTAGACATTTCTCCACCCGAGTGCAGCAAAGTGTATTATCTCCATTCTGTATCACTATTTGCTCTACATGTGGCACCTAAAAGGATAAAGCAATTTCACATGAAAGAGGTTATTCATTAACAATGTTTCCCACCAGCACTGCGTCTGTCATGTGCAGTTATCTAACATGATAAAATTACTTTAACCGTTTTGACTGATGTTGTTCTTCAGTCAAACATAAGGAAAAAAGACATGGTGCTATTTAGATGTTTGGTGTTAAGGTCCCCATACACGGTAAGATCTGCTCGCTTGGCGATCTTCTTCCCCCGATATACCCACCTACGGGTGGGCGATATCGGGGAGCTTGATGTTAAAAAAAATAAATAATCCGATCGTTTGGCCCTGGGGCCAAACGACCGGATTATGTAGGCGGCAATGGGGCAGTCAGTTCGGGGACCGCATCAACGAGCCGATGCGGTCCCCGATCCGACTGGATTTTCTAACCTGGCCGATCGATATCTGGCCAATTTCAAGCCAGATATTGGTCGGCCAGCCCACTTGTTTCTGCCCCTACATGGGCAGAAAAGTTGCTGAGTCGGTCCAAGGGACCTTTAGAATCAAAAAATAACACCCCATATGTGATAAAAGGCACAGGTGCAATAACCTATAACAACCAATAAGATATTTGCATTTTAACAAGTGACCAGAAAATTCTACCTGCTGATTGGCTGCTGTGGGTTACTGTTCCTGGGCAAACTTTGTGTCTTTTATGACATAACCCCATTAATTTCACCACTGACAGTGAAATAATTTCTGGGATTTGTGTGCACACAAAGCAGGCAGAATTTTCACTTAATGCTTCTTCTGCATTATGAAGGCCATTGGTCCTAAAGCCGGTGAACAATTTTATATAGTAGTGTTGTTTAAAGGAGAACTATACACCCCCGGCGCAAAAAGCACCCATAACTATCACTGTCTAGACGCCCCTTCACCTCTCCCTTACAGCATTGTTTTTAAGTTTAATGTCTGTCCCTGTCTCTAACCCGCTAACTAAAAATGCAGTGAAGCGCAGCCTCGTACCTCGCCAACATATTCTTTCCAACTGAAGACACTTTGGGTGTTTTCGCCAAACCTGCTTGTGTCTGTGCAGTTTGCTTCAACTGCACATGCGCAAACAGGTTAGGTGTTGGCGGTAGGACTCGAAGAGTCTTCAGTCAGTAAGGTGATATCAGGCAGGTAGGGGGCTACGCTCCTCTGCATTATTAGCTAGCAGTTAGTGATAGGGACGGTCATTAAACTTAAAAACAATGCGATAAAGGAGAGGTGAGGGAGGTCTGCCTACAGTGATAGTTATGGGTGTTTTGTGCCCGGGGGTATAGTTCTCCTTTAAAAAGAAAAAAAGCACTCCCAATAAGTTAGGAGTTTAAGATCAGCAACATTTGGGTGGAACATTATGAAAGGGGTATGTTCCATGTTACAGGTAGATGAGATAAACCCTTTTCTCTTTGATAGTAAGACTGATGCATGCAACTCTCATGTCATTTGAAGAATACAGGACCTACTGTTCAATCAGCTGAAAGGGGGTAAATATTTTATTATGATAAATAATATCCATCAAGTCTTATGGAAATAAGGATATTATATTTCACCACTGAACTGGTGTAGTTAAAGCTGTTCACAGAACAGCAGCATTTCTGGAAAAAAGCACTATGTCATAACATGTGTTCTCTTTGAAAACTACACTAATCAAGCCTTCTATAATTACGACATACAGAGGGAATATTGACTCGTTCTATAAGTTAGTCTCCTCAGCTTTCAGAGTTGTTAACATTTTTATGTCTATGCAAAATAGATTAGGAAATCGATTAAACTTTCATTTTAAACAAGGATACTAAGATTCACTGGATTGTTTTACAAACTAAAAATAAATCATGACTAGCCCATGAATAGAGAAAAAAAAGTTCATGACAAGCTCATGCTCAGCATAGTGCTTTTCCAGAATATGCTCTAAGCATGTGTCAGAGTTTCCTACTGAAATAAACTTGACAGCCCTGAGTTTATACTGCCCAACAGACCCACTTTTCGCAGAGCACTCCGGATTTTACTATCACAGCCCACAGTCCAGGATCGCTACTTACAGGTCCCACAAGCTGTTAATAGCAAGCTCCTTTGCTGTCTTACAGAAAACCCGGCACCGCAAGTCTCATCACGCGAGACCGTGGCGTCACACTTACGTAAGCGCAAGGACGCGGCACGTAGCCGGTTTGTGGGATTGACGAGTAAAGACGGCGGAACTCAGTGTTACGCAATCGAACGCCAATAGTATGTGAAGCTCGCACCTCCTACGTTTGTTAGAGAACCAAATAGAGATTTTTCTTTCGTGTTGGCTGGCTTCTATGCCGCTTGCCACCCCTGCAGCCAATATTTGCTCATAAGTAATTCATATTTTCTGGTTAGAGCTGCGACAATTTGACCGTAAATGAAAGTGTTCTTCCGCAAACTAGGGCTGGGTGAAGTTAAAGGAAAAGTAACACTAACATTTTTCCTGCCCTAATAATTGCCCTATCCTGCACACCATTTATTGTTTTGAATGCTTTATTGTATGTATGTATGTATATCTTTATTTATAAAGCGCTACTTATGTATGCAGTGCTGTACAGTAGAGTACATTAATACAAACAGGGTGTTAATAAGATAATGATAAATACAAAGTATAACAATAAATACAGCTGCAATAAGTTAGGAGTCGAGGACACGAGGAAGGAGGTCCCTGCCCTGTAGAGCTTACAATCTATATGGGAGGGTAACAGACACAAATAGGCAAATATAAGTGCTGTAGGTCACAGTGGGTGACACTACAATATAAGTGCCAGTTCCCAGATTAGGTGCTGGGCGAGTGCTCCAAAAGGTAGTCTTTAACCTTAGTTTTAAAAAGACTGGGGGAGGATTCTCTCCGGAGGAAATCAGGGAGGGCATTCCAAATGTAAGGGGCAGCAAGGCAGAAAGGTTATTAGAAAATACCTGCTAAAACTTGGCTTCCAGTCATTTGAAATAGGGCGATACGGTGATGCAGGGAAGAATCCACTACTATGCAACGATTGAGGCTAGGATCGATCAACCGATCGTGGCATAGTGGATTCTTCCCTGCATCGCCGTATCGCCCTATTTCAAATGACCGGAAGCCAAGTTTTAGCAGGTATTTTCTGATAAAGTATTCAAAATAATAAATGGTGTGCAGGATAGGGCAATTATTGGGGCAGGGAAGAATAGATTTTTTACTTAAAAATTTTTCGTGTTACTTTTCCTTTAAGGAATCATTTAAGAATATTTTTTTTAAGAATGGGTAAGATTTCTCACACAGTAGCTAGTTTAGGAGAAGGTAATGAGTGAAAATTGTAGGTTTTCATCGATTTTTTATGGTGGAAGCAGAGCAGGGGCCCACGGGTCATTTCCCCCCCCCCCCGATGCATCCTCATCCCTGGTTACTACCTGTCTGCCTCAGCATGGTTCTTGGCCACACCACTGGGTGACGCTAATGACGCGCTGGGGCTGAGGACCACGCTGAGGCAGACAGGTAGTAGCCAGGGGTGAGGTCGCAGCAGGGGCCATAGTTTGAGGACTAACTATAGTCCAGCCCCCCAACAGTCTGAGGGACCATAAACTGGCCCCTTGTTTAAAAAGTTTGAGGACCCCTGACTTAAATAATGGCATCAGTTTAAATGTAAACCAATTAAATTTAATGGGTGGATATGGATTGGCTGTTGGTGGCTCTGACCACTTTTTCTAACCCTGAATTCATTGTCAGCCAGTAACTGACTGCAAAGTTTGGCAACCCTGACATAATTAGTTTGAGAAGAACAGCAGTTTAAATTTTAACCAAAAAAATTCAATAGGTGACACCTGATTGGCTGTTGGTGGCTCCACCCACTTTTTAAAACCTAAAAATGCAGTCCCCTGTGACCCTGGTGTTATTACTGTGAGAATGAGAGTATATCCTCAAAGCTGTAAGATTGGCAGCAGTTTCAATTTCCCAATTAAAGTCAATGGGTGAAATTTGATTGGCTGTTGGTGGCACCTCCCACTTTGGGTAATTTAATACCCAATCTAATGACCCAATAATTATGTTATTCAAGTTTGGGGGGGTGTAGCTTCAAAGCTGTAAGCGTAGCAGCGGTTTAAAAATCTTCCCTGTCAAAGTCAATGGGAAATTTGGGGTATTCAGAGCGGCGCCACAAAAAAGGGAGGGGCGGTATTGTGTAGAAAAGCATAAGCAACCTTTTCCGTTATAGGGCGACGAAGTGTGGAGTGTTTGGGTGTTGTACCCTTAAAACTGTAGGAGGAGTACTGTTTAGAAAATGGGGGGCGCTAAGATAAAGAAGAAAAAGTGGAACATAATACCCAACCCAACATAATAAAACCCCTGGTATTGAACACAAAGCAATAAATAAGATGACAATTGGCTAAATGACAGACACTCAGTGGTGTGTTGCAAACGTTCCCTCAGCAGTTGTGTAAGGTGTAATCAGGTTGTGTCAATAGTAGTCCCTTTTGTTCATTCTCCACAAGGCCAACAGGATGGGCAGTTCAAGGTCTTTCCCTTCAGACATGCCGGCTGCCCCCCCCCCCCCAAATTATATTAACTCAATCTTTCAGAATGCTTGACTTTTTTAAAAATCCAATTCAGCCGCTTATGCAAAATACAACCTGCTACATCTGCCCCAGAGACAAAGGACCTCCATCTTTCTTTATTCACAACTCTAGGGGCCTATATAGGAAAAAGGCAAACTATTTATACACTATTAAACACACCAATAAATACAAGTCACTAAATCAAAGCAACACTCATTGGGGCGTGACATAAGGCCTGCTTATTGACAACTTTCACAACTACTAGGAGTCCTTCATACTCAAAAATAGAATAACATCCACAAACTGGGGCTTTTTGCTGTGCCTGTGCTGTAGGTAACAGAGAACAGCCCTAAGGTACAAGACACAATCAAAAGGTGCTGTGTTCTGGCCTGCAGGTAAGAGGACCACATTAGCAGGAGCTAAAAAACTTGCGCAGGGTGAGCACATGTGCTGCAGAGCCTGCAGGGAACTCACCATGCTCGTGGCTTAAATGCGTGCTTCACCTTTTGCTATGTTACAGAATGTCCTATTCCTTGCAACTTTGCAGTTGCGCTTTACTGCTATTTTTTTTTCTTTTTTAATAGTTTCTGAACTAAGTCTTCTTTGGACTATTTTCAGCTTTCAAACGGGAGTCACTGACTGACCCCCAACATCAAAAAAACAATTGTTCTGCGAGGCTACAATTTTACTGTTATTGTTAATTCTTGTTCATTACCTCACCTATATATAAATATATATATATATATATACACAAAAAGAGAACAGCAACACCAAGTTATATTCCAAAAAGATCAATCGTGTATTAAAAAAGCATGAACAGCCAACGTTACGTTTCGGACCTTTCTCAAGGCAACCATGCTAACTAACCCCATGTTCTATTTATCCATAGTGAACCAGCAAACAGAAAGTGACATCAGTGCACACATGCCATAAAGTGACTGCTGCAGTAAAGCATGTAACTAATGCTGCAAATGATCTGTGCCATAAATTATCATTAGAGCATCACACGCCATAAAGTGACCATTGCAGTAAAGTGTGCAGCAAATCTGTGCCATAAATTATCATTAAAGCATCACATGCCATGAATTGACCGTTGCATTAAAGTTTGCAGCAAAATCTGTAAAGTGATCAGTGCCATAAATTATCATTAAAATATCACAAGTGCAGATCTGATGCTATTTAAATTAATACCCCTTTAAAATAATCATTAAGGTTCAGGGAAGTGATTCGACAAAACAATCATTAAAAATCTGTGAAACAATACAATACATCATGTTAAAAATATACACATTACAGTGTCATGATTGCATAGTGTATACCCAAAAAGGTGAATAAATACAATTAAACTTAAATCAATATTTAAACAAGATTAAAAACAACATAACATTGTATGTACTCTGCGCCAATCAATTCAAACAAAATACTACCCTAATTAGTGGGGGCCCCCAATCTAATATAAGATCTATCTATTATTACATGCACATGCACAAATCAATTCCACAGCAAGATATACCAACTTGAGGATCCCTTTTACCTATATCATATAATAAATCGTAGCAACAATAACAGCACAATCCCAATGTGAAATAGGACAGAAGAACTCACAGAAAACAGTTCAGCAATAAGGAACTATTTAAGCCCCTTGGGGCCACGCAATCCAGTTCATATGTCCAAAATGCTTCTCTTCGGAGTAAAATGTCGCCAACCCTTTGGACACCTGAAATACAATCAGTTGGCATGCATTTAAACGATGAAGCTGAATGCTTAGCATGCAGCCAGTGTTGCACCACAGGTTGTTTGGATATATCTTGTTTGCCCTCCTTCTTTGCAGGTTTAGGACCCAGAGCAGCCCTGATAGTAGCACAATGCATATTAATCCTTTCTTTTAACTGTCTACAAGTCTTGCCACAATAGATCAGCCCACACGGACACTTGATAATTTATACCACATTACGTGTGATGCATGTGAACCTATGTCTAATGGAGTATGTTTTCCCAGTATGCGGGTGATGAAAGGAGTCCCCCCCCGACAGGGTGGTCTGCCAAAGCCCCTTTCTTTTACTGTGCTTCCGGCATTTGCTGCACACTTTACTGCAATGGTCACTTTATGGCGTGTGATGCTCTAATGATAATTTATGGCACAGATCACTTTGCAGCATTATTTACATGCTTTACTGCAACAGTCCCTTTATGGCATGTGTGCACTGATGTCACTTTCTGTTTGCTGGTTCACTATGGATAAATACAACATGGGGTTGGTTGGCATGGTTGCTTTGAGAAAAGTCCGAAAGGTTCCAATGGGGACCGAAACTTAACGTCAGCTGTTCATGCGTTTTTAATACACAATTGATCTTTTTGGAATATAACTCGGTGTTGCTGGTCTCTTTTTGGATATTTAAATCATTTACCTTGCACCCGAGGTAAGAGCTGAAGCAGAGTGCCACCCTGGGTTCACTATATATATATATATATATATATATATATATAGATAGATAAACGGAGAGGAACGGCACTCACAGGGAGTTTTCACATCAAGGACATCAACAAGCTTGTAGAAAAGTGAGGTTCTTTATTAGTATTAGTTTTTGGACTAATAAAGAACCTCACTTTTCTACAAGCTTGTTGATGTCCTTGATCTGAAAACTCCCTGTGAGTGCCGTTCCTCTCCGTTTATCTACATATTACTACACTGTCCTGGCACCCAGGTAGCGTCTCTCACAGGTATATATATACTTGAAGTATATTGCAATATATGGACAAACAATCCCTGTTTTGCTTAAAGGGAAGGGCATTTCTTAGTAGCTTAAATGCACCGAATGTCTTAATGTTCTATATATTGATAATGGGTGAGTGCAGAGGATCTCTTGTTGTTGTTTCTATGTATTTCGTGGTCACAACCTCATTGCACCCCCGCCTAATGGTTTAAAATTTAGTGGTTGAGCACAACTTTCCCTTTTTTTGCTATATATATATATATATATATATATATATATATATATATATATATATATATATATATATATATATACAGTAGTTTCACAAAACTGAGACAGGCCAGTAAGAAAATGTGACTTCTATGGGGCTATCTGGGAGTCAAAAATTTAGGGCTGTCCTGGCAAAAGCAGTCCACTTAGGAGGTATGCAATTTCAGCAGGCTTCTTATTCTTATTGGCTGGATTAATCTGTTAGAATTAACAATTGAGTTAGCCAAGAGGAGCCAATGTGATTAGCAATAACTACCAAACATACTGAAGCTTTACAAAAGATTTAATAAAGAAAACTTGAAAACACATGCTTTAGAGGAAATTTTTATTAAAAACACAATACCTTGCCTCCCCATTCATCAAAACGAATCCTTAGGTGTCCACTGGCAAGGTAGGGGATGCAGTGAGCAGATCCACAGAAAAGAGCACCGCTACACTTGTAACCTGTAAAGCACCCTTCTACTACTAATTTCTATGATCTGTTGTCAGCACATGGTTTCATTTGGTAGCACATTTAGATTTGTAAGAAAAAAGATTTAATGTACTCAAGTTAGCTGGGTGAGCTAAAACTTTGATTAGGTACAAGGAGGCAAACAGCATGCAAAACAGCAACTAGGCAATCTAAAATAGATAATGATTCATGAATTGTCTGATGATGCCTGCCATGGTTTTGAGATGGGCAATTAGCTAATGTCTGTAAGAAGTTGGGAGTGATTCTACAGCCATACATGGCCCTATTTTAACAGCTTTCCCTACTATTCATTTTGTCACAGAAGTTAAGTCCCGGCACAGCTGCTTTACCAGGACTTAAATATTAGTGACAGACAGGCATATTGAAGGCTATATAGGAGAAGGAACATGCAGACACCTGCCCTCCCAACAAGTGTCTGGAACTCACAGCATCCCCCTTTAGACAAAACCCATCGGCCCCAGGACAGCTATCCCCCCCAAATGGGGTCCCTGCCTGTTAATTTGGCTATTGCCTGCAGCTGGATCACACATAGTTAGCATGGAACACAGGGAAATGTGATTGATGAAAGCTTTACAAATGATTTTAGAAAGAAAAACTGGATATAGGAGCAAGGTTTTCAAGATACAGGAACACAGGATGTTTAAGAAAGGAGGCTTAGTCACAACATAAATGCTAATGATCTGTCCCCTAAGGCTGATGCCACACGTGGCGTTTTTCCGCTGCGGTTTTTTTCGGCCTAAAAACGCCGCACAAGCCACACAGCCCCTGACTATGGCGTTTTTCAGCCTAGTAGTGGTGTCGTAAGCAAATCCTGTTGCCATGGTGCTAATAGTGCGAAATAGCAAAAAACGCTGCATATTTCCGCTAGGTCTGGCAGCTGCCTTTGCGTATACATAGGAATAGCTTGCTTTGCAAGTACTGGCGTATTTCGGCCTACGCTTGAAAAATCCGTGCTAAGGCGTTTTGTAGCGTATTTCCGCATTGTGTGGTTTGCTTCGCGTCTTTTCAAGCTATTTCTATGGATGATGATATCAGGCGTTTTTCAGCCGCCGAGAGAATTGGAAAATACGCAGCGGAAAAACGCCACGTGTGGCATCAGCCTTAATTTATCTATTGCCTATGGCTTGATCACAGGTGGTAAGCAGGGAACACAGACATGAAAAAAGTAATTGATATTATCCTCTATTCAAAACCATAGTGCATCCTATGGCTCAATTTGTAGGTGCAGTAGCCAATATACATTGGGTTCCTGGTTTCTATACTAGGGCATTCCTAACTCCATTCCAAAGCATGCCAGTTTCCTGTCAGTTCCACAACAGAAAGTTGTGACTCCAAAGGTCATCTATTTTTTTTAATGTGAAGGCTAGGACATCAGTAGTTACCAAGAGTAATCTTTGATTTTCAGGCTTTTTTTAACAGTGGCATTGGAGGCTCCCAGACATTTTTCTTGGTTGCCAACATACTTGCCACCTTCAGAGCCTCTTCTTACAATCTGACCAAAAAGACCAAACCAAATTTTTGTGCAAACAATGGCCTGGTGAGATTAAAAATCTTTGTTGTTTTTGTACTTTAAGGGTTCCTGTGGTCGTTCATCAGTAGCTTGATAGAACAAAATAAAGCTAAAATGATAAATTATAGATGCACATGAAGCATCTCTTAAAAGCCACAATCAGAAAATGCCAGTTGAAAATATATTTACATTCTATGCTCAAATTTGAAACTGTCTGCTACTGGAGAGTGATAATTAGAAAAGGAGAAGAAATTAGTTTCTAATAAAACACTGCATGACACAATCCATATGAATACAACAAGCATTTGGCAACAGTATTACTAGACATCTGCTTAAGATCAAAATAGCACATTCTAAAATTATACTTCAATACTGTACATTTACTTCTGCTTAAAATTAAATAATATCCAGACTGATAAGACGACTAGAATTGCCACCTGGCTGATAAATTGGTGCTTGATGCAACAAATATAGTAAGTCTGGTATTTTTTTTTTCTAGAACAGGTGGCAACCCTTAAACAAGAGCAGCCTTCTCCTTCCAAATTCACTGAGTATCTTGCCAACTGTAGTAGCAAACATTTTAAGACTGAAGTGTTACTTCTTCCATAGCTATGATTGGCTCTTAAGGTGGCCACACATGTGGCGATTTACGATCTTTCAATCGGCCACTAACCTTCAGGGCTGAAACGGCAGATAAGGAGATAGAAACAATAGGATTTCGACCTCCTTCTGCCAATTCAGCCCTGAAGGTAGATTTTGCTCAGACGCCTTCTATGGCGGCTAATCAAAATCTTTTAACCCGCCCGAGTCGACCGATTTCAGCAGTCTCCTGCGATATTGGTCGACTTGCCATACATGTACCGAATATTGTATGAAACGAGGTTTCGTACGATATTATTGGTGCGTGTATGACCAGCTTAACTTTTTTCTATCAACATGTTTCTTTATCCAAGCATATATAAGTTCACATATGACTTTGTTTAACCAATTCATTCTATTGAAATATTTTTAAACATACACCAAGATGATGACAGTAGATTTTTAGCTTGTATAGTAGCATTGTATAACTGACAAATTATCAATGTCCTTTACCCGGCACTACTGGGTTGTTGAGTAATAACATTTAATGAACTATGTTTGTAAATTTGACTGTACTTTTCAATGTGCCTCAGTTTCATGTAGGAAAGCATAGCAAAAAAAAAAAAGCTATATAAAATTAGCTTTCCATGTGACTCAAATATCACTAAGTTTTTGTCAGACAGAAAATTCAGGCTGTCAAGGCCTTCCTACTGCATTCCATGATTGTTAGCAAACCATTTGTGTCGCCAAATGCCAATGTTCTTGGGTCAAAGGAGAAGAGTGATAAAAAAAGACAACCTTCTGTAAGGTGTACAAAGTACATTTTGTATTTAAGCTGCACATGCCTTATATATGAATTTCCTAAATGTATTAAAAATTAGTGCTCTAAACAAAACTAAAAAAATTATATGATACGAATATTTAAGACTTAATGGAGAATTAAAAAGATAAATAATTAGATACATGATAAAAGGCCCAAAAAAACTGTTCTATAAATTGATGGTGCTTTATAAATATATGTTAATAATAGTAATTGCTCTCTGATCCCTAGGGATACCATTAATTTGTTAATGAATTGATAATTTCGTATTTATTCAAGAATTTAATATCTAAAGCATGTGCTCTTGAATTCACTTTATAAACTAAAAGGCATTCTGTTACAGGAAAACATTTTTACAAAATGCATCATTTAATAGTGCATTTTTAGCAGAATCCTGCTTTAAAATTCCTTTTTCAAAAGAGCAAACCAATTTTTTTATTTTATTTTTTAAATGTGATGTGGTACTAGACATAATCTTAGTTTCCCAGGTGCCCTCAGCCATGTGACTTGTACTCATTTGCACTTTACTACTGCACTGTAAGTTGGAGTCATATCACCCCTCTCACTTCCCCCCCCCCCCAGCAACCTATCAGCAGAATAATAGGTAACAATATAACGGCTCCCTTACACTTCCATTGCTAAAAATGCTCTAGCACTCAATAGTAAAACACCCAAGTCTAGCTGTGACTCCTCTCATTAAACTGAGTAGGAAAAACAAGGCTTATCTGAAAGCAGTTGCATTATGAAGTGCTGGCTGTGCTGGAAAGCACAGGATCAGGCACAATGACCTGAGATGGCTGCCTACACACCAATATAACAACTAAAAAATAAATTTGTTGGTTCAAGAATACAATTTTAGTGAATTAATTATTTGCAACAGAATCCCTTTAAAGAGGGTTTACTTTTAATGTCACTACATACATGGAAATAAACAGCCTTAACAGAGCGGCGATCGATCGATCCTAGCCACACTCCTTCCTATACAGAAGGAAAGGTAGGATCAATCAATCGATCGTTGCATAGTGGATGCTTCCCCTGAAGCTTCCCCCGTATCGCCTTTTTTTCAAATGACCGGAAGCCAAGTTTTAACAGGTATTTTCTAATAAAGCATTCAAAATAATAAATGGTTTGTAGGATAGGGCAATTATTGGAGCAGGGTAGAATAGATTTTTTTACTTAAAAATTTTCTGTGTTTTCAGTACTTAAAAGATGCACATCCCTTATCTGCCCCTGTGCACTCAGTTTTTGTTTTGTTTAGTTTTTTAATGAAGAATTCATAAAAACAATGAATTCCAGAACTCAGCATTTTAATCATTTTATTACCTGTGTATCCATTGCTAATAAGATGATCTTAAACACACACACCAACCTGTAATAAAATCATGTACTTATAACGAGTAATGTAATTAACCAAAACCTATTCAAATACAGCAGCATGCATATATTAGAAGAGGTGTCATAATCATTTTTATTGCTTAGCCTTAAAGCATTGCGTTGATGTGTACAGTGAGGATCATTAGGTGATCAGCACATGTTATGTGACCATAAGCATGAAAGTTGTCATTAATATTCATTCTAGGGTTGGGGCTTCACTAATCTGTTGGGATAGTTGCTGAACCTGTGTCCATGTCCTTAAATCAAACATAGAGCAATCATTTTGATCCCGAATATATTTTCAATTAGTGATTTATCACCATGAATATAGCACAAGAACTAGAGATGAACTGAATGCATTTTATAAAGATCAATGCAAATTGAAGACCAATAGTCAGTTTAGAGACATAGCAATATGCTCCATTCCATTGTTCCTAGTTGGAAAAGAATATAGGATTGTTTGTATGTTTTATTTGTTTAGAAGGGAGGGAATGACATTTGTATAATGACAGTTAAATATTCTTTGCACATCTACATGATCATTGTTATTGTGTTTAGCATACTGCATCGCCTGCCATTTACACTGCTGAAAACAGCTGGTGTGTGTCAGAGAGCCAGCAGCTTCTTAAACAGAGCATTACGCCTACACTAGAACTGCCATCTGAGAGAAGGATAAAGTATACAAGTGAAAATAAAAAGCAGCACTTAGGTATTGGGATACAATATTAAAATACTGTACTGGAAGTTGAATGGAATCTCTAAATTTAATGCACAAATCAATAATACGATAACGTTATCAATAATAATTTGGCTTTTAGAAAGCACTTTACAGTCTGATCTACTTTATGTATGTCAAACATTTCTTTGAAGTCTGCATTTGAATTAAGCTACTTAGAAGACAAATTGCATATTTATATTAGAACAAAAATGTCCCAGGTTTTTTTTTCAGTTTTAGGGGCAGATTTATCAAAATGTGAGTTTAGAGCTTAATACATCACCCACATTCTATTCATTCCTTGGAATTCCTTTGGATGAATAAAAGACAACCTAAATAATATATTAGTATTCATGTGCTTATATTAAATTTAGATATAATATATATAAATTCACTATATGACCCAAAAAAGACACTATAATGAATTTTAATGACTATATTTTGTTGTAAGAGTAAATATCATTGCATTCAGGCATCATAGTGCCCTAACCATCTTGGGTCCTGACACATAGGGGCTGATTTACTAATCCACGAACGGTCCGAAGGCGTCTGAATGCGTTTTTTTTGTAATGAACAGTATTTTGTGATTTTTTTTCGGAAATCGTTGCAACTTTTTCGTAGCCGTTACGACTGTTTCGTAAATTGTCGCGACTTTTTCGTAGCGCTATGACTTTTTTTGTAGCCTTCGCGCCGAGTATGAAAGTTTCAGATTCATTCAAGCTTCAGTATCGTGACTTTTCTTGGGCCAGGTTGGAGCTGCAGAGTGCCATTGAGTCCTATGGGAGACTTTCCTTGGGCCAGGTTGGAGCTGCAGAGTGCCATTGAGCCCTATGGGAGACTTTCCTTGGGCCAGGTTGGAGCTGCAGAGTGCCATTGAGTCCTATGGGAGGCTTTCAAAATCATGCAAAGTCTGAAAGTTTTGCCCGCAGTTTACGGGCGCTCAAAACGAAAAAGTCGCGACAAGATATGAGCAAATCGTAACGGCTACGAAAAAGTTGCGACAATTCGCGCAAGTCGTAACAGCTACGAAAATGTTGCAACAATTTACGAAAAAGTCGTAATGGCGACGAAAAAATTGCAAAAAAATACGAAAAAGTTGCAAAATGTTCATTTTCCAATCGGAATTTTTCCCATTCGGACTCGTGAGTTAGTAAATCAGCCCCATAGGTTAAGAATCCCTGGTCATCATCATATTTCCATTAATCAAATATAGATCTTCCCTAAGGGATTTTTGTTTTTGGGCACGTGAACTTTCTTGTGAAAGCAAACCTAGACTTAAATCAGATTTGACTCACTAAGCTATTTCTTCGCTTACCAGACAACAAACAGCATGAATGGCATCTGTCATAAACTATTCGATATAAATGTCTAACAACTTTTCTTAAAATAAGTTGTCTGGCAGATAAGTTGATCTCTCTGCCATAGATGCATTTTAAGACCGGTGACTAATTTCCTGCAGCAGATGGTAAATCAAAGACTTTTTTTTCTCTATTTTCAAAAACAAAATGTATTGCATTTAACTATCGTATCAATTTTAAGTCATACCATCAACATTAAAAAAGACAGATTTCACAGACATCAACATGTGTAACATAGTAAGTTGGGTTGAAAAAAGACCACACATCCATCACATTCAATCTTTTATGTCTATAAGAAACCTGTCTAATTGCTAGTTGATCCAGAGGAAGGCAAAAAAGGGTGAAAATATTTCTTCTTGATTTCATCTTCTTGAAGATGGCAATTGGACCAGTTTTCTTGAATCAGCTTGTGCTAAGAGCCAATACAAATTATTCAGGGAGAGAATTTCACAGCTCTCCTTTCTTCTAATTGGAATAGATTCCCACATATCTGGGACCTACTGGTAAATAAAGCATTAGAGAGTCATTATATGGTCCCCCTATATATTTATACATATTTATTATATACCCCCTTAAACGTCTCTTCTTTAGCATAAACAACCCCAACTTGGCCAGTCTTTCTTCATAATTTGTTTGTGGTTCAAGGTAACAAACATGTAATTTTTACAGTTAAATATTTTTAGTAGCCTTGAGCAGAGAAAAAAACCTTCTCTGGAAAATCCCTGGCTCCATGTATTTTAGGTAATAGATACTGTACCTTAAAGGGGTTGTTAACCTTTAAATTACTTTTAGTCTGATGTAGAGAGTGATATACTGAGACAATTCGTAATTGGCAATTTGCAATGTCAGCAATGTGATTGCTATGGATCAAATTACCCTAGCAACCATGCATTGATTTGAATGAAAGACTTACAGAGCATTTGTTTTTTAGATGGGGTCAGTAACCTCCATTTGAAAGCTGGAAATATTTTGAAGAAAATGGCAAATAATTCAAAAACTATAAAAAATTAATATGAAGTTACTTAGAATAGGCCATTCTATTACATACAAAAAGTTAACTTAAAGGGAAACGAAAGGCAAAATCACTTGGGGGTGCCAAAATGTTAGGCACCCCCAAGTGACTTTAACCACTTACCTCGTACCCCGGGCTGGTGCCCCTGTTAGGAGAAAACAGCACCAGCCCGGGGCACCTGGAGCGGATCGCTTCCTTTTTCCGGCTTCCGTTGCTGGAATGCCAGCGGTGGGCGCATGCGCAGTAGAGTGAAAAGCCGACTTTAATGTTTAAGTTCGGCATTTCACTCTACTGCGCATGCTCGCGCAGCGAATCAGGAAGAAGGAAGCGCCGGCAGCTACCCAGGGCTGGTGCTGTTCCCTCCTCACAGGGGCACCAGCCCGGGGTAAAAGGTAGGTGGTCAAAGTCACTTGGGGGTGCCTAACATTTTGGCACCCCCAAGTGACTTTGACTTTCTTTTTCCTTTAAAGGTAAACCACCCCTTTAATACAAAATTGCACAGTCTGCGTTGGTGTTGTTATATTGCATAAGTTCAAGGTACTGGGATGTGAGTACCAAATAAGGGAACTAAAGGGGTTATGATGACACATACTAAAATGAATATAAAGTTCTGCAACTGTGCATAAAATAAACATATAATAAAGTTGCTTTAAAAAACAGGTGTTCACATGTCTCATGTTTTAAATAGGGGATTTTAACTCTTGGTTAAAGAGTATATATATCAGAATATAACACTGAACTCAATTGACAAGCAAAAGCACAAGATATGTTTCCCTAATCTGATGAGCATCATCATCACTAATTGTGTTAAATATATTATATACTTTCCCCTGTATGTATTAAAAAGCACTAGGTTTGCCCAGGTGGTGTAACTTATAGCAACTAATAAAATGTTTGCTTTTAAAAAGATGACCATTAAGTGCTACCTGTTGATTGATTGATTGCTGTAGCTAACTGTACTTGGGCACACTTTTATTATATCTCTATTATTCTGTTGGTGTGTAAATTGTTTCATAATTGTACAAGGATATGCATGAATATGAATCCTGTTTATAAAAGCAAACAGGTATGCTTCACGTCTAAAACTTAAATTAACAATTTATTTGAAGTAAACTATTGCAGCTTCCCTTAATTTTGTCTCTTACCTTATGGTAGTAACATTTGTTGGCATGAACAATAAGCACATCCAAATGATTTTATTACTGCATGTGCAATTTACATAGAAGAGGTTTAGTTTTATCAAATCAAATTTGTTGGATATTATTAGACAGCAACAGGCTCCTGCCAGGAAACGCTGTCTGGCAAGATAGCTAATGATACAGCCTTGTGTAATAAAGTATTGGGGGCCTGCATGTGAAAACAAATCACTTGATACACAAAGCTAATTGGCCATGTACCTAACTGTATTACGCAAAATGGCAAATGTGGCTGCTCTCTTACATCAAACTAATGAGTTCAAGGAGAATAAATGAGAATACAGCAAAAATATAAGCCACCTGCTCAGTTAAACAAAAGGCAGTTTGTCAGAAGAAAATATATAACCATATCGCAGACATTCCACAAATTCATTTTGTCAAAAAAAAAGAACTTTTTGTAAGTGTGCCAGCCAGACAATTGAGACAGCCAAGTGAAGACAGAATTATAACTCACTCGTTTTCAAAGCAATTGCTGCCAAGATGTGAACTAGGCATACTTCACAAGCTGCTCTAGGATAAAAGGAATAAGACAAATAATCGCTGAATGAAGGGAAAAAAATAAAAGAAAGCAAAGTTTATAAATTGATTTGTAATTTATGAGAACACATATTCCATTTAGTGTTCTCACTCTGCAATAGTTAAAGAGACCTTTCATTCTTTGGCATTGGGCAGGTTTGGATGTTTATAAACAGCAAGCAAAATGTTGAAAAAGTCAAATACAACTTTTGCAGAGTGCAGGGGACTGATTTACTAATAGCGTGCAAATGTGCACCTGAACTACTATGCCAACTAATCACATAATTTGCTTTCATTACTTTTCATGCAGCTTACTGAAAAAAATGATCAGTTGTTACTACCCAGGTATAAATACAAAGCATGCCCAGTATGGTAAATAATAAGTAGTGTCACCATGTGGAAAGGTCTAATAAGATCAATGGCAGGTTTTTGCCTTTTAAAGACAAATTAAGGCCCATGTCTTGCAGCCCTGTTACACTAATAAGATCATGCCCAACTTGGGCAAAGAGACCTTTGGCAGGCTTTTGCCTTTTTAAAGGGCAACTAAATTCCAGAATACACAAATGTAATACTGTCAGAGGGCTGCTGAATGAGCCCCCATGCAGCCCTATAACACTAAAAAGTTAATGCCCAACTTGGGCAAAGAGTTCCTTGCACTGTGACCCACTGCAATTAATCAGGAAATTATCTTGTTGATATAAGTTACAGGGATAAGCCACATTTTACTCATATTTATTATCTCATTGATATGAGTTACAGTTAAGGCTTTTAGTGTTTGTTTATATTTCCAATAATGTATAAAAGTAAAAGGATATTAGAATTGATGAGTTTTATTAAAATCCAAAGACACAAGTTTAAATGAGGAAAAGGAAATTATTAAATCTTTATATATAGTGTTTAAATATTCCACAGCTCGTTACAGAGATAATACACCATTTATCAGTGGCTGCATTAGTGGAGTTTACAAGATTATTCCCTATTATGGTGTGTAAATGTCCCCATACACGTGCCGATTCTAGCTGCCAATCGGGCAGTTTTAAAAATCTTTTCAGATCGACCCGGACGACTTTTCCTATGCCCGTCATTATAATTCTATAGTTTGGCCCCAGGGCCAAACAGTCGAATTAGCCTTGATTCTCCTGATATCGCCCACCCGTAGGTGGGGGATATCGGGACATCGCCAAGCGAGCGGATCTTATGGTGTATGGGGACCTTAACACACCATTGTGCCACCATGCTTATAACCAATTATCCAAATAGTTACCAACAAAAGAACCAGAAAAGGTATGTGACTCCAACCAACTTCAACTCACTCCACTTTAAATTAAAAATCTTCACAAATGTTGAAGTCATCAATTACCAACTCATGAGAAAAGACAATCAAAAAAATATATCACATAGGGAGTTATGTGATAAAGGAACTATGTTTGCTCAGAAAACCAATCAACAGGTAGGATTTACTGGTCACCTGTTTAAAAGAAAACATGTTATTGGTTGCCATAGGTTACTGCGTTCCCGGCAAACTTAGTGATTTTTATTACATATTGTGGATAGTTGAGTATTTTTCCAATATGCCACAATGTGCAAGGTACAACAGTACAGATATACTGGTCACCATTGATAAGCCAATCCTCCTTAAGACAGATATAGATTGCCTTCTCTTAAAGGATAGCTTATTTAAACAATTATATGCCACAAATATATAATAGCTCACCAGACTGATTTTTGATAAATAACCCCCATAGTGTAAAATTGTATTTATTACAATACAATTCAGGAGCAAAATACATTCACATATGTATAGTACATATGCATATTACATAGACCATCCAGCTAGACCAGTTGGCACCTCACCTTGTAGCAGTCCATGGAGAATCAAATGCCAGCTTTGTGTTCATAGAATGGAGGCAAGGCATAGGGTCACAGCCTGATCTGTTGGATGCATCTGATAACGTTCTCATAAGCAAACATTTATTTTAATATTTTATGTGATTTTTTTCTATCTATATTTAAACTGTCCAAATACATGAGGTAATTGGATGAAAAACCCATTCTAAAGCATTAAGCCTTTTTTCTTCTCAAGTTACGTTTCTGGCAATCTTTGCTTTAATAAATGATTGTAAAGGATATTGGCCTAGGGTTGCCTACCATCAGCATTTCTGTCTGCAATTACCTTTTTAATAAATCATCACTCATGTTGTTATTTTATTTTTAATTAGTTTTTTTTAAAAATTTATATTTTATTTATTTGTATTTTTTTAACTTTCTATTGGGATAGAAAATGTACCAAGGCTGGACAGGGTTAGCCATCTTCCCCTTAAACACAATGTTTGTCAGCCAGGTGGACCTTGAGAATACATATTACTGTATTCATGGAATTAATGTTTTAAGTTTATGCCTTTGTTAAATGAGTTCACGGAGTGCTTATTTTTCGGTTGTTTTGTGCATGCTTTCCCCTAAGCGCGTACATTTTGCACTGCTGTGCCTGTCATTCCGGGGTTTTTTTTGTGAATTGCAGTGAAATGTGAATTGCACACAAAAATTCACAAATGAGATTGCAGTTTGCATGAGCATGCCCTCTGTTGGTGTTTATCGTGCTCGAATATAGCACCAAATGCTCAATTTGCAAAATCAGTTTAGCGGATATTTTTTTCTGCCACCAAAATTTTGGCATAACCCGGACTCGGCACATTAAATGCACCAGTCTTGTCCATCTTTATAATTATAAACATGGGCAGGGCAAATATGTTCACTGTGTAAGTAATTCTGCACTGCACAAATTTTATAAATGACCCCCACAGTTTGTCAGCTAGATGGACCTTGAGAATACATATTACTGCATTTATGGAATCAATGTTTCAACTTTATGTCTTTATTAAAGGGATAGTCTTTATTAAAGGGATAGTTCACCTTTGAAACACTTTTTTCAGTTCAGTTGTTTTCAAGTACGGCTGTATTACATTAGTAGTAATGAGTTTTTAAATTGCTTTATGTTTCACATTTCCCAGGAATAGTTCAGGCATGTGTGGGGGGGGGGGGGTAGTATGGTCCTCAATACACTTAGGGAGGAAATTTTATTATAGTGTGTAAGCCAACATCACAAGCAACAAATCAGTAATTAGATTTCAGTGGTCACCTACAAGTCTCAGTCCGAGTATAGCTGCTACTGGGGAAAAAAAGAGGCAGGAAAATAAAGCAAATTCATTTTTTAAATAGAATAATTGTAACAAAGGAATAGTAAGAAACCAATTCTGATATAAGTGTTTGAAAGGGGACGTAGGCTTTGAAAAATAAACTTTTCTGTTTTTCACACACATAAAAGGATATGGTTGAAGGTATTGTAAAGGTAAAATTCATGCAAATGTTTCTTCTACTGATGCCATTTATTAAAGGTATTTGTACACAAACACGCACTTGTATAGATGTGCCAGGTGCCATTACATCTAATGGTTATGCAAGAGTTCCACAATGTGGTGCATAAATAGGCATATCACATGTAAATACAGAGCGCAGGAACTGAGGCAATCCGCGACTAGAATGATTTAGTACCTCACTTGCAATTCCTGCAGGCTTAATTCCCCAAATAGCCCCAATTACAGTGAAATTGTGGGGGATATGCTACATATGGGGTAACATGTTTATAAAATATAAATATATTTGCTAGGTAATAATATGATGAGAGTTGCAGATTTGAGTTATGCTACCTACCTTAGTGGGTAAAAATATAGCTTGGATGTATCTCTAAGAAGTATATGTACTGCATAATTTTGCAAACAATAACAAATTAAAATGCACAATTAAAATCTCGCTGCACTGTTTTTTTTGTACTAAAGCACTCATTTTGTTTTGTAAATTTGAACTGCCCAAATAATTACCTTATTTAAACCATGACGTTATTTAAAACAGAATGTTGGTACAGCAGCATGTGTAAGACAGGGCCTGTAGAGCATGATTCAAGGTTCAAGCAGGATTGCTAAAATGTCTTCATTTATTTGTGGGGACTGTGAAACTGAGACACACAAAAAAATACTAAAGAACACTTAAAAGTCTTTTTTTTATTTGCTTAAAAAAATCATGCAAAAAATCCCATGTGTATAACATCCTACTTATATTAAAGCAATGCAGACATCCCCTGTGAATAATTTTACTTACAGTATATGCACGCACCGGCCCCAAGACCCAAGGTCTTCCGGATGGCAATTTTTGACCTGAAATCATTGTATCTTCCAAACTTGAGAAGAACAGCCCCAACACTTCAGTACTTTTTATTCTGGTGGAACAAAGTGCAGCCACCAGGACGTTAGTTTAATATGTGGGTTAATATACAGTATAAAACCAGATATATGAATTAAATGCTGTGGTTTATATCAAGTTAATGCTTTGTACCATGTAGATGTGTAAGGCCATATCCTCTTATTTTTTATTTCAAGATAAAAAGACTACATGAAGAATATATCCTGATCATCTTGACTAAGGCACCATTAAAAGCACCTTTGATGCATACAGTATCCTTAACCAGAAATATTTTCACATATGCCAGGCACTCAGGGTGTTAATCAGAAATTACTTTGATTGATAAACTCAGTTATATCTAAACATTTCTAGTGTCGGATGGTTCAAGCAGACAGAACTTGCTCAACAAATGGAATGTTTTTTGAATAGGCAGAAACAGACATATATTAGCAGTTTAAAATTCTGAATGGCCATATATTGACTTGTTTCAGATATATATTTCTTGTCAGATTTATGCTGATGGTTTCAAGGTCACCGACATTTAATCCTATATTTCTGATGTTTTTATTGCTTAATCGATAAAGAAGTCTAGCTTTCACTTTGGACTAAATTGCCTATTTGTCTCAGTAAATGGGTGTTGTGCTGAAGTTGCTTAAAGGAATTGGTGAACCTTACTTTTGTCAGTTTGAGCATGCTCCCATTCACAGTAAATTGAATGTTTTTTATAAGTTTGTAATTAAAATGGGGCATTCCCTGAGTTCCTTTGAGAACAATACAAGACAGATGTATCAATGTAAACCCCGCAAATCAGCACCCAAAGAGATACTCAAAAAACTTATGGTGAATTAAATGAAAAATTAAATATTTAGCAGACTGATATTTTTGCTGGTTTCCTGCCTTTCTGAAGGTGAATCCATGCCCTCTATAGTCTTTAAAAATTATTGTGTATATAGCTAACACCCTGTTATAGCCATACACAACCTTCATCTGCTAAATACCCACCTAGCCACTGCTGCCAATCAGTGGCTCTTTTGGGACCACAAACCTGGACTGTCAGGAACTCAAAGTGGGACTCGGACCCCAGCAAGACACCTAAAACCATATGTAATAAAACGCACTAAGTTTGTCCAGGAGCAGAAACCCATAGCAACCAATAAAATTTTTGCTTATTTTGCTTATTTTTTGCTGTGGGTTACTGTACAAGGGCAAACATACATAATATAAAGCTGTTTTTAATAATATAAATGCGCCAAACATCACCACGTCAACGCAATGGTACATTGTGTAAAGTAATAATAATTTTATACATATGTGTAGATGAGAGTTAAAGTCTTTTGTAAAAAAAGAAGTTTTAGCTTGAAAAAGACATTGAAAAAAAGCAGCTGAGTGCAACTTTATACTCAAGAATCTTTTTGCTTCCTAAATTTGCCCCATTGACTTCAATGCATTAGACAAAGACTGAGGTGGTGAAAATAATGATGTAGATTACACACCTCTATAAATACAGCAATTAGATATTTATAATGGATGATTTCATATAGTTAATTTACGTGCAAAGACAATGGAACTTTATAAATACTCCAATTTCTCTACCATTATTTGGCACAAATCATGTTTTATAAGCTTTATAAATATGTTCCTTTATAAATTCTTCTCTGAGTATGGTAAAATGCATATTTATTATGGATCAGCCATTTATTTTAGGCTGAATGGCCCTTTAACAAAAGCAAAATTGGCAATAATTGCTGAATCCAAATAAAACTATGCAGAAGGCACTTTATTATCAGCAGTCTTTCACTGAATACTGTCACATTTTATTTACAAACTAACAACTTTGTATATTGCAGATTTTATATTACATACAGATATTACATTCAGATTTTCAGGAATAGAGCTGACTGCTAAAGCACTTTACCTTGAGTTGCAGATTGTTATGAAGGGAGGACCTTCTGAATCCAAAGTTATTTATTAAAATCGCTGACAAGCATGGATACCATATTCTTACAATTTTCTTGTATAAGCACATGCATTATATACTTCTTAAAGCACCCCTACCTTATCCGTTTCACCACTTCCTACCAAAAAGAAAGAAATGTGTACCTCCCTACAGCATCAGATGTGTGTTAGCCCCTAATGCATACCCGTTACACTTTAAATGATTAACTCTTAAAAAGAAAGAGCAAGAACCTGTGCTTCATTGATGAATACAGTGCTGCTACTAGGGGTAGGCAGAGGAGGACTGAGCAGTAGAGTGGTACCTCTTCTTCCTGCCTTCCCCTAGTTTGCCTATGTGTAATGGCTTTGATTTGGCCTACTATTACCCTGAGGTAACACAGCGATATGTGGTCAATATTTTGCAATACTTGCCACCATCCCCCACCTGCTCATCACTGTGTATCCCCCCCACTCATCACCCTTCACCAACCCTAGTTACTTAATTTTGAAGAGCTTGCTTTGGCTGCTGCCTGGGTTTGGCAAGTAGTTCCTCTGGAATGAGCACTAAGGTGCACAGTTTTGCACATTTAAACCTTTTAAAGTCCTCAAGGACCAGTGACCCTCCACTGAGAATCCTGCTTGTTGTATTTACACTTGTCTCTCTACTTGGTTTTTACACAATTTTCAATGAAGGTATAAAGCTATGGGTTAATATCTCTGATAAATAAACAGATTTTAGCAAGCAGAAATGGCATAGCAATCTCAATATGTTACAGCAGAAAGATTATTGTCATAATGCCAGAAGGGATGCTACTTATTTAAAGGGATCCTGTAATGACATAATTACTCCATTTATAATAATACCATTAAAGCTTTTATGTAACAGCGGTCTGTTATTTTTTTTTTATATTGGAACTTTACTTTTCATGTATTTATATGCTTTAGTACAGTGCATCAGTTCAAGTTGCCTCAACTAAGCTCCCTCTATCACTCTTGTTGTCTTATTGCTAACAACAGGCATTTCAGGCATAGGTGTAGTAAATGATTAAGAGCCATATAGATGAAGGGTTTTTGATCCTGCTTTGTCTTGTGGGATGCAGCCTCTTATATTGAGCGTACATCCTGTATCTTTGCCATAAAGCAAAATAATACTTATGTTGTTTGCAAGAAAGGAAATAGAAATCGACAGACTTCTGCCGGGAAATATATTTCCCTGTGCAAGCACAAAAAGTGCCAATAAGTTTTTAAACAGTAAAGTAAATTTCCAAAACTAAACTACTTTACGCAATATTTTAGCACAATAATATTTTACACTCAGGGGCACATTTACTAACCCACGAACGGGTCGAAATGAGTCCAATTGCGTTTTTTTCGTAAAGATCGGTATTTTGCGATTTTTTCGTATTTTTTGAGATTTTTTCGGCGTCTTTACGAATTTTTTGTTACCAATACGATTTTTGCGTAAAAACGCAAGTTTTTCGTAGCCATTACTAAAGTTGCGTAAAATCTTGCGATTTTTCGTAGCGTTAAAACTTGCGCAAAACTTCACACCTTTTAAGTTTTAACGCTACGAAAAAGGCGCAACTTTTCGCGTAAGTTTTAACGCTACGGAAAAATCGCAAGATCTTACGCAACTTTCGTAAAGGCTACGAAAAACTCGAGTTTTTACGCAAAAATCGTATTGGTAACGAAAAATTCGTAAAGACGCCGAAAAAATCGCAAAACATACGAAAAAGTCGCAAAATGTTCGTTTTCAAGTCGGAACTTTTCCAATTCGGGTCGGATTCGTGGGTTAGTAAATCAGCCCCTCAGACTGGAAGTGTCCAATACAAGGCTAGCAAAATAATTCTGGCTATATACCCATTAAATCTTGTTATGTGGATTATAATTTTCAAGTTTTATTTCAGTTGTTATTTGGAACTGGAATACTATTGTAGAAAATGTGCAAACTTTATTCCTGATAACATATTGTTTTTATATTTAAGTATTTTATAGCTTTTGAAACATGTTTCACTTCCATAATCCTAGTTGTATGTTACTAATTATTTTCTTTAATCTACTGCTAATAGTCCTAATTTCCCAATTTCTTCATTTCTGGTTTGGAGTCAGAGTAAGTAGGGCCTCAATTTAATCATTAAATGCCAAAACAGGCAGTCTGAGTGCTAGGAAAAAGGAGACCAAGGGCACAACACTCAGACTTTGAAAAGAGTATTACAATAAAGAACAATTTAATATATAAACAACTTTTGTTTAAAATCAACAGGTGCCAACATATTAATAATTAAGTATTATTAAAACAGAAATTGTACATTTCTCTTGATATCAGCAGTATCATCGCCATGGTTCCCTATGGTGTTATTGCTTGATAAATACTTTAACAATCAGTCTAAACATTTTCTGCTGTCTTTTTTTTTTATCATTCTTTCATATGTTGATATCTATCACTCCATCTGACCTTTGCTAGTTGATGTTCTTGACTGTTTATGTTATACCCACTTAATTTCAATACATTTACAGTGTTAGTCAATTTAGAATCTGGGAGGTCTTTACAATCATGTTTCCTTCAACAGTTGACAGTATAGGAGCCTTTTCTATGCCCCTGGGGCATTGCTGCTGAAAATGTGTTGGTTCTGTCTACAGATTTAATGAATAGCTCTTAACCTTTCCACTTCCTGGTGGTATTATTCTCTGATATTTAAAATGTTGATCACCTTTTTTAAAGAAGTAGAAGTCACACTGAGAATGAAATTAGATTATACAACATATTCATTATCAAACAGAAAAAATGATACTTAAGATTAACTATAGTAAAATTAACATATACCAAATGTGTATCTTGTCACTGTAATGGCTCTATTCAGAATTCTTTATATTTTTTGTAGTTTACTTTAAATGCTTTTAAAACTATGAACATATGTTCTCTAATTATGATAACATTTGTTATACATAAATTACCTTTATATATTATGTGAGAAATAAAATATGAAGTTTCTGCTTTAAACCATCAGCTTTATGATTCTAAAGTTGCTTTAAAGGACAAGACAACGCAAAATATAATTATTTGGCTAATAAAAGAAACCAAAATTCTAAGCAGCTTTGCAATATACATTTATTACAAGTTTGTAATGGTTTTAGAGTTATTTGTATATATAATTGCTACTAGAAGCAGTGTTTGCCTGTCCTTTTCTATTCTCTGCCCTGGTAACTCTGACTGTTGAAACAATGTAACACAAGCCAGCAGACTGACAGACCTGACTTGCTGGAGGAGACTGACCTTTGCAACATTGTTTAAAATGCAACAACCAGGAGTTCGGCAAATGCTGCTTTCAATAGCAATTGCATTTACAAATAACGTTTAAAGCGCTACAAATATTTAATTATTTCATATTGGAAAGTTGCTTAGAATTATGTTTTCTTTCATTATGCAAAAAAATTATTTTTGGGGTTAACGTGCCCTTTAATGGGCATTCTGCCGACAGTTCCCTGTACATTGTTCACAAGATTGTTGTTATTTTGCACGAAACCTTAGGTACTGCTGTGATTTTCTGATCGGGGCTAAATATAAATGTTCCATTTACCAGTAGATACTTCTTGATCTGTACTTGATATGGTGGCAGATGATGGGTTCTGCTTAGGGTAGTTGCCTTATTAGTTTATTCATAGTAAAACATAACTTCAGCGAGAAAACTAAAATTTTTTGTTTCATCACATAAAAACTGTGACTTTTTCGTATTGTCATTTAAAAGTCAGCGTAAAAACAGAAAAAACTCAACAACTACAAAGCAAATGAAGATCTTTCAGTTGTAAAAAGGACATCTGCCATTGGCTTCTACATGATCTCAACAGGTTTTAGATGGATTATTTTTGCATGCAGTTTTGTCCCAGTTTTGTTGCATAATAAATAGGATTTTGGCATAAGAAAGCCTGAACTCAAAATATCAAGAAATAGTAAATTCCCCCTTTAGACTTGAGCTAAAAATATGCACTGCTAAGAATTGTGTATTAAATTTTAATGGGGGAAATTCAATAAAATGTGCAAAGTTTGCCTAGGTTATAGTAAGCCATCAGCTCTTTGCTTTAAAAATAAATAAATAAATAAATGTTGCCTGCTGATTGAGTGCTATAGGTGAGGAGATGTTAGCAGACTTTTCACTTTTTATCTCATAACTCTACAATTTCAAGGTATTAATAATATGAGTCATGCAAATGCATACTTTGTGTAAGATTTGTCATATTCTATAAGGTGTTAACTCTTTTTTATTTATTAATTAAAGTAAAATATTTCTGTATTTTGTTACATTTTATTACGGCCATATACAGCTATCAATCCCTTTAGGTTGAATAGTTGATTTTTAATATGAGATTTGTTACCTGGAATACTTGTAACTTAATGTTTTACAGATCATGATTATTTTCTAGCAGGAGGCAGTTTTGTTAATTTTCAAATTCTTCAAGTTTTTTCTTTTTATTCCACCATGAAAAAATTGTGAAATGTGCTAGCACATCTATGGAAAAGTTTCAATTGGAAAAACTTGATCTTTTTATTCCATTCACTTGCACAAATGAGTCTGTTAAAAAAATTAAATAGCTTAAATACTGAAATTACACTTCTCATTGACTAAGAATCTCACTAGGTTTTAGTTGTTAGAATACAACCAAATTTATAAAAAAAAAATAAATTATGTGCAGGGAGGTGTGCACCTGAATTAAAGTCTATAGCAAATACAGGTATGGGATCTGTTATCTAGAAACCCATTATCCAGAATGCCATCTCCCATAGACTCAATTTTAATAAAATAATTTTTCTCTGTAATAATAAAATACAACTTATGGCTGATATACAACTCATAGCATAATTTCATCCTTATTCGAAACAAAACAATGCTATTGGGTTTATTTAATGATTACATTATTTTTAGCAGACTTAGGGGCTGATTCACTAATGTACGAATACGAATCACAAAATCCGATCAATCTTATGATCGAAAATGTCATGAAAATTCTTTTTCATTTGAATATGAAAATTTCGTACTTACGATCAGAAAGTTCCAAAATTTTCGTATTGAAACGATTGTTTACGTATGGCGATCGTAAATGGAGCGAAACCCTTTCTGACTTTGACACTTCAATGCATGATGTGGGAACCTTTCCAAAGGACTCAATGGCACTCTGCAGCTCCAACCTGGCCAAAGGAAAGTCACAATACTGAAGCTTGAATGAATTCCTGAAACTTTCATAATAGTTGTGCAAATTTTCTCAAAATACAAAAAAGTTGCAGAAATTAAGGTAAAAGTTGTGGAAAATATGCACGGTTCTAAAAGTTAGAAAAAATAAAAAAAATTTCTATTCATAACCAATCGTATATTGATGAATGGGCCCCTTAAGGTATGGAGATCCAAATTATGGAAAGGTCCTTTATCCAGAAAACCCCAGGTGCCAAACATTCTGGAAAACAGGTCCCATACATGTAGTAGCTTGTTAGGGATAAGAGCCCAAAAGATTTGGTTGCACCAACCTAGTCAGCTGTCAGGATTCTGTAAACCAACTAAAACTTAACTTTTAATAATAATCCCTAAAAATAAAACAAGTAAATGCAAACCAGGTGTGGTATACTGTAGAGTAAGTGCCTAAACTCAAAAGGGATTTGTAGCGATAACATCACAAAGTGCCCAAAGTACTGAGGGAATAAGCACCTGATGCGCGTCTCACTTCACTTAAGTTTTCTCAGATTTTTCTCAAATATTAGAGTTCTTAATGCTCAAATTTGAACTAATAGATATTCAGTTTTTCTCTGTAATTTTCTCAAATTGTACAAAACAACTTGATATTGATTATAAAAATAAAATATATTACTGTAATCCAGAGCTATCCTAATAATGGTTTTCTGGAGAATAGATCTAGTACTTGTGGTGCAGAACAGAAGATGCATAGGGGGAAAGCAGAATAACATATCTAACATGTAAAATTCATTTGTGATGCATTCAGCATATAATGGTACTGTTTTGTTCATTAATATTTATTCCAGCATTATAGGTTAATCACTTTCTAAGGAGAGAAATGGCTATAAGCTTACCAGATAGGTATGCTCTAAAATAATATATCTTCAGTTCAAGCTTAGCTTCAGTTTCAGTGTGGTGCAACCTTTTCATGCTGACAGCATTTTCCTTTAGCTCTGTCTACTATCAAATATTTAGAATTTGTAATAGCTACAGCACTTTTATGCCAACAGAAGGGAGAAGAGAATCCACCAAAGTGTTTACTTTTAAGATTATATTCTCTGGATTTCTGAATATAAATCTCCTATGAAACATACACATTTATTTAAAGATTATTGAAGTTCTGAAGTAATTGCCTCCTTTTAACTGGAGAGCTAAGCCTCTTGACATTTTACATTATAAATTTGCACTTATGTTTAGTTTTCTATCATTATTCTGTTCCTATAGTCTTAGTTTAATCTCAGTGGTAGCAATTCGTCAGTGTAAATTTAGTCACTGGAAACAACAGGGAATCTCTAACCAGTCTATACAATAAATTTCTAATAACTATTACAGAAAAACAACACAACTTCCTTACAGAGCTATTGTCTCGCCCCAACCATGTGTCTGAGACCAAAAAGCAACCATTATTCTTTCATTACAGCAGCTATAATTATGTCTGTGGAAAGAACAGTAAAAATAAAATATCAAAATAATAGTAATTGCAAATAATGTACCCCATAACAGTATTTGTTCATGAGTACTCAGAAAACTACTGACAAAATTACATTAGTTTTACAGTGTGAGAATTTTGATTTTTTCATTTGTATTAGAACACCAGTTTGTCTAGGATGTAGATTATATAAAAACCTTGAAAATTGTAAATTTGAAAATTGTAGATACCTTAACACAATATTTGGAAGAGCTAGCTGCATTTTGAAACTATAGTCTATAGATTCTAACAATAATTAAATGTCATTAAAGGACATGTAAAGTGTATTTTCCTGGGGAAGTCAAAATACTAGGCACCCCTTATTGAAATAGATCGCTATTTTTTTTCCCAGGCTGGTGCTCCTGTTGGGAGAAAACTGCACCAGCCTGAGGAAGAAACTCCCTATGCCCTGTGCCAGCATTTTACAGTACTTACCATCCTACCAGTGTCCCAGGTGTCCCTTGCAAAATTCCCTCTTTGCGCATGTGCAGTAGCATAAACTCAGCAGATCTACTGTACTACACATGTGCAGATTGCCAAGCGCCAGGGATAGAAGAAGCAAGATGCTGGCATATTGCTAAGGTAGCGTTTACATGGGCCGGTGCAGTTTTTTCCTAACAGGAGCAATGGCCAGAGAAAAAGCTTAGCAATCTATTTAACTGGGGGGTGTCTAACATTTTGGTATTTCACGGATGAATATTTCACATGTGGTATTTCACACATAAATATAATTATTATTATTTTGAATATTAAACATAAAGATTAAAGTAAAAATATGAAAAATAAACAGGGAACCATTCCAACTTACAGTTATAGAAATGTGCCAGTAATAAATTACCATTTTATTTTGTGGCTCATACAAAAAATAATTCATGAGCTATTTTAATTCCTAGGGCTCCAAAATTGATCTTGTCGCTGGATCAACTTGTTCTATCTCCCATAACCCTGTATTCCCTCACTTGCTAAGAATCCATCCAGCCCCTTCTTGAAGCTATCTAATGTATCAGCCAGCACAAATGATTCGGGGAGGGAATTCCACAACTTCACAGCTTTCACAGTAAAAAATCCTTTCCAAATATTTAAATGGAACCTCCTTTCTTCTAAACAGAGTGGGTGCCCTTGTGTTAGTTATAAGGACCTACTGGTAAATAAAGCACGAGAGAGATAATGATATAATCCCTTTATATATTTATACATAGCTATCATATCACCCCTTAAGCGCTTCTTCTCACTTGACAGGAACTGTCAAAAGTGATTTATTTCAAACATAAATTTCCAACATTAGAATCACAAACTCTGATCTTCCTCCCTGTGTGTGAATCAATGTACTCCTCCACTAGAAAGGTGTACAATATAGCACTATGTGTCAGAACTCAGAAGTACCTGCTGTGATTCTCTGCAAGTTTCTTGGTTGACCAACCACTAACTAATAGTGACTCCAGTTTTACACTGGGAGAAATACTGCTTTTCCAGCAAGCCATTTGCCTGTAACTCATTGATTTTTCTGTCTTGTTTACTTACTGTTCATATTCCAATTAAGAGCATTAGTTAAACTTAAAGTTGAATAAATAGATGGGTATGAGAGAGTAAGGAAATATTACCTAACTATGAAACAATTATATATTTTAATTGTTTCACCAAACTCACTAAAGGCAAATTTTATTTTGATCCAATTCTAAATACTTCTTTCAAAATATGTTTTAAGCTAATATGCTTTAAGATGCTACTATTTCTGTCTTTTCACTATAAAGAATCATACCAATCATACAAGCGTTTTGGAGCACAGCTAAAATATATGCACAGTATACCCAGTATGCAACACCATTAAAGCCTTTCTGCTGCAACATTGTTTAAAGGATGCCTATCACCCTATATTGTTTTCCCCACCAGATGTGTGGAGGAGCCCCTTACTCCAAATAAGCGATCTCCTCACTCGCTTACTATGCATATGCGCCTGGCATAGGAGCAGTGAATGTAAATCACACTCCTACGATACACACATGCGCATATTGACAAAGTTGTGGCACTCACTCATTATGCGCACAGGTGTATCCCAACATGGCTGCCTTCACCGGCTGCTCTGTCCCGTGTTGGTAACCTGGCACTGGTGGGGCAGTTTTTAAAAAAAAAAAACCTATTGTTTCCCCTATTTGGAGTGCGGGCTCTATTAGCCCGCACCTCTGCTGAGGGAAATAATATAAGGGTGATAGGTGCCCTTTAAGGTCAATATCTAAAGAACATTAAATTACCTGAATATGAGCTATGAAATTTGCTGCTGTTTTCCGTAGCATTTTACTGTGGTTTATGTTGTAAATAATCCCTTACTGACCTATACAAGCTCTTATAAACAAGAACTCCTAGCAGCTATTTGTTTGTTTGTTGTTTTTTATCATAACATTTGGACACATTTTACTCACTGAGCTAATGCAAAAAAACATGGTTCTGATTTATTAAGGTACAATAAATTTTGCTAAATTGTAAGATGGTTAAGTTAGCCTTTCACATTTTGCCTGCTATGCCTTTTGATGAAAGCTTCCCACAGAAATAGAAGACCCCCTCATTTTAATCAGCTGGAAGAGCTCTACAGTGTACCATTGAAGTTTTTTTTTTTTTACATTTCTATTAATCAGAGTTATGGTAGTATTACAATCATAAAATGAGGGCACACAAGAATAAACGTTAAAAATGCCCTTTCAGACACAAAGCCCAACAGGCAATTTCTTGTTGTGTATAAATACAAGGCTGATTTTTTTCAGTGGTTGCAGACCATTTTCATTGAACGCGAATACTGTATGATAAATATTCAGGTTCACCTACAGGACCTACAATAGTTCCTTAAGAGCAGATTTCTTGAATGCCAGCTTATTTATAAAAAAAAAAAAAAAAGTAAACCTGAAAAGTTCAGTTGATTTTTTTTTGGAATAAAAGTTGCACACTGGCAAGAATCTAATTTTTCCATTAATTTTCAATGAGGTTAAACATTATCTCATGCTGTATCGCTTCTCAATCAATTTGTCATGTGTCAGGGATTGCTTGCTGCAGTCGGGTCCCAGTGGGAAGCATAGGGGAGGCTATAACCATGAGACTCACTGTGGTACATCACCTATTGTTTCTCCTACTCTTATATAACTGGAGGAGTCTCAAGCCGGACTTGGATTTCTTACTATTGAGTGCTATTCTGATATCTACTGGGACCTGCTATCTTGTTTCCTTTCCATTGACCTGCTGATCAGCTTCTGGGGGGAAAAGGGAGGGGGTGATATCACTTCAACTTGCAGCACAGCAGTAAAGAGTGACTGAAGTTTTTAAATAAAAAATCTTTTTGCGTTTTGAAAAAATGGATTTTAATGCAGGATTCTGCTGGAGAAGCTCTATTAACTGATGCATTTTGAAAACACCCAATAAACCGTTAAAATTTATAAATAAATACAGTTCTTAGAGACAATTCCTGTAGACTTATATACAACCTTTCCAGCTTTTACTTGCCAAGTTTTTTTCTAGTAAATTTATACCATTTTTTTTTGCTTTATTAAATCCCCAATATCCATTGGAATAAATCCCCATTCAACTGACTTTATTTTAGTTTACAAAGCTGACCATGTTAGTGTACAATATTGGAATTTTATCAGAACTGTATGCTGGGTTAGCAGTGGTGTACACAAGGACAACCCAAGGGGGCCCAGCAAAGGGCAGCAATGGCAAAGGGGCAAGTTGGTAGAGTCATAGTGGATCGGGTGCAGCAAGGGCACAGCATATTTAATTAATTTTAAATAATTAAGCTATCCCTCTTTGTTAGTGTGGAAAAATACAAGATAAAGGTATGGAATACCTGAAAATCCATTATTCAGATCCCATATTACGTATTTAAGCAACACTTATTATTTTCCTTTTTCACTGAATAATTAAAGCAGTTATTTGTAAATAATGGTAACTTGTGATGCAGCATGCAGCATTCTGCCAAAATTTAGCAAAACCACAAGAAAGTTTGAGAAATTTACCCAAAATGCATTGGTGTTGATAGGAAAATCACATTGCACTTAAGTAATTTTTATCTCATATCCAGTAAATTAAAAATTAAAATCTGAATAAATGCAACACCTTCAAAACCATTAGGGTAAAGACACATGGAGCTACTACTGATCATTTACGCATAATTGTCTCTATGTGTGTTTTAGCAGAGGCAATTTTCAGTATTGTCTATGGCAGGGTATTTTCTGGCGTTTAGTAGCCGTCACAAGTAGCAACGATTTTTTTTCACTAATCTCAGATAAATCCTTAATTTAAATGTAAATAAAAGACAGTGTTTTCGGGTACTTTAGGTTTACGTCCCTTTTGAGATGTTCCACTATGACATCCTTATGGGGTAGTGAATAAATGGAAACTTTTGGGCTTTAGAGGTTTTTTAAATAATTTTCTGCAAATAGTGAAATTAATGTGAAATACATTTTGCATTGTTATTTTGTAGAAACTTTCAAGATTGATTCCTTTTCTGCAGATGTTTCCACTGGATACTTAGAGATGCCAGAGTTCTATAATTTCAATAATCTACAGCAGCATCACTTGAGATAATATTATCTTGAGGCTTTCAATAATTGTAACATCTAATTTTCCAAGTACCAGTTTAGACTGATTAATATCATGTAGAATAAGTTCAAATCAGAGACAATCCAACATTCACACTATTACTTACAAATGTGTGTATTGCTTTTAGTTGCAGATTGAATTGATTCCCGCCTATCATTTAAATATGCTAAAAGTTTAGTAAAACTAAAATTGTTTTTTTTTGGGGGGGGGGTATTTGGACTTTGTTGTTAACTAGAAATGTAATTACTGGCAAAGCACGATCAAAAGAAAGTTTACTGATCAGTGTTATTGTGTGTGTTTGCAGAAACTGTGGCCAGATCAGCGTGACTTTTATTATGGTGGAATTAGCAAAGGAACGCTCCCAATGTCTTTGTATTTTTCTATTTTAGCAGAGTTATTCTTCAAGAAGGCAGGCCAAGTTTCCTTTTGTGATATTGTCTTGTAGATTAAAGTAATGTAGGCAAAGAACACCTTGCACAAAAACCTTTTTGGCAAAGGTAAGGGGAAAAAAAGGAAAAAAAAAATGTAAAACCAATTGGATTTGCAGTGTATTTAAAATGTAGTGAATGTAATCAATTCTTCTTTATATTGATTTAAAGAGAATGTTCAGTCTTATGATCAGAATAATTATTAATATAATTAATAGTGAATATTTTCAACACCACAAAAAATTAATACAACTACACTCTGGAACCTATTTTCACAGTGTTTGTCAACATTTATGACCCCTTTAATGTGTCTCTTGCTCTTGTGCAGTAGAACGAGATCACACATTTGAGGCTTTGTTTAAAAAAATTGTATTAAATAGTATTAAAAATAATTTCCCATGGCTTTTAAAACTCTTCATATTTATAAGGGAAACTCATGGAAAAACACTTCAAGATCTTCAGTAATGATACTAATAAAAAAAAAAATGAAAACTAATCCGAAAAATATGAAAATCTTATACTCAACGACTGTTGATTTGTAATAAACTTCATCTTTTAATCAAAATACCAATAATAAGAGGTTTACAATTTCAATTTTAAATGAAATAACGGACATTTTTTCTGCCAAAAACTCTCATTTGACCAGGCCATGAACATGTCCTCAAGAAATGGGGAAGTACATGAAAATTTAATATATGTCACAGTGTCTTTGATCCTACTTTGTAAGAAAAATTATTGCTCTTTCATATGCATATTTTATTCTGGTTTATTTTGCTTGAAATCCATTGTTAATAAAGTATTGCAATCAATTTCATGCCTGCATTTTATTTCAGAAAATAAGCTAAGCATTGACTCTCTTTCTGTTTGAAGATTTTGTTGTGCTAGTATTATTTAAATTGTATCTGTCATATTCTGCTTTTATGTATTTTCTTTTTTTACTGAACTCTTCTTGAAAATGGCATATTGGATTGCAAGGAAAGGATAATAATGATTAAAATTCATTGATGTTCTGAAGTATATTATTTTTTTTTTTTTTACTTTTCATGTATTGTACATTATCTTCTCCTTTGCTGGGAAGGATGTACATTTCAAAGCTCAGCAATGTATCCAGACCTGATGTAGGACACAACTGCACTACGCCACAGGAATTGTTTCCCATTAGGCCAAAGTACTAACAGAAAGCAGTGTGCTCTGAGAAAGTAATAATGTATTCTATAATGTTATCCCTAGGACAAAAAAGAAGAAACAAAGATTAATTTAGTACTCCAATTAACCTTTTATTTGAAAAAAGAAAAAAAACCACTCTTGTAAAGAACATGGAGAGCCTTAATGCAAGATCTGTAGCCCAGCCTCTGAATAAATAGCCAATTAACGGGATATAAACCTCCCCTAAAACTGGCTGCTTCACTTCGCCTAGCTTAGATTTTAGAGGCATCTCAGATTTAATTACAGATGTAAGAAGATTTTGCTGTCATTTAACATATTGAGACAACTGTACAATATTTGCTTGTCAGGTATAAACAGAACAAGCAGGATTCTCATTAGATTTTTTTTGCATCAATTGAGCCACTGGCCCTAGAAGATATGTAAAAATATGTATGTACGGTACGGGCAAAATCACGGCTGCTTGCGCCTTTATGTACACAATACATCGTCATAAAAAGACGACTGTAAAGCTAATTTCTTTCCAAGAAAAAAAGCAAAATTGATATGCCATATTCATAAGGCTGCAGCACAGCAGATTTCTACACAACATATTTTTACACTGGCCTGAATGTCGCAAAGTCCACTTGTGCTAGATTTCAGTCTAATGGCATTATGTAATGAAAGACACTTGGTATCATATACGTACCACTGAAGCAGTGTGCAAAGTGAACTTTCAGACAAAATCTTGGGGGCTTATATATCAGTTTTCAAAATTGGTAAATTTGAGTTTGCTTTTCTGAATCAATTAAACTTTCATATTAAATGCTGGTT